>NW_005871355.1:536338-538190 GCF_000147115.1 Myotis lucifugus
GCATTTAAAGGCTCAAGGTTAGAGTTTGAGGCCTGGGGCTTTCTCTGCATCAGCGGAGTAAAGAAACAGACCGTTCTGAAATAGACGGAGCTCCGGGGAGCAAGGGCGATGCGCACCCTTAAGCAGAGGCTGCCGGCAGCAGCGATGTTCGTAGAGAGCATTTGTTTACCGAGCACGTTCATATATAATCCGTTTTCCCCGCAACAACAGTTTGGGGGGTGGGGGGCTGCATTATAACTTGTCCCATCGTCTTTGAGATCCAGGTCTTTGGGGGCACCCCGGGAAGACTCTGCCACGCCCCCGCCTCCACCCCATTTCATTTAGATGCCTTTTCATTTTTTTTGTCCTCCCATAATAGTCTAAGCTTATTTATATATCTTTTAAATTTATTTTTAAAATTGAGTTTATTGGGGTGACATTGGTTCATGAAACCATACAGATTTCAAGGATACAACCTAATAAAACATCATCTGTACATTGCATGGTGCGTTTCCTTCCGTCCTCATTCCCCACCCCCCGCTTCCCCCTCCTGCCCACCTTACAGGCCACGGACTACAAGGAGGAAGAAGTGTCTCCATTTCAACACCCGGGGAACTCGATGACAGAAAGATAAAGAGACCTAGCCAAGGTCTCAGAACTGGGGACAGGATACAGGCCTCAGTCCCACATCCTCGCCATTTCTGTTACACTAAACGCTGCTCCTTCCCACGGGGCTCAGGGCAGCAAGAACTGCCAGGGCTCTGCCTCCTTCTTAAAAGGGATTTCACACCTGGCCCTGCTGCTCACTAATTCTTGCAAGCGCGCTTCTCTCTCTATATATATATTTTTGTATTAATTTGAGCTAATTAGCCCACTGAAGAGTTAAATGAGATAATGTACATCATTCTCTGGGCGCAGTGCCCAGGGCGTAGTAAGTGTGCAAGAAAGGTCCCTATGATTACTCTTCGCTTTTAAGAAGGAGGCAGAGCCCTGGCAGTTCTTGCTGCCCTGAGCCCCGTGGGAGGGAGCAGCGTTTAGTGTAACAGAAATGGCGAGGATGTGGGACTTAGGCCTGTATCCTGTCCCCAGTTCTGAGCCCTTGGCTAGGTCTCTTTATCTTTCTGTCATCGAGTTTCCCGGGTGTTGAAATGGAGACACTTCTTCCTCCTTGTAGTTCGTGGCCTGTAAGGTGGGCAGGAGGGGGTGGGGGGGGGCGGGGAATGGGGACGGAAGGAGACGCACCATGCAGTGTTCAGATGATGTTTTATTAGGTTGTATCCTTGAAATCCGTATGGTTTTGTGAACCAATGTCACCACAATGAACCAATGTCAGGTCTGTTGTAGGCTTTCCCACCCCGCGTCCGTCTCCAGGAATAAAAGGAAATGAATGTTGTTCTTTATAGTGTGTGGCTCCCAGGGAAGTCACATGCATTTCTGCGGGGTCTGAACTGCAGGCCAGCGCAGGCTGCGGTGACCCGATGACCCAGAGTGGCAGGAGGCCGTGGGGACACCTGTCTGCCCGGACTCCTTCCTGTCCCATGGCCTCGTTTTCCAGAAGGACCGGCCGCACAGTCCGGCATCCACCCCTGTGGTTGGCCTCTGACGGCTCATCAAAGCCCCCGAAATGCATCGCAGACGGGTTCCTAGGCTGACGCAGGAGGGCCACCCGGGACGGTACTGAAAACATGGCCGATGAAAGTGAAGAGCCACTGTTGCCAGCGACCCAGGCCTCTGCTGTTTTCCTTCTGTGCCCAGAACAGCGTCCCCTTCATCGGTCTCACCCTGTGATCAGATACAACCTTGATGGGATGAAAGCGGAGGTCAGGTGGGACACACCAGCGCTTGACGCGCTCAGAGAAAGGCGTCTTTGTCC
>NW_005871355.1:539195-550286 GCF_000147115.1 Myotis lucifugus
CAGCAAAAGGGAGGGCTCGAGTTCAGGGAACAGGCGGGGAGAAAGGCGGTGGGACACGGGCCCGAGTTTCTCCGCCATCCGCGGGAACCCGGCCAGACCTGGGGAGATGGCTGGCGAGGCCGAGTGTGAAAGTGTGAGCTGTGCCTGAGCCGAGAAACCAGGCTTCGTGTCGGTCGAAATGCCAGGCACGTCATGTCTCCACAGGTAACGCGATGGAAATCAAGCAAAGTGTTTCATTTTCCCGGGTCGGTTTTCACACTCGACAGTCCTTTTGGCGCCGTGGTTCCTGCTTTCCTTCCAGCAGGGCTTCTGCGCGTGGCCCGCGCTGTCCGCTGTTTCCCTAACCACGTACACCTCTTCCGAGCAGATGGGTGGCTGCATTAACCCTGACTGTCTGTGGCTAATAATACAAGTTTCATCAAAGCGACCAAACCTGTATTTGTGTGTGACGCGTCCCCCCCCCCACCCCGCTTGCTATGTCATGAGTGAGATCAGTCTCGCTGTTTTTCGTGAAACAGCACCCTATTCGCATGCCTTCCACCCACATTTTCCTTCCCCGTTTGCAATGGGAAACGAGGAAAAGAGTTGCAGGGGTTTTGTTCAGGAATAAGAAGGAAGAGAGCCTGTGGGGTCCCCTGGCGCTGTCTGCTCTTCCTTCCTGCAGGGGACAAAGCGAGAGAGGACGGAGGGAAAGGTCACCCGTGGGGAGAGGCCCCGGACGCAGAACAGCAAGCAGCCACGCTGAATCAAAGCCGGGCCAGTGACCTTCTTTCCAAGTTGGGTCCTTCCCCTCCCCCACCCCCTTCCTTCAACCCCACAAAAGAATTTCTCTTAGAGAAAAAGAAGATAATAAGGTCCTAACTCGTTTCCCAGTGGTGAGGGCAGCACCCTAAAGGTGGAGCAGGTATGTGGGGAAAGGGTGCTGGGGCCAGGGCCAGGAGGGGTGGAGGAGGTGCTGAGTGCTTGGTCCCCACAGATTCCCCAGGTCCCGACTGCTCCCTGCTCCTGGCGGGAACATCACAGAGGTCTGCAGGCTGCCCGCACGCCTTTCAGAGGCTCGGAGACAGCCCTTTGGAGCCGAGGCACAATGACCACTGAGTTCTGTCCTCACAGTACGGGGCCACACCGAGCCTTTCTTCTGGCGAGAGAAAGGTGGGGGTTGCAGGCAGTGGGTGAGGGCAGTGCAGCGGGCTGACCCGGAGCTGCAGGGGGCTCTGGCTGGAGCTGGGCGAGCCAGGTTGCCAGGCCGAACCTCAGAGAGGGCTGCTCTCAGATGCGCTCACCCCTCCTGTGTGCCCTTCACCTACTCGGGCGCTTTGAAGAGAGACAGGTTCATCTCCCTCAGCCTGGGAGGGAGAGGGAACAGAGGCTCGGGGACAACGCACCAAATGGAAAGCTGCTCCTGCGGGTTTGCAAAAGGGCAGGCAGGTCCAGGGGAAGAGGCAGCCCGAGGCTTAAACATTGTCTGAGCATGACCTTCCCACACTCACTGTCCCCGAGGTCAGAGGGGACCTGGGAGCCGCCAGCGCAAGGCTGCCCTGCAGGGCCCGTGGAGGCTCCGATGGATGGAGGCAGCCCCACCTGCAGCCTCTGCCGGGATTCCTCTAAAAATGGTAGCATTGACCTGGCTGGCGTGGCTCAGTGGTTGAGCATCGACCTATGAACCAGGAGGTCATGGTTCAATTCCCGGTCAGGGCACATGCCGGGTTGTGGGCTCCATCCCCAGTGTGGGGCGTGCAGGAGGCAGCCAATCCATGATTCTCTCTCATCATTGATGTTTCTCTCTCCCTCTCCCTTCCTCTCTGAAACATATATATAAAGGTAGCACCGCCTGCAAGCCAGTACCCCCAGGTCCAGGCTCTGTAGGCACTGATCCTCGTGCAGCCCTTCAGACAGAGGGCAGAGGGAGGCAGTTTGTGGAACCTCCCGCCTTCCTCCCCAGCACTCAGCCATCCTCAGAGCCACTGTCCTGGTGCCTGCCATTGACGGGGAAGGCGCGCTGCTGATGGGAATGAACTTGGTTTGTGTTGCCTCGGCCAGGAGGCCCTCCCATCTGGTGTGAGGAGCCTGGGTCTCGTCCAGCGCCCTCCTGGCTCTGCACTTGAGGCAAGTTTCTCCTGTTGCTCTTTAAATGTCAGCCGCCCACCTGTCCAATGAGAGCACGGACTGGGTGATCTCCAGGGTCCCTGCGCCTCCCACCCCCGTGAGTCCCCCAGAACCTGCATACTGGGCTATGGCTTCGACCCCGAGTGGCTCCGATGCCGGGGTTGGTGTTGAAGGGAAATGAAAATGAACCCTGGAGAGGCCCAGAGCAAACGAAAGCACATTGTGGAGGAGACAGGAAGTAATTCCCCAGGACCTGGAGGCTCTGGAGACAGACAGCCAGGTCTGTATGGGTATCTGATCGCTGCTAGAACAAACGACCACAACCATAGTGGCTGGAAACAATGCACATATATTATCTCAGCGCTGGAGGGTCAGAGGTCTGACGTGGGTCTCACTGGGAGGAAACCGGGGTGTTGGCAGGGCTGCATCTGTCCAGGAGCTGGAGGGGAGATTCCATCTCCCTGCCTTTCTGGTTTTCAGATCAGCTGCATTCCATGGCTTGTGGCCACTTCTCTCAATTTCAAAGCCAGCAGCATAGCATCCTCTGATCTCTCTCTCAGATCAGACTGACTCTAACAATCTCTCATGGCCGCCTCTTCCACTTAAAGACCCTTCTGATTGCATCAGCCCCACCAGATAATCCAGGATAATGTATTTCTTTTAAGGTGCACTGATTAGCAATCTTAATTCTATCTGCAATCTTAATTTCTGCTTTCTGTAAAGCATACATAGTCACAGATTCTGGGGGATTAGGACACGGGCATCTTTGAGAGGCCATTATTTCACCTCTGATGAGATCCACATCCCAGATCTGAGGCAAGTCAGAAACCTCCCAGGCCTGTGACCTCCTCTGTGGCCACTGACCCCATAGGAGGGATGAGGTCTCCTGCTACCAACTCCCAAGCTCCTCCCTTGAACAGTTTATTGTAACTCCTTGTCTAACAGCTGTATCCCTCCTCAGATTGGAACTTGCATGAGACAGGGAACAGTGTCTGGTTTGTTCAGCCCTCAACTCCAAGCACAGAGTGTATCACTCAGCATTTGCTGCATTAACAAATATCCCCCCCCCCCACACACACCACCGCCAATCTCACTGAGTTAATAATGATTTATTAAAAGCTAAAGATTGAATTCAGATCTGTTCCATGTGTTTTCACATTCAAAGACACAGATGATGGTTGAGGATGTATGGGGGTAAAAGGCAAAAAAAAAAATGTGAGAAGAATAATGCATTCTGCCCTAATTAGGATCTGACAGAAACATTCCTTACCAAACAGATGACTAGACGAGCTGTGTCTGTAACAGGGAAGCATCGGGGATGACTGGACTGTTCCTGTCTGTTACTACTGCTTTCAGCCTTCCTCACAAGTGGCCAGGATGTCTTGTCATTTTACCCCCACATGAAGCACCTCTGTTCTGGGGGAAGGATTAAGTCTGGCTCTCTCTGGCCCTACCATCCCCAACTTTCATCATATTCATTTTCCTTGAAGAATTATTTGGAGGACAAGTCATGCTCAAGTGTTATCTTAAAGGCATGGCATTTAGTATAGGAACATAAATTATTAGGGTGGGAAGTTTGATTAATAGGGATATGCATCGTGAAGACAATAAGGAGCTGATTTCATTCTTTTTAAAAATATATTTGTATTGATTTCAGAGAAAGGAAGGGAGAGGGATAGAGAGATAGAGACATCAACGATGAAAGAGAATGATTGATTGGCTGCCTCCTACACCCCCCTTCCCTCCTAGTGGGGATCCAGCCTACAACCATGACCTCCTGGTTCATGGGTCGCCGCTCAACCACTGAGCCATGCCAGCTGGGCAAGGAGCTGATTTCTAAAAACTCTTTGAGTCCTGTCTTGCAAACAGAAAGAATGCCTGTAGCAAGAGCTCGACTCCACGGTTCTCATCAGCTCAGATCCTCCCCCGTCTCTCCAGGCCAAAGCGGCTTTTCCCTGAGCCAACACCGAGTAGCTGACAGGTAACTGGCCCAAAACCACATTTGCTTCTCACCGTCCACCAGGATGTGAGAGTCAACGATTTGGTAATCTGATTGTCTGCTGCCAATGTCATTCGAAATAATTGCTGATAAAATAGGAAAGAAAGCTTCAGCAAATCTGAAAACGGATTAGGCGGAACTCACGGCACCAGGGGCTGATATTAAATATTGTTTCAGAGCTTGGATCAGGCTTCACACTGAGTCTGGATGAATACTGGGCCATGGGGTTTGGATGGGAGCCAGGTCGCGTCCCGTCTTCCACTACGCATGGCACTGAGATTCCAAGTCGGGAGCTGATTCCTAAAGCCAACTCCCCCATCTCCACCTCATGGGCACAGCGATCGAAGATTCAAAGTCAAGAGCATCACCTGAACTTAGAGTGACCCTACTGAGTGGCCCGCTGACATGTGCACACCATCACTCATGAGCCTCATATGCTCAGAGGTGGACATTGCATTTCTCACGTAACAGATGAAGAATCGGATTCTTGCCAAGGTCACAGAGATCGTGAGGGACAGAGCTAAGGTTCCAAGTTGGGGGTGTGTCCCAGGACCTTGGTCATCTGGCTGGACCACGCTGCCTCTTCCCCGGTCCTGGGTAGTGCTAACCACCTTATCCCCGAGGGTCAACATCTGCTCGGATAATCCTATTTCGCTTCCTGCCCTGATTAGCTTCCTTCTATTCCTGCCGCTGTCCACTTCGTAAAGGCCGCACAGAGAAAGCGGGATGTAATTGAAACACCAACCGTTCAGACAGCTGTGCATCTGCAAAGCTTGGGACAAATGGAATTCTTAAGTAACATAATTGTATTTTATTTGCAAAAACATCTCTGTTAATTTGTTCATTCAACAAACATAGGAGGTGGGAGCCATTGGGGGCGGACACACTGGAAGCCTGTTTGCAAGGGTTCCCCCTGGCGGCAGAGATGAGAATGCACTCTACCGCAGAAGGGTGAAAGCCTGCAGAGCCCTTATTTCCACTTGAATGAATAGTTCCTCCTCAGCCAGCTCAACACAGTGGAGCCAGACTCAGATTCCATAATTGTCAGCCAGCAGGTGTGGATTGAATTCCCAGCTGGAGCCATGAGAGGGCATCGCACTGTCCCCTGCACCGTGCAACGGTGAGGAAGGCTCCCATCTGCAGTGGCTGCCCTATTGTTTTGGTCAGTGGGGGCCCCAGAGTTGCCCTGAATCTATAGCTGCTTTGCTAGCTCTGAGTGGGCCAGGGATGGGTGAGGATGCTCAGGGTCCCTCAAGTTCCCTACGTCCACTTCAGCCAGCAATGTTGAGGCCTTTCCACATTTTGGGTGGGAAGGAGACAGGGACAGCAGGATGAAGGGATAGAAGGAAAAGAAGAAGAGAGGGAGGGAGGAAGAAAGAGGTGAGCTGCTCAACTTAGCACAAAGCCTTCGCCAGACAGCGTGACACCACACGGGCGCAATCTCAGAGAGCAGTCAGCGAAAGGAGGTGGATGGAATTCAGGGACCCGAGACACATTCCAGAGATAACGAACGCTCTGTGATGAGGGCTCTGCCTATTTTAAGAATTTCTTTGCAATCAAGTACTCCAGAGGGGGAAACAGAGGGGTCACATGCATCATGGGAAAAGCACTTTGTATTAGAAAAATAATGGTGTTGATATCCTTTCAACAGACCTTTAAGTACAATTTGTCCCTTTGCTTAATTAATTGCAGATTGCAGAGAACATATTCTGTGACAAGACTGTGTTCTGTTGACACTGCCATCTAATGAAACATAGGTTATTTTAGACGATTTCAGAAAATGTCTTCTGTGTGTAGATTCTGATTACATGGCTATTAGAACAAGCAGGAATCACCTGGCCAGACTACCCCTTCCCCTCTCGGGCCTGCAATCAATCGTTTTGTGTCTGTACGTGTTAACACGTAGCTCCATTTCAGAGAGAAATTATGTTATGTAGGAAAAACAGTCGTGTTCAGAGATAACGAGACATTTTAAAAGGGGGGGATGGGATAAAATAATTCCCCCAATGGAATTATTACAATTGGTTTTCATCAATGATTCATAACAGAATTGGAAAGACAGACATATTCAAAGGGTGCCTATTTGAGTGATTTAATTGAATGAGCTAATGGACTGTTAGAGGTAGAAAGACCTTAGAAATAACCTAGCTCAGCCCGTGTTTGTGAAGATGACGCAGTTAAGCAAGTAACACATTGAGCGAGTGGAGAGAGCTGGGGCTTTGGAACGCCATCTCTCTCACACCCTGGGACTCCATCTCCCCGTCTGCACACGGGGACTCGGGACAGAGTGACTCCCTCTCGCTGGGAGTCTCCTGACCCCTGATTTCAGTGGGTTGCTCACCCTTCTTCCTTCACAGTGTGCACTGCCATTTGTAATTTCCATATTGGTGTGAGCGTGTTTGGTTACTATCTGTCTCCCCCAGGGGAGGAGTGGGACCAGGGCTCGGTGAGGATGTAGCCATCCTGCTGTAGCTCTCCAGTGCCCCATAGGGTGCTCAATGGCATGCTCCCCACATGGTACTCGATGGATGGCGTGTGCTGAGTGGAGAAATGGATGAAGGCACATGGCACTCCATGGCATGCTCCCCACATGGTACTCAATGGCGTGTGCTGGATGGAGAAATGAATGAAGAAGGCACATGGTACTTGATGGTGCACTCAATGGAGAAATGAATGACTTGCTGAAAGATGGTCTGACCATCATGGAGGGAGAGGCTGGAACTTTAGTTTCTCGAATACCAGTTACAGTAATAAAAAATATATATATATAACACAACCGAAGCTTTTTTTGGCTCACATAGATTTTAATGTTATTGAAATGGATGCGTTAAATTTTTTTTTTTACATAATTGGCTCTTTAGACTTGATATGTAACAAACTATTAAGTAAGTTAACACTCTTTTTCACACTCTCAGCTGCTACACCCTGGAAACTCGATGCTTCTCATGAGCACAGGGAAAGAGTGCCTGTATTTGCAGCCCCCTCCACCCCCTTAAGCCTTCTCCGATCATATCTCTAGATAATCCTCTAGATCGCAGCTACAGGCGTGTTTTCCTAAGCGCGGAGACTGGTTCTCCAAACCAGCTCCTTTCCCTTTCGTCTGGGAAACCACCCATCTCAGGACAGACCAGCCCAGTCGATGAGTTGGCTATGAACTGGGGCAGGGGACTTCCGTAGACAGAGGAAGATGTGCTTTTCCACTGATTACATGGGAAGACTTTCCACAGACTCCCGGCCACAGAGCGGTGAGTCATTTGTGTATCTCGCCAGCTGGACGAGGAGGAATGACGGAGAGAAGAGAAGAAGGGAGAAAGGAGGGGAGGGAGGGGAGGCACAATCCCAGCCGCTTGGAAAGGTAGAGCTGTCCCCGGAACAGCTCAATGATACAGGTGCCACCAGAATCCCGTTTTTACAAGAGGGGAAACGGAGGCACAGAGCAGTTAAGTGACTAGCTCAAGGCCCCACAGTCAGAGAGAAGCTGGCTCCGTAGGTTATGATCTTAGCCACGGTTCTAAGCAGCCCTGTACCTGATCTGAGCCCAGGGATTTCTGGGGTGCTGGCTTCTGTGATGAAGCCAGGCGCAAGGACAGGGAGCCACCACTCATGAGCCCCTACATAGGAATTCCTCTCCTTCTGGCTGAGTCCAGGGAGGGCGCTGTCCACCCTGCTGGTGCTGATCTCCCCCTGGAGGGAGTTCACTGTGTATTGAGCACGCAGCCTGGGTCTCGGTGCTGGTAACAGGGCGTAATCCCTGTTCATGTAATAGCTCATTTAATTCTCACAACAACCTTACATCGTGGGGACAATTTTCCTTCATCGGGCGGATGAGAAATCGGAGACACGAAGAGGTTAAGTCCTCAGTCCAAGAAAACAGGGTTTAAAATGGCAGAGCTGGGCTCGGAGCCCACACATTCTGTCTCCAGGGCCGCCACTCACAGCCACAGCGGCCTGGGCTTCGGCTGTGAGAGAGGCGCCAAGGCCTAGGGACCAGGTCCAACCCAAGGGTTATCAATCTGGCTCCACAGGAACTTTTGGGGGCATGCACTTCCACACTTGGCCACGAGGGGGTGCGTGCGCAATAGCTGTGGTTTTAGCAGCTGCTGGGACCAGGAGGGCTCCCTTCCTGGGGAAGGAAGAGGGGGGCTAGAAGGCTTGGGGTTTCTATCCCCATATAGTGTGAGGAGGGAACAGACGTGTAGGGAACATGGGTGCAGACAGGCAGGTGTCTTGAGGTATATGAGTGACTGGGCTGCAGGGTCATTCCACCCATACGTAGACGTGGGTGGAGTGTGCCCTGTGTGCAATGGTCTCATTACTGCCTTTAGGTCACTTAGATGTTCTGAGCAACAGTGTCTTTACCTCTGAACGAGTGACCTGGGACCTAGCTGATCTGGGCGGTCCCTTCTAGCTGCATTTCGCTGAGCGCAGGAGGTTTGGGGAGGTGGGTCGAGTAAATAGAACAGGACCACGGACAGCCCCCTGGTCCCCCGTGCCCGGCTCCCTGTGCGCGTCAGGCCTTTCCAATCACGCTCGAGGCGGGCAATGCATTCCCCGCAGTAACTGGCAGGGGCCCGAGATCTGAGCGAGCATCCTTGGTGTCTCCCGGCACAGGGATGACTGATTTGCAGGCGAGGCCGGGCCATCTTTGGGTGCTTGTCTTACATGACAAACTCATTTGTCTCAGGGAGCCGGGAAGCCGTGCTGTGAGGAGACTGCCTTCTGGACAGAGGGACGCAAAGGAGAGTTGAGAGCTTGCCACGGACCGACTGCCCGACCAGCACAGACCTGGGCGTGGAGGTGAGCAGGCTGTGAGGACATCCCGGAGGCAGGGCATCTGCTGCCCAGCACCGACGGGTTAAGTGTGGAGGGAGCATACACGATGCCAGCGGAGGGCGAGGAGGGAGCGGCGGATGCGTTACGTGCAGTCCCGTGGTGCCCAGGATGAACTCAGCGCTTCAGTGTAAACCGTGCAAGGGCCCTTGGGGGTCGTAGGTGTTGCCTCTTCCCTGCTCAGGGACTGGAGTTGGAGACCTACTTGCAGAAAAACGACCACTTTTCTCCAACCCGACTTTCCCATCTTCAAAGGGACCAGAGGGCTAGAGCCCACAGGATGGCCATCTCCTGAAGGCCAGCAGACTCTGCAGTAAGGCCTGGAGGAGCCGCCGCCCCCCTTCCCCGCCCCTCCCTCCCCCCCAGCCAGCGGCTCAGCAGGTGGGAAGGTGGGGACAATTTCCTGAGCATCTCACAGAGACATCCATCCCTGTCCTCCCTGGAGGACCCCACACGGGCACTCACAGCGCTGGGCACCTGCCCTCTTGGAAGGTTCTGCGAGGAGGAGGGTCCAAGAGAAGATTCAGTGCCCTTGCTGGCGGCGTCCTGGTGTGCAGCCCTCCTCCCCAGCTGCTGGTGGGGCACCTCTGCCAACTGTTCAGATGCAGGAGGGAGGGACGAGCCAGTCAGGAGTGTCTGGGGCTGCTACCCGGGAGGGTGACACAGGGAAGGAGGGAGAGGGAGCTGCAGGGTCCCTGGGCATGGGGTCCCTCATGGACAGGGGTGGGACTCAGGTAGAGCATCTGGGCCCGGTCTCCTCACTGGTAAGTGGTGATGAATAGTATCTCCCCTGCAGGGTGTGGAGAGCACCGGAAGCAGTGAGTGCAGAGCCACTGGCACGGTGCCTGGCCCCTAGTAAACGCTCAATAAAAACGGCGATCACTCAGTCTGGGCTGTCCCTGGGACACAAGTGCTAAGGGAAAGGGGAGTGAGAGACCACATGGTGAGGGAGCAGCCGACCTCAGGTCCCGTGCCCTCTCCTGGGCTCCTCCTTGTCCCAGCCACTGCCCTTCTCCTGCCCTCCGTTTACAAGTGGCTGTCTAGGACTCAAGCCCTGGAGTGTAAGTCCTGTGATGGAGGAATGGAAGCCAGAGGTATGTGCATGCGAAACACTGCCCCACAGTCCTTCCCGCTGCCGCCGGGACGACGGCACGGCCCAGGGTCTGCAGATGTGTCTGGAAGCTCAGCTGACAGGGGAATGAGCTGAGGTGGCAGGGGGTCAGGGGGGAGCTGGGACTGGAGCCACCCACGCTGGGGTCCTGGCAGCCCCACCCTGGGCCCCAGGTGATAGACAGAGCCATCTTCTCCCAGGCCCTTCACTCAGTCTGCTGGGCAGTGTGGACTGTCCAGCGGTGGGAACCCCACAGGGAGTGTGTGTGTGTGTGTGGGGGGGGGGCGGAGCTACAGCTGAGGGGAAGGGAGGTTCAGGAGACCAGCTGTGCAGGGGAAAAACCAACAGAGCCCACCAAGCATGCCCTACGTGCTGGAGGCTGACGGGGATCTCATTATGAGTAGACACGGCCAGTCTCCACGGCTGACTCTCTTATGGAACAGGCTCTGTTCCCTCCCTTTACAGATGAGGAAGCTGGGCCCAGAGAGTGACTCCCCGGGATGCACCGCGGCCTGAGCAGCAGGTTCCCTTCCACACCCAGGCTGCCGGGCCCAGGGCCACACAGTTAACGTCCTCATTTGACCTCCTCTTGAACGCTGGGCCCAAAGAGAGCCCTGGAGGAACTTCTTCCGGGGGCTCCCACGTGGCCCCTGAGGTGGGAGGTCAGTCTAGGGGTGCAGCAGGGGATGGGGCTTTGAGAGCAGAGACAGTGGGGACTGGGGGCTGGGACTCAGAGCAGCTCAGAGCTCCCTGATCCCCACTCTCAGCCTCTGTGGTCTGTTTGCATCCTGCTGGGGGTGGGGGGGTGGGGGGTGGGGTTGCCTGGGACCCGGAGGAGGATTCAGCCTGGCCAGGGGAGTCGCCTGCCACTGCCTTACCCTTTCCACAAACAGTTCAGGTGCCCCCACAACTGCCCCAGTGCACCCGGTGCTGGGGATCTTCCCCCCAAAACAAAACCTAGCCCTGCCCACGAGATGCCCGCGGTCTGATGCAAACAGAATCCCAGCCTTCAGAGTGAGGGCGGAGCAGCACTGGGGGTGGGGGG
>NW_005871355.1:552075-554304 GCF_000147115.1 Myotis lucifugus
CGCCGTCACAGGGCTGGCTCGGCCGGGGACCAAGCAGAGAAGTTCCTGCCGTAACTAAAGGCCCCAGAAAAGACTAGCTGGGACCCCTGGTTGACGCTTTCCATGCAACTGTAGAACCTAGGGGAAGGACGCGCGCCGCCGGCCCTCAGCTATCGCCCGGTGCCTGGAGGCCCTAAGAGTGATGACCGGGGCCATAGGCCCAGGGGCGGGGAGGGTCCCCGCTGGAAATAGCCCCCCGGGAGGGCCGGGAGGACCCCGGGAGCCATCTGGGGGACGTCCGGGGGGAAAGCTGGGAGGATATGGTACACCTGGGGAAAGCCGGCGCGAATTTGGGAGACTCTGGAAGGAAGAAGGCTGGGCGTTCTGATGGAGACCCAAGGGAAACTTGGGGGTGGGGGACAGGCACATCTGGGGGCTCTGTGTGGGAGAGGAGGGTGGGGAGGAGGCAGGGAGCTGGGGGTTGGTTTGCCCAAGGAACTGAAGAAAGAGCTGGAAGAAGATGGGAGATTTGAGGGGTGCAGGTGCAGAGAGGTGAAGGGAACAGGTGCTGGGATTGTTGTGAAGTTTGAGGACCTTGGAGGAGGTCTGGGGGCAGGCCCCAGGCACCTAGAGAAGGACCAGAGGTCCTGGTGGGAGAGCACGCTTCCCTCCCCTCCCTGTGTTTCTCCCGAGTCTCTGATAGCCCTGGGGATCGGATGGGGGGGGGCAGTCTGCCCTCCTTGGGGGTGAGCCAGTCAGGACCACCCTTGAGACTGGCCCATGGAGGGGGCAGGAGAGAAGAGGCAGGCACTAGAGCCCCTCCTGGCTCGCCTGCCCTCATTTGGGGAGGAGCTGGGTGACCCTCATGGGTGGCTGGCTCAGGGTCCGGAACATCGGCCAAGGAGTCTTAGCCGCCCATGCCCTTAGCACCGCTCTCGCCAGCTCAGGTGTGGGCCGCCCTGGGAGGTGCAGGACGGGTGCCGGGGCGCATGGAGGCGTGCCTCCCCGGGACAGCATCCCGGGCTGGTTCCTCTGCCCGCTTCCCCAGGGTCCATACTTCTTAGGGCAAAGGAAGCCTTCCTTCCCCAAGCAGAGCAGCTCTGTGCGCCTCCTGGGTCTGGAATCCGCATTTCAGATGAAGATGGGTGCGGGGGCCGCGGGTCTGCTTCTCAGGCGAAGGCAGGAGCCCTTTCTGCTCCTGGTCACCTCCTGGCAGCTCACTCTGCAGCGACAGCCCAGATAGCTCCTGAGATAAACCCCGTCTGCCGGTCTCCATGCCCTGGCTCCTTCCTTGCTGAAAGTGAAAGACGAGGCAGACATGTTCTATTTGTATCTAGATGTCTGTGTTGTAAAGCCGTGACCTCCGCTGTTGGCCGGATGCAACCTGTTCTCCGGAGGGGACTGTGTGTGGACCGATGGCGGGGCGGCCGAGGGGGACTCCCGTCTCCAGGAATCCAGTGGTAGCCGGGTGGCTGGACAGGGATCTGGTTTGCAGAGCTCTGCCCGGTTATTTTCATCTCAGGCTCATGTCGCTTTCCTTGGTAAGAGGGGCTTGTGAGAAAGTGACAGGCGTGCATCCCTGAGTGAGGGGAGGACCTGGAGTCGGATGCCTGTCCTCCCTGCACAGTCGGACCTCCTGCTCTTAGGGTGCTCCCACGTTCTTTGTTGCCGGCTGGGCCGTCATCGCTGTGAAAGGCACGTCTCTGTCCGTTCTGTGCGCTGGGCAGCGTGAGCAGTGCTCTGGGCTGTGGGCCCGGGGGGGTTTCCCTGAACAGAGAAGCCGGATCCAGGTGATGTCGTGCTCAGGGACAGGAACAGTGTAAGAGTTCAATGAGTTATCTTAAAAGTCAGGATTGTTTTCCGGTGCGTGTTGCCATAGTGCTGCGTTGCTCGTCCATTCAAAGCTCCTTTGGTTTCTGTGCTTTTACTAGTGTGACGGCTTCCAGTTCCTTGAGACAGATATTGGACAGTGTTGCCACTTGGTGTCTTTTTGAAACAGAAGTTAAACCTTGCTTGTCCATTGCAAACGTAATTCTTGCGGGAAGTACATCTCTCACCCCGAACAGTTGTGCGACCGGAGAAGAGAGCTCCGAGCGCCTCGTATGCGCTCATTACTGTTAATTTCGTTTCCGTCAGACGAAAAGGCTTTCCCCTTCAGTCACAGGCTGGTCTCCCGTGCGAAGCGAAGGCCTGTCACTGACAACATTCATGGTGCTGTTGCGTAAATCCGAGCTTCTGCGGTGGCTAGGA
>NW_005871355.1:554404-569497 GCF_000147115.1 Myotis lucifugus
GCTAATTCTTGATTAGCTACACGTCTGACTCTTTGTCTCTAAAGGAAACTGCTCCCCCGGAGGTTAGCCTGCTCCTCGACCCTGCACAGTGCTGGTGGGCGCCCCTCCCTGGGGAGTGGCGGGCACAGGGACCCCTCATGGTGAAGGTCTCCCAAGGCGGTCACTGCCTGTGTCTGCGGGGCGCTTGGAAGTTTCCAGCACTCTGCCAGGCACACGGAGTCCAGTTCTCAGGCTCGCACCCTAGTGGGCGGACTCTGAAGTCTCCACGTTCCAGGGGAGGGAGCCAGGACCCGCTCCGCAAGCCTCGAGGCCACCGAGAGGGATGCGACTGGAACTCGGGCCTCTCTCTTAAGGCCGTTGTTCTTGCTGCGCACGCCTCCCTGAAAAGATGGAGCAAAACATTTTGCCCGAGTTCACTCAAAACCCTCAGAGAGCAGTTTCATTCATACGCTGGCTTCCGGTCGACTTACCTTGATTTTCCAAAATACGTTTCTTCCCGGACTTGTCTCCTGGCCTCCTTCGAAGGAGCGAACATTTGGGACGGATGTATGTGGCAGGGTTTACGCGCTCGGGCCGAGAGGCACTTTGGAGTGACAGCCCCCCCCCCCCCCCCACGAACACTCCGTCACTTCAGTAACCAGCGCAGTGTGGTCACGAACAGCCTAAGGATAAGGTGCTGTCACTTTGTAAAAAATTAAGGCTTTGCTAGCATTGATCAACTCTCCAGCTGAATTTCCTTTTTTCCGAATCATCTTTAAGAGAAAACTTGAGCTGGGAGGACATCGAAGCAGAAGCTGGCTTTTCTTCATTCGTTTTGTATTTTGTGAAACCTCACCCCTCGATATTTTTCCATTGATTTTTAGGGGAGAGTCAGAGGGAGGGAGAGAGACAGAGAGAAACATCCATGTGAGGGAGACCCACTGATTGGCTGCCTCTCACACGCGCCACAACCAGGCCTGGAGATGGGGTCTGCAACCCAAATATGTGCCCTCGGCTGGAATCGAACCCAGGACCCTTCAGTCCGCAGGCCGATGTTCTATCCACTGAGCCGAACCAGCCAGGGCCAGGTTGGCTTTTAGACTTTTTTCCAGCTGGTGTTTTATGATGGGCCTTTGTTGCTGACTCTCATTTTTATTTTTTCAAGATAACTGGTTCTCCCGCCCCACTCCCCCTCAGCTCCTCCCCCAAATATTGAATACTTCTGTTCCTTTCCCCAAAGTCTCGGGTGATGTTTACTTGATATAAAACCAAATCAAAGAAGGGCTTTGCTGTTTCCCCTCCACCCCGCCCCGCCCCCCTCCACGCAGGCGCCTGCGGGTGCGTTGGCCGAGCCCTTTCTTGCCAGGGCGGCTAATTGGAGATGAAAGTACTGCTCTGGGCTGTGTTTTGTGTTGTGTTTGCTAGGAGGCAAGTGCTGACTCGGACTCCGAGCCATCTCCAGAAATGCCTTACGCATTATAATTTAATCCCGCACTCTGGTCTCGCTTTGGATGGTGTTCAATACAAGCCAAGTAACCATTAAATAAGATTACAGAACCCTGTATTTTTAATTATCTGATATAATATATGGATTGGCGGCTGGCTCGCTGCCAGGTTATGCATAGTGGTCGGTGGCAGGAGGCAGCGGAGCAGAGGAGTGGCGAGGAAGGTGGTCTGTGTGCGCCCAGTTGATGGAGCGCTGTGTCGGTTGTTTAGAACGAACGTTCAGCTCGCACCCGCTTCTCTGATGTTGGGACTCAGTGTGTCGCGGGGTGCAGGCGAGGGGTGACAGCGTGTCCCTTTGCCCTGCGCGCAGCTCTGTGAGACAAAACCCGGTTTCATTTTTTGAGGACCATTTTGGAAAATACCTTTGATTTGCTTGAATGTCCTCAGGTGAGTAAAGCACAAGAGCAGATTGAGAATGAAAATTGCAGAATTGTATTTACGTGGGGCTCTTTCAGACTATAGTGTGAGCCTCTGCTACATCCAGAGGCGGGCGTGGTGATTCCGTTTTTAATTGTACTTCTTAGGGTTTTCTGTTTGTTTTTTAAAAATATGTTTTTATTGACTTCAGAGAGGAAGGGAGAGGGAGAGTGATAGAAACATCAATGATGAGAGAATCAGTGATCGGCTGCCTCCTGCAGGCCCCACGCTGGGGATTGAGCCCGAAACCCGGGCATGCGCCTTGACAGGGAATCAAACCGTGATCCCCAGGTTCATAGGTTGACGCTCAACCACTGAGCCCCGCTGGCCAGGCTGTTTCTGCCACGTCTTGTCTCCCCTGGGGCAGAGTGAGCTGCTGGGAGGCAGGGCCTCGTCCTACGTGTCTGTGTCTTTGGCACCTGACATCGTGCTTGGCTCATGGCCCTTTCATGTCTCCATTCGAGAGAGCCCTGCCCCTTAGGAAGGTGGGGCACCTGAGCTGGGGGGAGTGGGGGTCTCTGATGGGCTCCCAGACACAAGTGCAAGCAGGTCCTAGTGAGATGCAGAGTGAGCCACCTGGGAAGGGCCCGCTCCAGGAGGTGCGGAGAGGCTGCGTCAGGTCTGCTTTGAATCAGAGGTCTGTTTCCTTTTATCCCTTCCCCGGGAACTGAAGCCGGTGCACGCTAATGCAATCAGCTCTCCTTCCTGACACCCCTGATGAGGGTCCTTAGGGCAGATCAGAACCAGCACTTGGAGCCTCTGCCACGTAAGCCTTCTTACCTGCAGGAGTGGCCTGCCATCCCAGGCGCCACACGGACACCCGAGGCCAGAGGAGCAATGGACAGAGCAAACACAGTGCCCGCGGCAGCTTGGGCACCACAGGGCCCTGGTGCTCCTGTCCTCCTCCCCTCCGGGGGGAGTGAGAATGCATTACATTTTTTAAAGAAGGAAGTCGAGTGCTCCTTGGCATCGGGGATGAAAATCCTAACAGCAGCTGCCCAATCCAGGGCCCCTCAGTGCCAGCTGCTTCCTGGGAGGTATCTATGGTAGATGCCGGTCAGGAATTTCCATTGGTGATGATGAATTATTTAATATTATTATTATTTTTAAAGAATGGTTTGCAATGGTTTCCCTTAAATCCAGGCTTGCTTTTTGTCTGATACCTTAAGTAAGCATTTGTGGAAATGTCCAGGGAAGCTAATTTCAAGTCCTTAGTCATTTAAAGAGTTTCTATTGATTTTCAGAGAGTGAGAGGAAGGGAGAGGGAGAGAGAGAGAGAAACACTGATGTGAAAGCAAAACATCCACCAGCTGCCTCCTGCACACCCCCTACGGGAAATCGAGCCCACAACCCGGGCATGTGCCCCAACCAGGAATCGAACCGGCCACCTTCCGGCAACAGGAAGATGCCCAGCTGAGCCTCAGGGGCCAGGGCGGGGAGGATGAATTTTTAGAAGAGGTTCCAGAACATGTGTTTTACCTGGAGGCAGGCCCGCTTTTCCCTGTGCTCCCCAGCGATACCTTCGGTCTTGAGTGCACGTCCCAGGCAGGGGTTTTAATTACGTGTATGTCAGGGGTCAAGGAGGAAGTGGGAAAGCTTGCTGTATAGGTCGATGCTCAACCACTGAGCCACAGCGGCCGGCTGGGGAGAAACGCATTCTTGAGGACGTGTCTCTCGTGACTGTCAGGCGCAGAGTTAGCGGCTCTGATGGGTGTTTACGATGCTCCCCGCGGAGGCAGCACCTGAAGCTGCAGTTCACAAACGGAGCTGTCACAGCCGGGCCTCTGTGCGCACCTGTGACCGTGTCTGGACACTCAGCGCGCCTCGCCAGGCACAGACACCCTCCTGCGCCCCGGCGAGCCGTCCGTTTCCTTCCAGTCCATGTCCGCAGTCTCTCACCAGTCAGCCAGGCTGCTATTTTAAGGGCTTGACAGGGTATTCCTGGCCGAGTCCTGGCGTGGTACAAAGCCCGAGCATGCCAGAGCGCCCTTCTTGGTCTCCCTGTTGATAGGAATCTCACATTTGGGGCCCCTGCTGGCTCAGGCTCCGGGGAGAAGTTGTTATACTGGAGAGAAGGGGCAGTCTTCCTTCCCATCCTTTGCCCTTGTTCCTGTTTCAGGCTGTACGTCATGTGCACGCCGCTCTTCTTCCCACCAGGTGGCGCTGCATGTAGCGCCGTCGCCCTCTGCCTCAGCCCTGGCTGCTCCGGAGCCTGTGAGTCCTGGTCCATCAAGGAGCTGGAGTGGCTTTTGGCTTTCACCGGCTGCTGTTAAGCTCTCACATTTTGGGTATTGTAAGAGGCACGCTCTCTGAGGAGTATTTGCAGGAAGCGGTGGCTTGTGTGTGTTCTGTAGCCCCTGTTCCTTGAGCGCCTAAGCAGCGGTCCTCAACCTGTGGGTCGCGACCCCTTTGGCGGTCGAACGACCCTTTCACAGGGGTCGCCTAAGATCATCCTGCATATCAGATATTTACATGACGATTCATCACAGTAGCAACATTACAGTTATGAAGTAGCAACGAAAATGATTTTATGGTTGGGTCACAACATGAGGAACTGTATTTAAAGGGCCAGAAGGTTGAGAACCACTGTGTGCCAGGTCCCGGGTGGCCGGGCTTTTCCCCACTTCACTTCCTCCAACCCTGGTGACCGCCTGGTGGAGGTGTTTCGTTGTGGTCATTCTGCAGAGAAAGAGCTGGAGGCTGGAGGGAGGTGTAACTGGTTCAGGGTCACGCAGCCAACTTCCAGTCTCGGGCTGACTGTGCCCTAAAGAAAAGATACTCCGAAAGCTGGAACTGAGAAACTGTTTTCAAGGAGAGTGTGAGGCTAGCTGGCGGCTGTGACCGTTTATTCTGTTGGGGAAAATGGCAGTGTCTGCGTGGCCGGACGTAAGTCGGATGCTCTGATCTGTGTGAGGGCGCAGGAGAGAGCAGCGGAAGCTGGTGTGGGAGTTCCTGTGCCCTGCTTCCCACCGTCTGTCCACGTGAGTGGCTTCCCAGTGCGGGTGGCGGCCGGCCCAGGGCTGGTGCAGAGTCCCGGCCTGGGGGCGAGGGGGAGCCGAGCACTGTCTCCCGTCCCCAGGTCCCCGGGTGCCTCAGGAGATTCTGACTGGGTTCCCGAGCGCTGCTCTGTTTTTATTTTATGAAGTATGAAGAGTACCGCCATAAGGAAATTATACCTCCGTGTCCGTCTGTCTGTCTCCGAGACAGGCGCAGGCAGAGGAATCTCTGCTTTCCGACACGGTGCCCGCCGTCCAGGACGGAGCCAACACTCCCTGCCCCGTGTGAGCGTGGCCTGCGGTGACGTACAGAGGCCACGCTCGGAACTTGGTGGCGTGCTGTCGCTTTCTCCCAGCGCCTCCCCTGGGAACCGGACGAACCGGACGCGGAGCTTTGGTGATGACAGGCTCTCTGAGCTTCAGGCTCTTCGTCTGTGAAACAGTCCCGAGAACGTTGTAGGTTCTGAGAAGGTTCCTCTCCTCCTGAGTCGCGGACCAGGCTCCCATTTTCCTTCTCCTGGAGCCACAATCCACGACACAGAGACGACACCGTGGCCTGCTTACTGAAGCCTTTTCTTAATTACTTTTTTAAAAATTGATGTCAGAGAGGAAGAGAGATAGACACATCAATGATGAGAGAGAATCATGGATCGGCTGCCCCCTGCTCACCCCACCCTGGGGATGGAGCCCGCAACCCGGGCATGTGCCCTGACTGGGAATCGAACTGTGACCTCCTGGTTCATAATTTGATGCTCAACCCCTGAGCCACGCCAGCCAGGCAAAGCATTTATTTAGAAAACTGGACGTGAACTGTTGGCTCACCAGGCTTGGTCATGATTTTTTGGGAGTCACTTCTCCCCCTGGAGCCCGGGTTCCTTACAATCAGCAAATCGGACTTCCCTTCGATTCCTCCCCCGATGCTCAGCCAGCGTCTGGGAGTGGCCGGGGCTCAGGATGTGTCTGTGGAATGACCCCTGGGTGGGGCTCAGTTTCTTCCCTGTGGGGCAGGACCGTGCAGGCCTCATCCCATGATGCTTTGGTGCAGGAAGATTGCAATGGGGGGCTTTTCTTTTACTCGAGTTGCTGGTGACTAGTGCTCAGGCAGGTGTGCCAGGCGTGGGCACCCGACCACAGTGGGAAGCCCCCTCTGTGTGGAAGGACATTTGGACCTGGGCGCACGCCTTCCCCTCTCTCAGCTCCTGTGCTTGTAATTTGTCAGGACAGGTGCGATGTGCGATGCCACCTGCCCCAGCCTCGTTGGGAAGTTTCAGGGACATGCCCGAGGCTGTCTGTGACCAGTCCCCAGGCTGCTGGACCCGGCCTGCCTTCCCTGCCGGGTCTCCCCGGCCCAGAACGGTGCCCGGCACGCAGTAGGCGCTCAGTGCTTGTTGAATGAATACGTGAGAGCACCTTCTGGCCATCTGTCTGAACATAAGGTGAAGGCAGGACTGGGTGGACGAATGGGACTAGAGGGGTAGGCGGGGCCTAGGCCGTGCAGGGCCTGCAGGTGGCTGAGGGGCGTGAATGTATTAAAGGTTCTGGGGCACCACCGCAGGGCGCGGTGCAGGGGGAGGACGTGGTCAGCTGTGCGTTTTAGAAAGCTCGTTTGGGCTGCTGAGCGGTACAGGGCGAAAAGCTTTAGAACGATGCCGTCTAGAGTTAGTATTTCTGGGCATCTGCTTTCACTGCCCACGCATTGCCTTGTATTTGAAGCCAAGGTCGAGAAGGAGAAGAGAGAGACCCTCTCCCTCTCCCCTTCCCCAGGGAGAGTGCAGAACCGACCGAGACAGAAAGGGCAAAGGAAGGAGCCCTTGTGGCCACATGGGCGCTGATGGCCGGGGGAGGGGAGGAACCCCAGTTGTGTCCTTTTCTCCCTTAAGGGAACTAACTTCATGAAATCCCCTCCGTGTAAATTACACTTAAAGTGTTTATTTTAAAAGCGCTTTTTTTTTTTTTTGCAATGCATTTCTTTTCAATAAAATCTTAAAATGTGTCACTGCCTGCGATGCTTAAGCAGAACAGGGTGTCAGGGTGTGCGGGGTTTCCGGAGCCCTAAGCTGGTGAGAATGAGGAGGAAGCGCGCAGGGGATGCGGAGGGGTAATTTGTCACCGCTGGGCTGTCTGCAAAGCTCATTGCTCTTGATAGCTTTTCTTCGTCAGTGACCACAAGGCGTCCAAATTGACTGTGAGCTGGTTCACACTCTCCCAGTAGACTTTACATTTAAATGAGAGGCTCCGTGGTTTCAGTTCTCGCCACCAAGTACGCGCCGAAATCGCTGCTTTCTTTGCGAGTGTTTCTGGTTAGCGCTGCATCCTCAGCAGGCGATAGTTGGTCCAGATTCCATCCCGAATGCGAATCCTGCTCCTGGCAGAGGCCTCCCCACGCCTCAGCGGCTCCCGGGGGTGTTTGCAGACACAGAGGCAATATTCCACTCGGACGGACGCTTCTTCTTAGCAAAGAACTCTGGCCCAGACTTCTGACACAGGAGCTGCAACAGGTTGTTTTTCCCCAACTCATTTCATTTCGGGGGGCACACCCTTGGAGGCGCTGGGAGAAGAACAAGGAGGAGGATTCTCCGTTAGAGCCCCTCGAGGAAATGCTGCCTTTCATGCCTGTTTTAGACTTCTGACCTCAGAATGATAATATAATGCATTCATGTCGTCGTTTTAGGCCATTACGTTTGTGGTAAATTGTTACAATGGCAATAGGAAGCTACACAACGTCCTTAAATCATTGAGCTGCTTAATAGTAATAGTTGGAGACGGCAGTACCCTTTTATACAGCAACTACTAGTAAGATCAGTAAGGAAATAGAAGACTTGAACAACAGTGTGAGCTGAATAGTCTTGTCAGACATCCATAGAACACATTTCCCGAACAACAGTAGGAGCTAAGAAGCTGTAACTTTCTCAAGTGCACATGAACACTGTCCATGAAAGATCATGTGTGACTCCATAAAACAGGCCTTAATAACTTTTAAAGTATTGAAATAATACAAAACATGCTCTCTGACCAAAATGAGATTAGAAATCAATAACAGAAAGAAATTAAGGGAATTAATAAATATGTGGAAATGTACAGACTCCTAAATAACCAGTGATCCAAATAAGAAATCACAAGAAAAATTAGAAAATATTTTGAGAAGAATGAAAATGAAGACACAATATACCAAAATTTATGGGATGCAGCTAAAGCAGTACTTAGAGGCAAACTTATAGCTATAAACACCTATGTAAAAAATGAAGATAAATACCCCAGCTGGTTTGACTCAGTGCATAGAGAGTCAGCCTGAGCACTGAAGGGTCCCGGGTTCAGTTCCGTCAAGGGCACATGCCTGGGTTGCGGACTCGATCCCCAGTTAGGGGGTGTGCAGGAGGCAGCCAATTAATGATTCTCATCATTGATGTTTCTATTTCTCTCTCCCTCTCCCTCCCTCTCTGAAGTCAATAAAAATATATTTTTTTAAAAATGAAGATAAATCTCAAATCAATTACCTAACCTTTCATCTTAAGACACTGGGAAATCTAAAACAAGAAGAATGAAGGAAATTATTCAGCTTAGGATGAAAAATAGTGAATAGAATAGAAAAACAATAGAGAAAATCAACAAGCCCCAAAAAGCTGATTCTTTGAAAACATAAAAATAAACCAAACTTTTGATACATTGACCCTAAGAAGAGAGAGAAGGCTCAAATGACTAAAATCAGGAATGAAAAAGAAGACATTACTGTTGACTTTATGGAAACAAAAAGGATTATAGAGAAAAACTATCAACAATCTATGCCTGTACATTAGATGACCTAGAACCGAGGTTCTCAACCTGTGGATCGCGACCCCTTTGGCTGTCGAACGACCCTTTCACAGGGGTCGCCTAAGACCATCCTGCATATCAGAAATTTACATGACGATTCATAACAGTAGCAACATTACAGTTATGAAGTAGCAACGAAAATATTTTATGGTTGGGTCACAACATGAGGATCTGTATTTAAAGGGCCAGAAGGTTGAGAACCACTGACCTAGATGAACTGGATAGACTCCTAGAAGGATGCTATCAAATCTGGCTCAGGAGGAAATTGGGAATCTGAATAGAATGGTGAAGAGATGGTTAAATTGGGAAACAACTTACTCACAAAGAAAAGCCCAGGTCCAGATGACGTCACTGGTGAATCCTTCCAAAAACGTAAACATTTATTAATACTAATTCTTGACAAATTCTTTCAAAAAATTGAAGAGGGGGACTAGTTCCCAACTCATTCCTGAATACCAAATCAGACAAAGACTTCACACAAAATCCACAGACCATTCCCTCTTATGAGTATAGACACAAAAATCCTCAACAAAATACTAGCAAATCGAATCCAGCAACATATAAAGAGGATTATCCACCAGGATCACATAGGACTTATCCCGGGAATGAAGGTTGGTTTGGCATCCAAAAATCAATTCATTACTTAATACGCCATATCAATAGAACACAGGAAAAACACAGTCCTCTCAATAGACACACAATAAGAACGTGTGACAGCTTCTAACATCCTTTCATGATAGAAACACTCAGCAAGCGAGGCATAGAAGGGAACTTCCCAAACCTGATAAAGTGTAAGCCGTGAGCAACCCCAGGTGACGTCACAATTTGGAAGGCCTTGTCCCTTAAGATCAGCAGCCAACAGATATGATTGCTTTCACCCCTTGTGATCAGCATGGCGCTGAAGGCTCCTGCCAGGGCCAGGCATTGAGACGAAAGGCATCTGGATTGGGAAGGAAAAGGCACTGTTTCCTCCGTTGGTAGACGCCATGGTCCTCTGTACAGAAAATCATAAGGGATCCACTGAAAACCTGCTGCACCTAAGAAGCAAGTTCAGGACGCTCCCCGCCCTCCCCTTTGCAGTTTAATTTAAAGAGACCATCCTGATGATAAACAGTATGTGCTCCAGGGCCGTAAGCTCATGAGGCCGGGGCCCATGTCTGTAGATCCCTGTGTAACTAACACCCACCCACATGCCTGATCCGGAGAAATCACTGAGTACAGGCTTGATATGTGAATGCATGTTATGGGAAAAAGAGAAAGTATAAAAAAAACCCCACACGATTGCACTCCTAAAGCAACACGGTGGAGATAGTCCTTGTTCATGTTTCGGATAGTCTCCGTCTAGAATCTTGTGTTTTGGTGTTTAGTTTGAGATTCCGACGTCATTGTTTTCCTCGGTCCTTGGAAAGTTGGGGACGCCGCTTTCCATGGCTGCGGAACACTCCCTGTCATGTGTGCCCTCGTACCCTCAGCTGGGGTGCCCCACGGAACACTCCCTGTCATGTGTGCCCTCGTACCCTCAGCTGGGGTGCCCCACGGAACACTCCCTGTCATGTGTGCCCTCGTACCCTCAGCTGGGGTGCCCCACGGAACACTCCCTGTCATGTGTGCCCTCAGACCCTCAGCTGGGGTGCCCCACGGAGCACTCCCTGTGTCTGGGATGACCGGTCCTGACTCGTCCCGCCCGTGTGCTTCCACGCTGCCCACCGCTGCCCATCAGCCTGAACCTGCCTCCTCACCACTCGCGGTGGGCGTGCTCCTTCCAGACTTGCCCTCTAAGAGGAGGCTGTGCAAGATGCGAATCCTCCCAAAGATGCCACTCCAGCCAAGCCTCTGCTTGGCTTACGATTTCTCCCTCCATCCTGTCCTCAAGGGGAAAGCGCAGTTTCCCAGGCTGGTCCCAGGCCTTGCCTCCCTGTCCATTCTCACCTGCTCCCCCCCACCCCCCTGGGGCCCTGTGGTGCCCGCCTGCTGGGCTGCCTCTGACTCATAGAGCCACGTGCTCCTTTCAGTGCCCTGTTTTGCTTTGTTTTCTGTTGTTTTTAGTTTGTTTGTTTTTAAGGCAAATGCTCTTCTCCCTCTACGCGCTCCGCTCATTTATAATCTTAGGGATTCAGTGCAGGCGTCACCACCCAGAGGAGACCAGGTGCCCGCTCTGGATTCCGGGTTGGGGACCCTCTCTGTCCTTCTCTGATGCCTCCCGGCACTCGGCACAGCTTGGCCATGGTCTTTGTCACCCTGGGTCCCAATCTCCCTCTTACTTAAGTCTCCCCTTTACAGAGGGAGCCCCTGAAGGCAGGGCCCCTGCACCCCCTTGTGCCTGGGACCCGGTCGGTGTTCGGGACACGTTGACTCAGTGGGTGCTGCGGGGGCCTCCGTGCGCGAGTCTGCGGGGCCGTTCGGTTGGTTTCTTTAGGCCCCCAGAGGTGGGTGATCGGATGGAGTTCATCCCCAGCATAAAGGTTCTTGACCCCCAGGGTCAGGTTCATTTCCGCCAGGCGTGAGTGTGAGCATGCTCAGATACGGGGCCTTCTGTGTCCTGTTGGCATCATTTCTGTGGGGGCTGCTGAGGCCGGGGCTGTTGTGGGGGATGCTAAGTTGGAAGCATGTATTTGGCAGGCTCTCCCTTCCACCTCTCATGAGGCCGTGGTAATGGGACATCGTGTGCTAACCTAGGAAACGGGGCGTTCGGTTTCCGTCTCCCCTTCTGCCGAACCGGTGCCTCTCAGCCGTAATTTGTTTTCCTGGACGTGGGAGCTGGGCCGACGGGGAGCTTCTTTGACGCTCAGCGTGATGTCCCCAACGCGAGCGGCTGGCGGCCAGAGTCAATGCCCTTCAGATCCTGGAGAAGCTCTGGGAGAAGCACTTCGTCTGGCCTCCCGGTGGTTTCTCAAAGATGAAAAAAAAGGTGTTATAATGCCGCCGAGAATGATATTAATATGTAAACTCGGGGTAGCTGGCTGGGCCGCGGGCCTTTCCGTGGCTGACGCTGTCCGCAGGACAGAGAGAAAAGTAATTAGCAATGGCGTGCATAGCGCCTGGATTTGCACCCAGAACCTGTAATAGAATTGCAGCGCATTTCACAGCTGCCCTGGGAGACAGGATGTGGTTGGATTAATAGGCTCAATCCTCGGGAGAGGGGGCGGGAGCGGTGGCGCTGGGTGACCACTGGCTTCTGGAAGGAGGTCCTCACCTGCGGTGCCCAGTGTCTGTGCATTCGCACCGTCCCCAACGTGCCTGTCTTCTCTCTCTCTCTCTTTTCTAAGTGTGTGTGTGTGTGTGTGTGTGTGTGTGTGTGTGTTGGGAGGGTGGGCCATGGCCCAGGGCCTGGGAAAAGCGTGCTATGTGAGCTTCTGATTTCAGCATCTGCACAGGTGGCCTGACAGTGGGTGCCCAGGGCTCCAGGTGAGCTGTGGCCTCCGGGACTCGGGCAGGCTTGTTCCCCAGCGCAGCACTTTCCTCACCTGTAAAGGAGGGGAACGCCACCCCACGGTGGAGTTAGGGGTGTGTGTGTGTGTGTGTGTGTGTGTGTGTGTGTGTGTGTGAAGGGCGGCCCGTGAATGAATATTGATGAGGAGTGTAACGTGCCTGGCAGGTGCCCGCGCATCCTCCCTCCTCGCTCAGAGGCTCCTCCACCGGGACAGGTAGGAGCGGTTCTGTGGCTCAGCAGCGGGCGTGGCTGTGGAGGTGCTGTTCCCTGGGATGCTTCTTTCCCCCAGGGCTTCTCCAGACCCCAGTTTCTCTCCCCCCGCCCCCCGCTCCGTCCGCATCCCCTTCCCATTGAAAAGGAAGGTCACACGATGCGTTTTCTCTGTTGAAGTGCTGTGTTTACCAACCAAATCCTCTTTGCACCTGGCTCATTTGGAAGGTTGCTGCTTCTATTTGTGGACTCTTTTCCCCACATGAAGCATGTGGCACTGTGGTCAGACCTCTGTGGGAACATCTTCTCAAACTAATGATTATTACATATATATTTATATGTATAATTGGTTTCAGAGAGGAAAGGAGAGGGAGAGAGAGATAGAAACATTAATGATGAGAGAGAATCGCTGATCGGCTGCCTCCTGCACACCCCCGACTGGGGGATGGAGCCCACAACCCGGGCATGTGCCCTGACCGGGAATCGAACCACAGCCTCCTGGTTCCTAAGTCGACGCTCAGCCACTGAGCCACACCGGCCGGGCAGGTGATGTTATTAAACACCTGCTGTATCAGAGGCTCTGCCTGAGCTGGATGGAGGAGGAAGGAGAACAAAGACAATCTTCTGCTCTCAAGACGGACACAGACGTGAAGGAAATCAGGCGTTGGCCATCGCGATGCTGCCCCGTGTGCCAGTGCGGGAGTGTGAGCCGTGGGGTGGTGGGAGCGCCCGAGCTGCCCCTGAGGTCGGACTGGAAGCTGAGGTGGGACCGAAGGGGACCGGAAGGAAGAGCCCCGCAGAGGCGATGTCACAGAACGCGGGTGACCGCACGGGTTCTGGAATGGGGAGGGACTCTGGGTGCACAGTTACTGCGAGGGAGAGACCGCAGCAGCAGGACCCGCCGGCGCGTCTGTGCCGATCCATGGACCATGGACAGGAGCCGGAAAAGTAATGGGAAGGGGGCTTGTGACCAGTGTGAGGCTCACAGCATTGCTTTAACACTGTGACACTGTGGGACACGTCACTCAGGCAGATAAATACATGCACTCCTATGTAATAGACAAATGTGTTTCTGTGAAACTGTAGTGTTATATAAAGTGACATATTTCCATAGTGATACACGTATATTTGATTGACTTGTACACTTGCTAATACTGATCACTCGTACACTTAGCTTTTGCTAAGGGGAGACTATTACCACGTTGATCTAAAATACAAACCTAAGTATTATGGGGAAGTGAGTTTTTTAGATCTTTTCGTCGTTATTGCCCGATTATTGACTAATGGGCTAGACCAGTGGTCGGCAAACTGCGGCTCAGCAAACTGTGGCTTGCGAGCCACATGCGGCTCTTTGGCCCCTTGAGTGTGGCTCTTCCACAAAATACCGACTTCTGTGCATGGGCCACAAAGTTTCAATAGCACTGTACGTGTCCGCCCGCACATGGTATTTGGTGGAAGAGCCACACTCAAGGGGCCAAAGAGCTGCATGTGGCTCGCGAGCCGCAGTTTGCTGACCACGGGGCTAGACTAAGTGCCCTGCTGGCTTGCAGGTGGGCATGCCTTTCCCTCTGGCTGAGCCCTGAGCACATCCTCCTGGCAGTTGCTGACCTGCCGCCCGGCCGAGGGGGCTGGGGGACCCTCCACATGCAGCTTCCCTGGGCACCCCTGTCGCAGAGGAGTAGCTGGTGCCCCCTCTGTGCTGCTTTGGCTGCAGCACCCAGAGCCGGGAAAGCGAAGGAGAGCGCGGGTCAGCTTACCCCGGGCCGGGGTCCTTGTGACCCACTGTGCCCTCGTCAGTGGCACGTGGGGAGTCAGGCTGTTCCCGGAACCAGAGAAGGAGCCGAGTTCCAGGCGGCTCTGAGCATCGTGTCTGAACCCCTTGATCAGGGAGACTCGCGGGGAAAGAGGTCGGGTCGTGGTCACTGCTGTCGGCCCCGCGTGTTGGGGTCCTCTCCGTAGCTGATGCTTAAACGTCTTCCGAGTGGACGTTGTTGGGTGTTTCCGTCCAGCGCAGCCTGGGTCACAGACCAGCACTGGGCGGTAGCCGAGTGTTAGGAGGGTCACCTCGCCTCTGCGAGTGTTCTCGTCGCTCCAACAAGGCCCGATGTCCTGTGCACAGCCCAGCCCAGCACCGCAGCGGGGTGCCCAGCACGGACGGGCCCACTGCTATGGGGACGGTTAGTGTTTTACAGTCATGGTCCTGTTGTAGCCGGCGATACACTTAGAGGACTTCCGGTTTCCTTGGGTAAATCTGTCCACCCCCCCCAACCCCTTACGGTGCGTCCCCCTTGCTGGGCTGTGGTCCCCGAGAGGTCGGGCCTGGGTTGGGTTCGTTCCCTACGGCATCTCCGGGGCAGGGCAGACAGCAGACCCCAGTCTCCCCGGGGACCGGCGCGCACTGCACGTCCGTGATGGTGCCCTGCTCCTGGGCACGCAGTGCCCACGTCCTTGCCTTTCCTCGCTCTGCCCCACCCTCCGCGCTGTCCCCCGCCTCCTGCTGCCTGAGTCCAAGGCTGGCATCCGGGTCCTCACAGCACCGCCCCTTTAGGGGCGCTTCCTTCTGGTGTTTTCCGGCCACCTGCGCTCCCCAGGCTCCGGTCTGACCTCAGCTGGCTGCTTGCAGGACCTGGCCATGACCTTGGGGGAGCCGAGGTTGACAGAGGTCGCTGTTAGGATTAATGTTTTTATTGCCCCAGATGTTTGTGTTACGGAGGCCTAGGCAGTGTCTGCCCCTCCCCTCCCCAT
>NW_005871355.1:570025-579952 GCF_000147115.1 Myotis lucifugus
GAAGGTTGAGAACCACTGATATAGATGATAAAGTCAAAGAAAGTTGCAACTGGAAGAGAACTTGGAGACCATTTTATCACCCACCTCACTTTACAAATGGGAGGAGAGGCTGAGAGAGAAGAAGAATTATCCAAGGCAACACAGGCAAGCAGACCAGCACCAGGCCCAGCTCCCTGATCCCAGATCCTTTTCCTTACAACTCCAGCTGGGGACACTCTACCCCCACCCCCCCCCCCATCCAGGGCCGGACGTCTGGAAACGGGCTGTGCTTTTTGGTCTGTTCATCCGACTTCTCCAGAAAAATAGGTTATATTCTGCATAACTGGGCCGCGGTCGGACGAGCTCCTGTGACGCCTGAATGGGAAGCCTCCTGTCCCTTTGCGCTAAGTCACAGTGGCGGGAGGCGACTTCCTGCCTCTCCTCCAGGCTGCCCTGTGGTCTGGGGTTCGAGTCCCTGTGTTCCTAGAGGGATGCCTCATGGCTCTATATCCCATGAATGGCTGCCAGGAGGACCACAGACTCGGAGGTGAAAAACCCCCGTCATGTCCGGTCCGTCTTGTGTGGGTTGCTCTGAGGGACAGAGCCTTCGTGCACACAGCACACTTACTCTGCGGATCGCTGGGGGGATTGTACATAAGAGCTTTAGCCACCACGGAGCAGTGTCTCCGCACCAGCCTCCTATGGGGTTCCCCCTCTATGAGCGGCTCCTCACCCAGCGGACCACCCCCCCCTCCCCCGGGCGGCCAGAGGTCTGGCACAGCCGGGCCCGACCACAGGGTCCTCATGGCGAGGCCTTCCCCGGGTCTCAGCTTGCACATCTCACCTCTGACCCTGCAGTTGCCTGGACTGAGTCTTCGGCTACTGCCTCCATGGCCCGTGCACCCACCTCCGCCATCATTCTCCTCCGAATGTCTGCCTTCCGGCTCTGAGTGTCTCCTCCGGTCTCGTCTGGGGAAGAACTCCGCAGCCAGCTCGGCCCCTGGCGCGTGAAAAGGCATTGGATAGGTAGACGAAGGACGGTCATTTGGAAGCCATGGTTCACTGTTAAACTCTTCTGTTGTTTTGAATACGATCAGTGCACCCAGATTAGTCATTTGTTTGCTCAGTCACTTAAAATACATGGATCATTGGCCGGGAGAGAGAGAGAATGCAGGCCCGGCCGGCGTGGCCCAGTGGTTGAGTGTCCACCATGAACCAGGTCACGGTTCGATTCCCAGTCAGGGCACAGGCCCGGCTTGTGGGCTCCATCCCCAGTGGGGGGCGTGCAGGAGGCAGCCGGTCCATGACTCTCTCATCACTGATGTCTCTCTCCCTCTCCTTTTGGGTGGTCCCTCCCAGGCTGGAGTTCTTGCCCCCTCGTCCTGCCACAGTTACGATGAAATGGAAAGTATTTGTTACATTTAAAATGCAGTTTACCTTTGTTACTTACGGGGCGGAGCTAAAACTGTCTATAGTGACCTTCGGGTTTTGTTTAAATATTTTTATTGATTTCAGAGAGGAAGGGGAGGAGAGGGAAGGAGAGACAGAAACATCAATGATGAGAGAGAATCATTGATCAGCTGCCTCCTGCATGCCCCCAACTGGGGATCGAGCCGGAAACCTGGGTATGTGCTCTGATCGGGAATCAAACTGTGACCTCTTGGTTCATAGGTCAATGCTCAACCACTGAGCCACACCGGCCAGGCGGCCTTCAGGGTTTTAATTGTAAGTCATGTTTTCGTATTGAACGGCACTGGGTCTCTCTTTTAATTGGAGAGTGTAGGTTTCACCCATCCCGACAGCCACCACCGCTGCTGCTGTCGGTCAGACTCAGGCCTGACAACGTGGACAAAGGCTTTCGGGAGGCAGACGGCTCCGAGTGGCTCAGCGGCCGGCGGGGAGGCGCCGTCCATTGTGCGGCCTCACACGCCAGGGCCGGGTGGCAGGGTGGTCATCATCCCCTTTCTTTTGTACATAAAGGGCTGAGATGAAAGAAGAAATACGGGGACACTCATTCAGTGCCTCTAGCTGTGTCGCTCACGGTCCTTTGTTACGAAGAATAGGAAGGGACCCTGAGTAACCAGCGAACCTTGAATTTGTCAGGATGTGAGGAGTTACAGGGTGGATGGAAGATTCTAGAAGTAGGTTTTGCAATGGGCAGGAAGGAAGGCACTCTGCAGGGGAAGGGTCTGGGAAGGGAAGCAGAAGTGACCCACCCTTTTCTCCGAAGGCAGTTCCCGGCCCTGGGCCTCGACAGGGGTGGGAAGCAGTAGAGAGAAGAAATGGAAAACAAAGCTGAGAAAGCCCGTAGGTCAGGGTCATTTAACTAGTTAGTTCGTGGCAAAAGCCAACAGGGAACTCAAACCTTATGATTCCTGCTCCTCCATATATTCATCTTTTCATTGAGTACGTGCCACACGCCAGGCGGTATCCTGAGTGTGGGACTGAGCCGTGGTTAAGATGTGCACATGCCCGGCCGCGTGGCTCAGTGGTTGAGCGTCGACCTAAGAACCAGGAGGTCACAGTTCGATTCCCGGTCAGGGCACATGCCCGGGCTGCAGGCTCCATCCCCAGTGTGGGGTATGGAGGAGGCAGCCGATCAGTGATTCTCTCTCATCACTGATGTTTCTATCTCTCTCTCCCTCTCTCTTCCTCTCTGATATCAATAATAATAATAAAAAGCTCAAAGTTACAACTTTGTGTTGAGAGCATCCACAGGTGGTCTTTCCTGAGCACAGGATCAGTATCCCGTATGAGGCGGTAATAGGCCCACCGTTTATGGAGCCGTGGCCACCTGCCTCCCAGGCCCGCGTGCTTGTCCACCCCTTCCGGCCCCTGCTCAGAGCCACGGGGTGCCTGGTAGCGAGCCGTGGCGGATGTCGCAGGCCTCAGTCGATGGCTGGATGAAAAAATACATGTTTAACCGTCCTCTCTCTCTCTCTGCTGCTCACCCGCCTGCCTCCTCGCGGTTTAGTTGCTGGCTGTGTTCCAGATCTGTGCTGTCGTAGCTTCTAGCCACATGAAGCTTTTAAATGTAATTAATTCAACTGAACTAGAACGAGAAGTTCATTTCTTCAGTCGGACACACACACAGCCACGGTTCACATGCTCAGAGCCAGACGTGGCGGTGACTGCCGTCGTGACGACACAGGGATCCGCCTCCATGGTCCCGGGAAGTCCTGCTGGGCGGGCAGGCGGGGCCGGGCTGGTTCTGATGCCTTACAGGTCGCCCTGACGGACTAGGACGGGAGTGACAGTGGCGGTGCCACGGAAACAGAGCCCTCCCCAGCTTGTGTGTCCTCCTCGGGAGGTCCCGGAGCCGTGGTCTGCGTGCGCCGTGGGAATGCACAGCTCGGGGCTGCTGCAGGGGCTCTCCCTCACCCAGCGGACCCCGGGGCTGTCTCCGCAGGAGCCCCGAGCCTGGGAGCCGGCCAGGCCACTGAGGCCAAGGTGTCTCTGCACTTGGAACAGTTCCCACAGTGACCAGGGCCCTGCGCTCACCTCTGCTGCGTGGCCGTGACCTTCCGAGGGGCCCTGCCTCGGGGCTCATAACGTGGCCCCGAGGGCACCAGGCGCCCCTGCAGGCTGGGAGTGGTGTCCTCCCCACAGACTTACATGGACTGTCCTCCTCAGCCACCTGGGGTCAGAGCAGATCCCACCGGAGTCTCAGAGAGGACGAGCAGCAAGGGGCTCCCCCAAACAAGCCATCAGCAAGGGGCGAGGGCGGGCAGCGGGTTCTGGAGCCTGCACCCCGATGTTCAGGCTCTCCGGTTTCGCCCAACCACTCCCTCCCACGGGGGCGCTGCCCAGCGGATGCGACTGCCAGAGAATGGGGAGCCCCTCGACTCCTCTCGGGTGAACCCCCCTCCGTCCTCCGCACGGGGACACTGAGGGGTGTTGCTCAGTGAACTGGCGTCTCTTCAGAGGCACCGCTGCCCCAGGAACACACACAAGCAGGGAGCGGGCGGGAGGTCATGTGTGGGCCGAGGCGGGGCATGAGGTTGGCGTTCATCCCGGGAGGAGGTCTCATCGCCCCTGATTGAGAGTCCAGGGGGCCCGGAGCCTCCCACCGGCTCGTTTCCCGTGTCGGCTGTAGTAAGCGCTGGTCTGCCACCCGAACCCGTGTTCTCATTAGTTCCTACTCAGGCCTCACCAGATCACGCTCCTCCTAACATATTCTCATTAATTCATCTCCTCCTGCAGCTGTCAGAAAGCTGGACGGCCATGCTGATCTGGGGTCGGCGGGTTAACACCCGGTTCTGGGGGCGCCCCGAGCAAAAGCCTGTGACACGGTGACCGGAGGGCGTGTTCCCTTCGGGCTGCGTTTGAATTGCCCTCCGAGCCCCTTCGTTGTGCTGCACTGCAGCTCCTGTCGGGGCTCCGCTCGCTCACACACCGGGGACCACGGCATCGGGAGGGCTCGGCTGGCCGGGCATTTGCGTGTAACCCGTGTGCCACCCTTTCTCTGTCAGCGGCGTAATCAACACTGTGATTTGTGCCTCCCCTCCTCCCGGCATTCACAACGCCGTGTGTAAACGTAATTGGTCCCCGGAATAGCAACTGTTTTCAAGATGATAAACACTCCCTCTGACTAATGTGCTGAGCGGTGTGTACTCCTAGACATGGAGGCTGCGCTGCTCGAATCAGCCTGCGACCCGTGTGCCTCTCAAGGTCCCGGCTACAGTGTGGTCGTCCTGCACTTCTCGGGGGAAACCAGGAACGTGGCTCCGATAACCCAGCCCCATTGCGGTTCCCTGTGCGGAGAACACCCACGCGGCTGTCAGGGCGTAGCTGCGGTTTTCACATCTCTGCTAACGACCATAGCTGGGGTGCAGTGGGCCGCCCAGCAGCACCCCACGCCTCAGAGCTCCTCTTACCCCCACCCCCCCGCCCAGCTCTATCGGGGAACCTCCGGCATAGGAGGAATCGGCTGGCAGAATCCCCGCCCGGCGCCCGGAGCAGGGCCTGCTGGGCCCCTGGAGCTGAGGGACAGATGCTCAGCACCTGCCGTCCAGTGGCTGCTTGTGGCTACGGACAGGCATGGCTTCCATGCTGGGTGCGCAAACCCCCGTATCCTCGACGTTCATCGGGTTCTCCTGTGCCTCTCCATGAGCACTGCCATGGAACAGTCACTCCACAAATGTAAATGTGCGTATATTTTAAATGTTTTCACTGGTTTTGGAGAGAGAGGGAAGGAGGAAGAGAGAGAAACATGGATTGGCTGCCTCCTGCTCGCCGCCTCCTGGAGATGGATGCTCAGGCAGCTGCGCCACACGGACCAGGGCTCAGTAAACATGTTTCGAGTGCATGTCGCATTCCCGGTGCAGAGCCGGGTCCTGGGAAGTGTTCTGGATGGAAGAGCGCTCTGTATGTCCGCCAGGCGCGTGTGGCGGGCTGGGCGGGGCTCTGCGGGAGCCTCACGTCTCCAGGCAGCAGGTCCATCTGGGAAAACGCTGTGGCCAGGACCTTCGTCTCTCATGGGGCGGCGGCTCCCTTCCTGCGGGCTCTGCCTCTCAGTTCCCGCTCTGCCGCCGGAGTTGGGTCCCTCCTTTGTGAGACGCACAGAAGTGTTTGTGTAGACGTCTCGCTTTCTCCTGAATTATTTATCCTTCAGGACGAGCACTTTCAGTTATTTCAGCTGCCTTTCTTTGTGCTTTTCAGCGTTTCCCCATTATTTCCTCCCTCACAGAGCCCTTTTAGACAATTCCCCCAGTCGAGCATCCGCACTCTCTCATGAAATAGTAATTCCTCAGGTCTGCGGTGCATCTGTTTGTGCTGTGGCCCTGGGGCCGGGGGGGGGGGGTGGTGCCGGGGGGGGGGGGGGCCACCATTGTTGCTATAACAGTCGGTAAATGTCTGAGACTGGTCTCGGGACACTTCCCTGGATTCCGGGGCCCATTACTAGCCTAGTGTTCACATCCTAGTTTGTTACTTGTTCCTTGAATTGGTCAACAAACTGTTCTTCCTCTTCTTTTTTTTTTAAAGTATGTTCTTACTGATTTTAAAGAGAGGAGAAGGGAGAAGGAGAGAGAGAGAATCATTGATTGGCTGCCTCTTGCATGTCACCTACTGGGGATCGAGCCCACAACCCGGGCATGTGCCCTGACTGAACTGAATGGGTGAACTCTCGGTGCACAGGACAATGCCCAGCCAACTGAGCCACCCTGGCCAGGGCAGCCTCCTGTGTTTGAGACAGGAGAACAGAGGGGAGTCGGACATCAACCTGAGATACGTATCGTTAGTTGTCGTCAAAGTTTTGGCCAAAGGAAAGCTTACTTACCCTTTTGTTCTGTCTTGTTTGCCTGTGTGGGGCAGTTCCGTAACGGAACGGTAATCTGTGAGTCAGCCTCAAAACGGAGCCGTCAGCTGTCCGTCGATTTGACACTTGGGAACCTCTGGTGTGCGAGGTTGCTAACTGAATACATCGTGGTCGAAGGACAAGCTGTAAACAGACAAATGCTATCGACTGGCTTTCGTGTAGTGACTTCTCCTAAGATGCCTGGATGATTCTGATGCACAGCGTGGTCTGGAATGGGAAGGTCTGCACCTCAGCTGACAGGTCCCTTTAAGAAAACCCACTGGGCAGGGCCCCGAGAGAGTGTCAGACGCATAGGGAGAAGCGGCCTGTGAAACGCGATGGAGAGGGAGCCAGTCCGCAGAGCTCCTGTGGCTGTCAGTGGGCACAGGCCGTGTCCCCGCGGTCAGTGGCTGGATGTGTCCGTGTTGAGACGTTGCCGTCCTCAGAAGCTGTGACTGTTGAATTGAGTGTAAATCGCGTCCTATCATGGTTTTAACTTTCTAGAGAGACTGGATCTGAGGGCCAGCGCCGGTGTTGCTGTTGCAGTTGTATTTTGTTTTTAAACAGTGTTTTTATGCCTCTTTGGCAGTTTTCAAGGAGCTTAGACTATTGAGTTATAAGGGAAATAATGGTATTTTGGGGACATCTTGTACGTTTTTGTACTATTATTATTAAGCTGCATTTTTCTGGCCATGCTTATTATTCTAGCATATTGTTTATGGTTTTGTTGACATGCCTTTTATTATTTATCTTTAAAATACGTTTTTATTGACTTTTAGTGAGAGAGGAAGGGAGAGGGAGAGAGAGAAACATCAGTGACGAGAGAGAATCATCCATGGGCTGCCTCCTGTCATGCCCCCTACTGGGGATTGACCTGGCAGCTTGGGCACGTGCCCTGACCAGGAATTGAACTAGCGACCTCTGGGTGCATGAGGCAGCGTCCAACCAACTGAGCCACAGGGGCCAGGGCTGTTGATAGGTGTGTTGAGTAGGTGTGTTCTCTGGGATCTCTCTGGGATCCTTGGTCATGCTCTTTTATTTTTGGAATTCTTTTCCTAAAAGTGACCCTGTCGATCATCATCAGATGAGGAATGCGATTTATTATCTTAAGGATTATTTCCCCCCAATTACTCTGACTGTATATAAATAAGGAGTGATTATGGTTATGGAAGTGACCTAAAAATTAAAAGTAGCCATGGCACAATTATATCCTCAGATTTGTTTTGAATGTTCTCACACCCTTCGAGTCTGCGTTATTGTACATCTATCTAATCAGTAGCAAATATTCAGGAGAGCAAAGTGCGTGTGTCACATGGCTGTGGTAGAACGTCGTTGGCACAGCCCTCGGTCTGCTTCGAAGTGTGAGGGTGTCCTGTCGGCAGGGTACACGGGAGACACTGAGTCTCCACGCACAGGAAATGGGTTTTGTAATGAGTGCAGCCTGAACAGGACTAATCTCTCCCTTGGATCATTACTTCGCCTCATCACAGAACTTTTTTTAATTCGAATCCTTGCAGGGTTCTAATTGGTGACCTCCGGAGCCTGATAATTGTTGGAGATAGCTGGTCTTTTGCTGGATGCTTAACGATGTTCGCAATTAAAAGTGAGAAATGTGGTTAAACCCTTGGGCAGATACAACTAAAAATCAGATTTTTCTTTTTCCAATCTTTGTTATTCTCATCCCTACTCCCAATGGTTACTGGCTTAAGTCATTCTTAACTTGAATTAACCTCATGCTCTATTTTCTTGATTTAATCTGTGGGTTTGCCGAATCTTCATGTGACCAATGTGTTGAGTTATATTAGGAATAATCCTAGTGGTTGAGCATCAACCTTAGGAACCAAGAGGTCACAGTTCGATTCCTGGTCAGGATACATGCCCATGTTGTGGGCTCGATCCCCAGTAGGGGGCTTGCAGGAGGCAGCCTATCAGTGATTCTCATCATTGATGTTTCGATCTCTCTCTCCCTCTCCCTTCCTCTCTGAAATCAATAAAAATATATTTAAAAAAAACAAAGTTCACTTCTGAGCATCCTTAATAGTCAGACCATGGACTGCTCCCTGGGTGGTATATGTATGTGTGTTTACGATGAGCTGATCGGTCCTTATTAGGACCAATACGCATCTCCCCTCTGCCGTGTTTTCCTGTTCATGGAAGGGCATTGGTACGGCCGTGAGCTGTGTGCCTCAGTCTAGTCTGGGCAGGTTTCAGTGTCTTCAGCTCCGACTTGAATCTAATAGGTGTTCAGGTAGGTTTGGATTGCTTAAATAAAACAATTCCTTCACGAATGCAGCTGTCCTGTTGGAGGTTAAAAAACGTCCTTTCCAACCAGCCGCCCCGGGAGCATGTTAGTAATCTGTCAAATAGAGTTTACGATGGCTGCCAGCGCACACACACACACACACACACACTCTCTCTCTCTCTCTCTCTCTCTCTCTCTCTCTGAGATCAGTTTGAGTCCTCCGACTGGGCTGCCATGTTATTTTGAAACAGATTTGGGAGTGTAGAGCGAGGAGGTGTTCTCACTCTTCTGGGGCTTCTCATTTCGTTCTGCATCCAGCCAATTACAAACTGTCTAATAACCCAGTGGTTCTCAACCTTCTGGCCCTTTAAGTACAGTTCCTCATGTTGTGGTGACCCCCAACCATAAAATTATTTTCGTTGCTACTTCATAACTGTCATGTTGCTACTGTTATGAATCGTAATGTAAATATCTGACATGCAGGATGGTCTTAGGCGACCCCTGTGAAAGAGTCGTTCGACCACCAAAGGGGTCGCGACCCACAGGTTGAGAACCGCTGGTGTAACCTGTGGCACGTTCCTCCCATTTGGATCTTCAGGGGCTGTGGTCGCGAAGTGGGGTGATCGGTCGTCTATGGATGAGAGGAGAGAGGCTTTGAGTCAGGTACACAGCCCTCTACTTGGGGGACCATCGTCAGCAAAGTCACCCAGTAATCACCTGATTACTTCCGGTGCCGTCCGGGCTCCAGCCCGGCTCCCCCTCCTGCCCGTACTTTGCTGTGTGATAGTCCACGTGCAGCCTCGCATGGGGACTCTTGGATGGAAAGCAGGCACCAGAGCCTCTTTCTGGGGAGTCGCCCCTCCACCAAAGGCGGGGCTGGGGGCTGCTATTGTTTTCCCGGGTCCTCTTTTCCCCCTGTCTCCCTGCTCTGTGTCAGGAGGCCTGTGGGGGTGTGCAGGACTGGGGCACCCCCTCCCTCTACCCACCCTGGGGAGGTCACCAGCGGGAGGCCGGTGGGGGTGCTCAGGACTGGGACACCCTCCTCTACCCACCCTGAGGAGGTCACCAGCAGGAGGCTGGGGGGGGTGCTCAGGACTGGGACACCCCTCCCTCTGCCCACCCTGGGGAGGTCACCAGCAGGAGGCCGGTAGAAGGGGGCAGTGAGACCAGGGTGTGCATTCTTGTTCGCTTGGCTCCCTGTCTGTGGAAGGCTAACCCCCTGTCCTGGCCATATAGTCTGTCTGTCTGTCTGTCTCTACCCCTTCATGTTTCATGCCTCGGGCAGCAGCACCTCTGGTCTGTGCTGCTACTGTTTTAGGCGTCCACACCTGTACATACCTGCGGGCCTTTAAGGAAACCCTGCTCAGATGGCCCGTGTGAACGTGTCTGTGTGAGACCAGTGTCTTTC
>NW_005871355.1:580599-614935 GCF_000147115.1 Myotis lucifugus
CCCCTTGAGTGTGGCTCTTCCACAAAATACCGACTTCTGCGCATGGGCCACGGATTTCAATCGCACTGTACGTGCGCGCCCGACCGTGGTATTTTGTGGAAGAGCCACACTCAAGGGGCCAAAGAGCTGCATGTGGCTCTCGAGCCGCAGTTTGCCGACCACGGCCCTACGTGATCTAAAACCTAACCGCTCATTTGCTTCCCATTTCTGAGCTGGGGGCGGGGGTGGCATTGGGGTAGTAAACTGGTGACAAATTGGATCCTGTCTGTGGTTGCCTTGCCTTTCACTGGCCACGGTGGAAGGAGCAGAGGGGGCACACCCACCTGGGTGAGCCCCCCGTTCCACAGAGAAGGTCAGAGTGGTGGGGGCAGGAATAGGGAGCCCCCAATTAGGGGCTGGCGCACAAGATTTCATCGGCCCTGGGTACAGACCCCCACTTTTTGGCCTTGTGTCTTATTGGGATTCATGGGAACAGCGAACGGCTCACCATCCCCAGTCAGGTAGAAAATACACAATGGCCGCCTGACCTGGGCCTAAAGGATGGACGTTGTGACTTTTGTAGCTGGAGGGCACAGAGGCCTTGCAGGAACCCGAGCTGTAGGCCTCCAAGGAGGGGCCCTGGTTCTTAAGTCCCTGTGTGGGGTGGCAGCCCCTGTGCACGAAAACCCACCTGCTCTCTTACTAGGACACCAGGCTTCAACATTTTTAAAAAGTAAATCTTAACCAGTGAAATGTGTATTTCCACATAATCCAAATTTCCTTAAGGTAACAACGTATTTTATTTAGCAAGGTATGGTTTGCAAAGTTGACTATTTATCAAGAAGGGAAATCATGTTTTTTTAAATATGTATTTTCTTTTTTAATTGTTTAAATTTTTACATATGTCTCCTTTTCTCCCAATTGCCCCCCCCCCCAGCCATTCCCACCCCAGGCAAGCCCCCACCGCCCCAGTGTCTGTGTCCATTGGTTATGCTAATGTGCATGCATACAAGTCCTTTGGTTGCTCTCTAAACCGCTGCCCCCCACTTCCCCTGTCATTTGTCTCTGGATCTATTCTTGTTCCTCAAATTATGTTGATCATTATATCCCACATGTGAGTGAGATCATGTGATATTTGTCTTTCTCCGACTGGCTTATTTCGCTTAGCATAATGCTCTCCAGTTCCATCCATGCCGTTGCAAATGTATTTTCTTTTCATTTTCCTCTTTAAAATCATAGGCATATCTCAAACTTTAATGTAACCTATGGTAAAATACCTATTTTCCCCCTAATTTTTTAACTTTACCTTTATGACTTTACACGTTACTTCAAATGGTAAATGTCGGCTGGTGCGAGGAGTAACATTTTGCGTTCTGATTATGGAATTGGATATTAAATTGCGCATATGTTCTAAGTTCTCAAAAATCATAAAGTGCTTTGTTACTTGAAAACAGGTCGCGAAATCTACTTTGACAAGCACACGCACATTAAAGCTCCTTTCTTTTTTTCTAGGGAGTTTCAGTGTACCAAATTTTGTTGACTCTTCTAACTATGCTAAAGGCATTTCCAGAAGCTGTCCCCACTCTGGTTTTTAAGGGTTTTTATGGAGATTCCATCACGTGGGCATGACTGACCACATCCGTGTCCACCGAGGACTGAACTCAGCGTCTCGCTCTGCTCCTCCTCCGGAGGCGCCAGGAGTGCCGGGTGCTGAGGGTTCAGCCTGCTAGTCACCGGGTTGGCGTTTCTGGCAACCAGGCCCCCTTCCTCCAGGACTCACCTCCTGAGCACGAACTCACGTGTGCCTGACGGGGTTTGCTGTGAGGAACAGAAGGCACTCCCAGCGCCAGGGAATCCCAAGGGTTGTCGGAGCTCTGTGCCAGGAACTGGGCTCAAAGACCAAATATGTATGTTTCATGACATCCCATTGTATCTAGAGCAGTGGTTCTCAACCTGTGGGTCTCGACCCCTTTGGCAGTCGAACGACCCTTTCACAGGGGTCGCCTAAGACCATCCTGCATATCAGATATTTACATAACGATTCATAACAGTAGCAACATGACAGTTATGAAGTAGCAACGAAAATAATTTTATGGTTGGGTCACAACATGAGGAACTGTATTTAAAGGGCCAGAAGGTTGAGAACCACTGATCTAGTTTCTACTCTGCGTTGTTAAAGAGACAATGGTTCTGACACTAGTTAAAATGGTCAGGAAGACGTTATTCAGCCCTCCCCCCGGAGCGGGAGAGATCAGGCCCAGTTCTGATACAGCAGGGACAGGCAGGGTGCAGAGCTGATGAGCAGCGTGAGGGGTCAGGGGGTGGGAAGTTACTAAGAGAAGGACATCGAGGTCCCCCCGGGCCCGTCAGTGGTGACTGAAGCCTCCCGCTTCACACACGTTTCCCACTGGCTCGAAGGTGCTGTGAAAATCGTATTTCCTGTCCGACAGGACATAAGAACAACGGTGGGGGAGACTGCCGCGGCATGCTGCATTACAGTCCGACACGCCTGGGGACAAATGCCACCTTTGCCACTTCTTACAGCAAAGTGACCTTTCTGAACTTCCTGTTTGTCATCTCCCCGGAGGATTGAATTGTGTCAGGAATGTGACATCGAATTCCTAAATATTCCCAGCTCCACAAGCAAAACAGATAAATATCTGTGCCCCTTTGTACAACTGATGCATCTTTGGTACCTTCTCTCTGCTTAAAGGCCCCCTTCTGTGAACCGTCCACCAAGTGGAAATGAATCAGGAGGCTCTGGCTAGAAATGAATGATATTCATTCAAGGGTTTTCGGGTTTGCAAATCAGAAACACAACTCCAAGAAGTTTGGAGTGCTCCGAAGGAGAAAGAAAAGCTGAGTTTTTATAGCAGAACGTACATGCCTGAGGTTCGGTCCTCCGAGATGACGGTCTTACAGATGCCCGGTGGTCTGGATGATGACTGTCAAGGGTCCGGAGATGTGAACATTCTTTCCTGAGTCCTTCGGGGGCTAATCAGAGGTTTATCTATAGGATTTACATGGATGTTCATATGTATATACATATGTCTATACATGCATGTATGTGTATGTGTACATGCATATTATATCTGCAGGCATAACTCTAGAGTTCACAAGTTGCAGCTCTCAGGCTAGTTAGAACAAGGGTAGAGTCATCTCCCGCGCCTCGGCGTGCTTGGTTTTAGTGATCTAGCAGCTGACCACAGTGACTCCCTTGTATTTCTTCACCGTTTTCCTCAGAGCCTGGGCACCTTGTGATCAGTCTGTGGAGGAATTGGCCCACATGCACATCCATTCAGCAGTCATCCAGGCACCTATTGTGTGCCTCTTGCACAGCCAAGTGCTGTACGCAATAACTCGAGGAAACTATACTGACGTTTTCCAGGATCTGGAACGTGCACATAGTAGGTGCTTAGTAGTGGATGTTTGTTGCATGAAGAAACATGTTACCTAAGAGAAATGTAGGTTCCACTGGGAGAGCATCCTAGTCAGCGAAGGCTCCTGTGACAGACCACCATACACTGGCTGGCTTATAGGCAGCTGAGAGCTGTTTCGCACGGATTGGGGGCTGCGAGTCCTAGGTGAACACGCCTGCAGGTGTGGTGTCAGGTGGGGGCCCGTCCAGGTTCATAGATGGCAGTCTTCCGGCTGTGTCCTCACAGGGGGCACTAATTTCATTCATGAGGGCAACACCCTCATGACCTATCACCTCCCAAAGGCCCCACCTCCAAATCCCATCATATTTGGGGGGAGGGGGTTAGGATCTCTGTAGATGAATTTGGGGGCCTGGGGGTGGTGGGGACACACTGTCTGCAGCAGAGAGCTCCAGTACAGCCGTGTGTGAGGTGCTTTGTGAGTGTCAGGGCGGGAGGGAGCGATTCTCCCACTCCTGCTGCCCCGTGAGGAAAGGGCCGGAGGCGCATGAAGAGTGGCAGCCAACGTGGCTGGATCTGGAAGGAGATACTAGCATGTGTGGAACTGAAATCATGCAGCAAATGGCATCACAGGGAGAGAGAAGAGCGTTAGCAAAGATGGGCCTGTCCTTGATCTTGTCCCTGGGGAGGAGGGGAGAGTAGCTTGGGGGGCAACTGACAGGTTGTCTGGGGCTTTGAAGGCACCTGAAGAATCAGTGCTTGAGGGGAGGGGCCTGGGAGAGCCGGGCAGGGCGCCGACCAGGGCTGTCAGCACTTGGTAACCGGGACCCGGAATCCTTCCTGGCTCCTGGCTGCCATTTGCTCAGCCTTCCTCTCGGGTTCCAGAAGGTCCCAGGGAACTTCTGATGCCCGTGTTGGCTTGTGAGCTTCCATTAGCGCGGGCAACGGAGATCTGCTCGCTAGGGCCGCGGTTCCTGCCTTTCCCACGGTGCCGGCGATGAATGACCGATAAGACGTACCGTCTGCTGGTCCGCATTTCTGCCTTTGCCACCACAGAGCCGCCGAGAACTCCCGGCCCCTGGAGTTCCAAGTCACACGCTTCATGGTTATCTTTTTTCCTCCACAGAAATAGAAAAGTTTCAAAAAGGAGAAGGAAAGGACGAAGAGAAGTACATTGATGTGGTGATTAATAAGAACATGAAGCTGGGACAGAAAGTGTTAATTCCCGTAAAACAGTTCCCTAAGGTAAGACAGTGAGGCCATGCAGGCGTGTGAGCTCCCGCCAGGGAGCTGCGTGTCTGTTTTGTTTGGTATTTTCCGAGGGGTCGTTCCCTTAGCGCAGCCCCCCTCCCCCCACCCCCAACACACACAGACTTTTACACGCGATCAGGAACTTAGCGACTCCGTCTCCACTGTTTGAGGGATGGAGCCCTAAAGAGTATGCTTACGGCACTCTGGCGATGTGACTGGATGGTTTAGTTAACTTCGTTCTACTTTAGTTTCTTTATTTGTAAGATGAGGGTTGGATTAGGAATGGAATTAGGGGGTTCAGCACATAAATGTTCAAAATACTGTTTATTCTAGTTGTCCATTCTATAGAAAAGGGTCTGTTTTTCATTCATGCAAGTATTATTCTGTGCTATTAGGTGCTTTAAAGTTTGTATCTAATTCTAAAATCTTGGTCTTAGATTTGGCCCGAATTGATACTATTTTTACTTGTTTTTCTCTCTTTTGTGAGTCCATGTACACGATTCCCGCACACTTTTGTAGATCTCAGTAGCTGGTTTCTTTAGATTGCTGAATACTAATCCGTTACCTGAGTATGCCTGGGCCGTTTTCTGCATGGGTTATTATAAATCAAATTGCACACACATTTTCATACAAATCACTTTGTGACCATATGTTTTCATTTAGTTTGAGTAAATGCTTAGGCATTTCATTGCTGTGCATTTAGTTTTACAAGAAATTGCCATACTCCTCCCCTCCCTTCCCCCCCCCCCCCGCAAAGTGGCTGTGCCCTGTGACAGCTCCAGGGGCGGGGCACACAATTGTGACTGCTCCAGGTCTTCTTCAACTTTTGATGTTATCAGTCGCTTCAATTTCAGCCAGGAATGCTGTGGCATTCCTTGTGGTGTTAATTTGCATTTTCCTGATGAGTAACGATTTTGTGTGCTTTTTCATGTATTTATTGGCTGTTCGTTTATCTCCTGTTGTGAAGTGTCTTTTTAGATTTTTGGTCTCTTTCTAAATGGGAAGGATGCCTTCTTACCATTGAATTGTAGGAGCTTTTTATATATCCTGGACACATATTTGTTAGACATGGGATTTGTGAACACTTGGCCCAGTCTATGACTTGTCTACTGTTTTCTTAATGGAGTCTTGTGATAAGCAGATGTTTTCGATTTTAATGACGTCTGATGTATCAGGATTTCCTTTTCTGATGGTTACCTTTTACCAATTAAGAAATCTTTGCCAAGCTCAAGGAAATGTTAAAGTCCTTTGTTAAATATAAAGAAAATCTCCTGTATTTCCTTGTAGCTTTTACTTTTAGGTCTATGATGCATCTGACATTAATTTTTGTGTATGGTGTGAGATAGAGGGTCAAAATTCACCTTTTTCTTCATACAGATACTCAGTTTTTCAGTCAGATTTGTTGAAAGATGCTTCCTTCCCGATGATTGTGCATCTCTGATGAGAACCAGATGACTGTGGAAGTGAGGGTCTGTTGTCACACTTTCTTCTTATGGATCCTAATGCTACTACCCTACTGTCTTCATTACGGTAGCTTTTTTATAGTAAGACATCAAGTTAGGTAATGTAGTCCCTTCAACTTTGTCCTTCCTTCTCAGGATTTCTTGGATGTAGATCCTTTGCAATCTTATGTAAGTTGAATAAGTATTGTATGAATTGTCCCAAGACATTCTGTAGGGATTATGATTGCAGTTGCATTGAATCTGTTGATCAGGTTAGGGAGATTTGACATCTTAAAAATACAGAGACTGCCCTTCCTTGATCATGGTATATCTTTTCCATTTATTTAGATGTTTATTTTCTCTCAACAGCATTTTATACTTTTCAGGATAAAGGGATTATTTGTCTTTTGCTAAACTTGTTCCTAAAAGTTTTATGTTTTGACACTTGTAAAATGGATATTTAAAATTCTTTTCCTTTTTTTTTTTGCTTCTAATTAAAATTTTATATATTAACCTTGTATGCTGCTACCTTGCTAACTCACTTGTTAATTCTAGTAAGTTGCTTTATAATTCTTTAGGATATGCTACGTACATTAGTATATCATCTGTATAAACAGATTACTTCTTCTTTTTCAATTTGTGTGCTCTTTATGGATTTAGCTTGCTTTATTGTATTGGCTAGTATCTCTAGCATAATATTTGAATACAAGTGGGAAGATCAGGCATTCTTCCCTTATCCCAATCAATGTAGGAAACATTCAGTATGTTACCATTAAGAATGGTAACAGCCATAGGTTTTTATTAGATGACCTTTATGAGGTAGAGGAAGTTCCTTCTACTTCAGTTTTGCTGAGAGGTTTGATCCAGATGAGGTGGTGAATGTTATTGAATGCCATTTCTGCATCTGTTGAAACGAACACAGAATGTTACCTCCTTTGAATTTTCCACATGGTGAATTTTATTGATTGATTTATTTTAATTAAACCAACTTTGCATTCCTAGGTTAAACCTTACCTAGTAATGACATATTATCCTTTTATATATTGTTGGATTTTATCCATGAAATTGGGGGCTCCTCAGGTCTGACTCTTGTCTTTTCTAGTGTTCCTCCCGACATTTCAACGCTGTAGTTGCTTGAAACTCTGCTGTTGAGGCTAAAAATTCTAAAATCAGTAAATTCGCCCAGGCCATTCCCTTCTCCCAAGTCTGACTCTCTTCCAGAATATTCTTGTTTCTGATTGTTCTCCACGGGCTTCAAATAGTTGGTTTTTATAATTTGTTTGGAGCTTATGAGTTCATAGTTACTATCTAATAGTTACTATCTCTAGACGTCAGCCTGCTAGGAGTTCAGTCAGACTTACAGAACCTTTTCAGTAAACTCTGTTGGGACCCTCTCATTGAGTCATTACGACCTGAAGCTTGGCTCCTGGAAACCTTCATAAAATGATAACCATACCCAACAGCCTCTGTATGCTTGATGTGCGGTAGATAGACAGTCATATCACTGTCCGTCTTCAGATAGTTCAGAGCCTACTAGCTAATCAGTCTACAATTAATACTCGGCTGTGTATGAGTGAGCACACAGTGCATAGCCTAGTAGACGCTTAATCTATAATTAATACTCCGTTGTGTATGAGTGAGCACATGGTGCATATCCTAGTAGATGATGAATCTATAATTAATACTCCGTTGTGTATGAGTAAGTGCATGAAGTAAAGTATGTGAAATAAAATCTCCAACATCATTTTGCGATGTCAGCTTTGATGCGAGCAGGGGAAGACAGATGGTCATTTCTGTGTCTAACGGAGAGCAGCATCCATTGCAAGTATTTCTGATGTGAGAAGCAGGCTGCTCAGAAACCCACTGCTCTCAGATGCCGAAGGAGGTATCTCTGCTTAGCATGTTGAGCCTGTGGGTTTCAGGCGCCAGCCGGTGTAAAGGCTAATGGTGCACTTCCACCAGTTCTAGGAAAAGGCATTCCTGCTGGTGCCAGGCAACAGACTGGGCTGGGGGGGCTGGGGGGGCTGGCGGGGCATGGCCCTCTGGCCCGGCGGTGGGCACAGGGCGGCTTGATGTGGACTCGATGCTGACCCTACACTTTCAGCTTCGGGGGCGAGAGAGAAATGCTGTGTGTGAAACTCCATCTACTGAGATGATCTTCCATTCATGGAGGGCTTTCTCTTTTCCTTTGTTTTTTAATCCTCACCTGAGGATATTTTTCCATTGAATTTTAGAGCCAGTGGAAGAGAGAGGGAAAAACAGAGAGAAACATCGATGTGGGAGAAACACAACAATTGGTTGCCTCCTGCACAAGCCCTGATCAGGGCCCAGGTGGGGGAGGAGTCTGCAACTGAGGTACATGCCCATGACCGGAATTGAACCTGGGACACTTCAGTCCCCAGGCCGACGCTCTACCTACTGAGCCACACCGGCCAGGGCCCTTTCTCTTCTCTTCATGCACGACTGTCAGCACTTGCAACGGCTCCCCCTTGAGCACCAGGGGAGTGCTCAGACCTGACGTACGAGCACTCTCCTGAGCGACATGTCTGAACTGGTCAGGCCCGACCTCAGAGGAAGCACTGTTTTAGGGTTGCGGGGGCAGGTGGGCTTCTCCAGGTGTTTCATGATTGGGGGCAGGTGGGCTTCTCGGGGTGTTTCATGATTGGGGGCAGGGAACAGGTGGGCTTCTCCTGGTGTCTCATGATTGGGGGGGGCAGGTGGGCTTCTCCAGGTGTTTCATGATTGGGGGCAGGTGGGCTTCTCAGGGTGTTTATTGATTGGGGGCGGGGAACAGGTGGGCTTCTCCGGGTGTCTCATGATTGGGGGGGGCAGGTGGGCTTCTCCAAGTGTTTCATGATTGGGGGGAGCAGGTGGGCTTCTCGGGGTGTTCCATGTTGGGACATATCACTGGCTTAGATCTCTTGAAGGCCACTGGACTGATAGTTTTGGCTCTGGGCCCTGAGGGCCACCAGGTCGGATCTGCTGAGCACTGCGCGACTGTAGTGCCACTAGACAGGAAGTGTGAACAAACATGGACCCTCCTGGACCCAGCTGTGGCCTCTGTCCAAACCAGGCATTGACACATAATTACATGGAACGAGGGACACGTAACACACAGTCACATAGTTACAGGGGGAGGGGAGCAGGCGCAGGAGCCACTGTGTGGGGTGCGGCTCTGCCTGCGGACACCTCCCCGTGGGGAGCGCAGCCTCCCAGCTGGGACGTGGCCACAGCGGCCGCGGACCTGCCTTTCTTGGCGAGCCCGGCCTGCTCCCGGGTTTGTTATTTCTGTGGACGACAGATCGCCCGTGTACCTCAGCGCCCGGAACCCACCGCGCATGCGTTTTTTTATTTTATTTATTTTTTAATTGATTTCAGAGAGAAAGGGAGAGGGAAAGAGAGAGAGAAGCATCAATGATGACAGAGAATCATTGGTCCTCTCCCCTGTCCCACTGGGGATGGAGCCCACAACCCTGGCATGTGCCCTGCCCGGGAATGGAACCGTGACCTCCTGGTTCATAGGTTAATGCGCAACCACTGAGCCACTGTTTTTTTTAACTTAGCTTCTCCTCCTTTACCTCCTCCCCTCCATTCTTAAAATACCATGGCGTATATATTTTATTTCTGCTCCTGAATTACCATGTGTCTCTCTCTCTACCCTGTCTACCCTGACAGCCTCCTTCCAGACCCACTTCCGGCCTCCATTTTCAGTTCCTTCTCTCTGCTCTCCACATCCCAGGCCAGCGGCAGTCTGCACTTCTCTGGATTAGCCATTTCAGAGTCGTTCCATAGATGTTTTGTTTTGCCATCGACCCCTCCCCGCCCCACAAGAATATACTCCAGCTGTGAGCGAACAGAGATAGCAGGGACACGCGGCGGGGTAGCCTCTCCTCGCGTGGGCCCCGTGGGTATTAATTTTGCCCGTGTCGCCTCCTGGAGGCGTCGCTGCATGCCCACTCATGCTCAGAGTTGCTGGTATCTCATTGAACTGGGCCGCTTACCATTTAGAGTGGACAGTAGGTTAAATTACTATTAATGGAGCAACCCCAGATAGTTTCCACCACAACCAGTAATGCTTAGAGATTTGTGGTTGGAAACTTAATAAATTCAAATGAGAGTCTTTTACCCCTAGGTTTAATATGTGGCAATAATTTCTGCAGCAAACAAAATCCATAAAAACCAGGTTGACTAGTGCCATTTGATTTGGGAGTAAAATCAGCTTTAGTTCCCCAATTATTTATTGAGAAGCCCTTCCTTATGTGGGAAAAATGATGAATCAAATACGGGTCCTAATTACTCTCACAGGATTTACACGGCACCTGGAGAAACAGTAAATGTCACTAAGTCATTCAAGGTAAAAACGGAATTAACACGAGAGGTGAGGGACTCCAAGCAGATTTAAGGGTGTGAGGGAGGGTTATTTCTGGGGAAAGAATTACAGGTGGAATTAAATTTAGTCCAGGCTGTGAACACGCAGAGGTGGGGCAAGGCGGGGAGCAGAGTAATTATTGGGCTGGGACGATTTAATTATGGGGAGTTGTAGATTGTAGCATTCAGGATGGCATTAAGACGTGCCACTGGCCCAGCCGGCATGGCTCAGTGGTTGAGCGGCAACCTATGAACCAGGAGGTCAGGGTTCAATTCCCAGTCAGGGCACATGCCCGGGTTGCGGGCTGTATCCCCAGTGGAGGGTGTGCAGGGAGGCAGCCAATCAATGATCTCTCTCATCATTGATGTTTCTTTTTCTCTCTCCTTCTCCCTTCATCTCTGAAATCAATTAAAAGGAATATCCTATATAATAAAGAGGTAATATGCAAATTGACCATCATGCCCTCATAAGATGGCTGCCCATGACCAGGCCAGCAGGGGGGTTAGTGAGGGATGACCAAATGACTGAACAAGTAGGCTGCGTGAGACGACCAGTCTGGCAGGGGGGGCAGTTGGGGGTGACCGGGCCAGCAGGGGAGGCCAGTTGGGGTGACCAATCCAGCAGGGGGACAGTTGGGGGTGACCAGGCCAGCAGGGAGGGCAGTTGAGGGCGATCAGGCCAGCAAGGGGGGCAGTTAGGGGCAACCAGGCAGGCAGGCAGGTGAGCGATTAAGAGCCAGTGTTCCAGGATTGTGAGAGGGATGTCCGACTGCCAGTTTAGGCCCAATCCCCGGGATCAGGCCCAAACTGGCAGTCGGACATCCCCCGAGGGGTCCCAGATTGGAGAGGGTGCAAGCTAGGCTGAGGGGAACCCCCCCCCGGCCCATGCACAAATTCCATGCCCTGGGCCTCTAATATATATATACACACACACACACACACATGTATATATACATACATACATACATATATGGCCACTGCTCAGTCACTGGTTTTCTGATCCTGGGCCAGTGGGGCTGCGTGGAAAGGAGGTGGCACATGCCTGTGTTGGCTGCAGGCTGGGGTTTAGGTTGGGGGGATGTGCCTATGTTGGCTGCAGGCTGGGGTTTAGGTTGGGGGATGTGCCTGTGTTGGCTGCAGACTGGGGTTTAGGTTGGGGGATGTGCCTGTGTTGGCTGCAGGCTGGGGTTTATGTTGGGGGATGTGCCTATGTTGGCTGCAGGCTGGGGTTTAGGGTGGGGGGATGTGCCTGTGTTGGCTGCAGGCTGGGGTTTAGGTTGGGGGGATGTGCCTATGTTGGCTGCAGGCTGGGGTTTAGGTTGGGGGATGTGCCTATGTTGGCTGCAGGCTGGGGGCGTGGAGAATGAGAGTAAAAAGGGACCATAATGGAGCAAAGGGAATGACTTTTAGCAAGTCTGGGATTTATCCAGGATTTGATCTTGTCTGTGAAATCATAAAGTGCATTTCAAGAAAAAGAAGTGATGTGAAAGGAGCATTACACATGCGTGTGATCATCAGGGGAGACCCTGTGATGACAGTGGGGGCATTTCTGTCCTGGTGAGCAGGAGGGACTGCGCTGTGTCTATTTACAACAAATGCCCTCCTATTTCAGCATAAATGGGTCTTATCTGAAGTCCAACAGACATACTTTTAAAACAACTTTTAGTCTAACAAGAAAGTGGGAGGAACCTCCCAGCCCCCAACCGCCGCTCAGAGGCGACAGGACAGGTGCTGACGCACAGCAGACCCCGGGGGAAGCAGCCCTGGGGGCAGAGGCTCATGCAGGCTGCCCTGTGCACCCAGGACCCGGGGCCACAGGGCTCCCACGTGGGCGCTGGGGTAGGCAGAGGCTTAACCTTGTGCAGTTCTCTGCCTCTCGCGCCAGGGAGCGCTTTCTATTGTCTGGCTTCCTCACCATAAAGCAGCAACAGGCGGGACCCGGTGCATTTGCTCTCCTGCTTCCGTTGACTCAGCGCAGTTGTGTATTTTGCAGGTGACACTGTGTCGGGCAGTGCGTTGAGAACGGAGACGGGAGTGAGGTGTGGAAGTTTCAGGCACACCCCCTCTTCCCGGGAATCCAACTCGGAGGGAACGGGGCTGAAGTCTAGTTTGGGAAGTGTCACAGGAGAAAGCAGGAGGTGCCCCGAGGGAAGCAGGAGGGCCCGCTGGACCCTGCTGAGCAGGCACTGGCCCAGCATGCGCTTCGCAGCCCCGCGCGTGGTCTCTTTCCACGCGCACTTTGGCCCCGGTGAAAGGGGAACTCGCATCCATGTGGAAGATATAAGCCGTGGCCCAAACACACAGACAGTGAGGCCACCTCGATCGCAGGTGTATTCAGACGCTGCAGTGGGCTGGCCCAGAGCCGCCCGCCCCAGGTGTCTATGCTGGCTGCACAGAAATCAAGGGAAATTAGGAGGAAAAACACATAATTAAGGGACTAGTGGTTTTGCTCCACAGTCTTTTTCTAACTAACCTTCATTAGGGTGCAACTACAGAATCCAAGTCTTTCAGCATTAAAATGAGACAGAGGGTTAGTAGGGACCCACATCCAGACTGTCAACCTATAATGAACTCACTGAATATTTAGTAAGTGCCCGCTCTGCCAGGTGTTGGGGCAGTGACTCCAGAAGGCCTGGCCGCGGCCCCCAAGAGCAATTGTGGGGCCCCTGGCCCGAGTCGCTGCATGGGCGGCCGTGCCCTGTGCTGGGCTGGGGCGCCCTGGCAGAACCCCGTGCTCGGCATGTGGTGGCAGAGGCTACGAGTTCAGTTCCAGGCTGAGTTAGAGGGCAGCCAGGCAGCCCTCTGTCAGACTCATCAGCCTTTTGGGGAGCAGCCAATTAGGGGACACATTTGAATGGAGACAGTGACATGTTCCGGAAGCTTCATTGTTTATGAAATGACAGCGTAACTAATTGTTCCCCCAGGAGCAGGGTCAAGTCACACATACAGCTTAGATCAATTACGGCGGGTTCAGGACACCAGGCCTCCCCAACAAAGGACCTAATTATTGGATGGCACACAGTACGCAGTGAAACTCCGCTGTCTTACTGTATGCTGATTCACCATCCTCACAACCATTGGGAAAACTTTCTGTTTGCAACTGTAACATCTATAATGTAATATATATTTGTCATAGAATAATTAGCACCTGAAGAAAAGTCAGTGGTTGTGGTTATGGTAACACTTTCACCTGTACACATCTATGCACAGAGCGACATCCTACATAGTAAAAGCCTAATATGCTAAGTGTCTGACCATTCGTTTGACCGTTCGACCAGTTGCTGTGATGCACACTGACCACCAGGGGGCAGATGCTTTGACCAGTAGGTTAGCTTGCTGCTGGGGTCTAGCTGATCGGGACTGGGCCAGACCGGCCGGACACGCCCTGGAGCCCTACCACGGTCCCTTCCCAGCCCCGATCATGCACCAGTGGGGTCCCTTGGCCTGGCCTGCACCCTCTCGAAATCCAGGACCCCTCAGGGGATGTCGGAGAGCTGGTTTCAGCCCGATCCCCACAGGCCAGGCCGAGGGAACTCACCGGTGCATGAACCGGGCCGCTAGTCATTAATAAAAATGAAAGTTAAAATGTATTCAGGTTCAGCCCTGGCTCGGTTGGTTGGGTATCGTCCCATGCACCGAAAGATTGCCAGTTGGATTCCCGCTCAGGGCACATGTCTGGGTTGCAGGCTCAGTCCCCGGTAGGGGACGTGCAGGAGGCAGCCGATCAATGTTTCACTCTCATGTGGATGTTTCTTTCTCTCTCCTTCTCCCTTCTTCTCTCTCTGAAGATCAGTTTTATAAAATCCTTTAAAAATGTAAGTTCTTACTGTCTGATTGCAAATCCAGTTACCACATAAAACAACAGCCCTGCCTGAAGAGGATCCCTGACTGGTGTGTGATCAAGGCAGGTGAGGGAGCACTTTCTGATGGTCTGTGAGAACCACCAGGCCAGCCCGGCTTCTAGGGAGCAGAGCAGGGGAATTTGGAGGCCTGTGCCTGGCCTTGTGGGTAAACGGGGTCATCACGGGTCTCACCTGAGGAGAGAAGTTCTTCGGAGGAAGCCATTGCCAGCTCTGAGGACTTTGTCAACGTCACTGTCACGCAGGGCCCAGGGCTCCGGTGAAATTCACGTTGTCCCAGTGCTCGGCACTTGATCTTTGTTTGTTTGTTTGCTTGTTTTTAATATATTTTTATTGATTTCAGAGAGGAAGGGAGAGGGAGAGAGAGAGACAGAAACATCAATGATGAGAGAGAATCATTGATCGGCTGCCTCCTGCACTCCCTACCCTGGGGATCGAGCCCACAACCCGGGCCTGTGCCCTGACTGGGAATCAAACTGTGACCTCCTGGTTCATAGGTTGATGCTCAACCACTGAGCCACACCGGCTGGGCAGGTGGGTGATTTTCATTCACTTTTGTGTTTAATTCACACGACGGGCACCCGCAGTAGGTGGCGTGACCCCTGTGTGGTGGAGGAGGAGAGAGAGCCTTGCGAGGGTTAACCTGATGAGGAGATGGAACTAATACACAATCCGTGGTTGAGCAAAGACAGGAATAGCAGGCCTTCTGATTGTCAGAGCGCTCCTTCACGTACTTTCTGTGAACAAAATGCTCACAGAAGCTAAATGGAGAGAGAAACGCCTACAGGTACATAGAACCGTAGCCAGGGCTTCTCCTTCTTATATGGATCCCTGTGTTTTTCTGCTTCATCAAGTGACCTTGACAAATCGTAGCACTCCGTGGACTTCCGTCTCCTCAGAGTGAAATGAGATGCTTGGGCCGGCTGACTTCCAAGGACTCCAGCTCTTAACCGGGGATATGTGACTGTTAAAGAAATGTGAATATGGCTGTTTGACCGCCTCAATGTAACTTTACACCATCCTCGAAACCCGCTCACATGGCTCTAAATGGATTAAAAAGGGCACAAATCCGTGAAGATAAGGTGCGTGTGAGACAACAACAATAGGCAAAGGCCGCCAGGAACATTCCGGCGGCTGCGAAGTAGGTGGGTGACGATGGTGATGCCGAGGGAGACAGCCCCAGAGCCCTGAGCTGGTGAGGTGAGAGCAGCCACCAGACACCGCTCGCCAGTGTGGGCAGACCTCGGGGAGACTCGGGGCTGGAGACGCAGTTCCTGTGAAGGGGCTTATCGGGTGGAACAGAAGGCTTGGGGGGAGGTTGTCTGAGAAGAAGTGAGGTTTCCGGAGGCTCTTCCTGCTGATGGCCCGGCGTCTGCCCGTCTTAACCCAGCACCAGGTGCGAGGCTTCCCGAAGAGGCCGCCCCAGAGGAGACCCGGAGAGATGCCACTGAGGGCCAGAGCGAGGCGCCACCTGAAAATGGGGGCGCTACTCCGTACATAAGTCAAGGGGTATCTGTGCTAACTGATGGGTTCTTGGAATCCTGGCCACCAAGGTGATACCTCCTCTTAGGAGACCGGGAATCGAACCGTGACCACCTGGTTCATAGGTCAGTGCTCAACCATTGAGCAACACCAGCCAGGCTGGTGGGTGATTTTTATTCATTCCTCTTCAAGCCGATGCCTGGCCCGGGAGAAAAGAAGTGTTGATACCAAAATTGGAATAGGCTTTGTAAAGCATTATTATTATTATTATTATTATTATTATTATTATTATTATTGATTTCAGAGAGAGGAAGAGGGAGAGATAGAAACATCAGTGTTGAGAGAATCATTGATTGGCTGCCTCCTGCACACCCCACACTGGGGATCGAGCCCATAACCCCGGAATGTGTCCTGACCAGGAATCAAACCATGACCTCCTGGTTCATAGGTCGATGCTCAACCACCAAGCCACGCCGGCCGGGCTGGAGTAGGTTGTGATGGAAACCGGGGCTGCCCAGCACAGCGGATTGTCAGGTGCCATGAGAGGAAGCTTTAGGCAGCATTCCCGAGCCGCAGGCTGCGTGCTGAGGACGGGGCAGAGGAGGGCCGCTCTGCTGAGGGCTGTCCGTGCTGAGAACAAGGCCAGTTCACACACTCGGATGGGTGAGGGCCATGGCCATTCAGATTCTCAGAAAGACAGGAACCTCCATAAACATTTCTAAACGAACATAAAGAGAACACAGGACGAAAATGCTGTCAGTAGTGTAACCTCTGATTGTGGAAATGAAAGAATCAATAGATGTGCCAGCTTAGTGTAATTAAATCTTCCGAAAACTAAAGAGTGAGAAGACGAAAGAGGGGAAAAAAGAGGAAACTTAGAAATCCAACCCAGGGCTCCGGAATCCAAATAATACAAATTCCAAAAAGATAAAAGTGGAGAAAATCGGGCACGAGGAGCAGGTAGGGGTGGGCGGTTCGAGAGACTGGTCCCCCCAACCTTGTAGTTTTGTCTGATATTTTCAGCTCTCTACTACTGATACACTTTAAAACCGTAATTTACATAAATTTAAAAAATGAAAAAGTTGCAAAAAAAGGTTAAAAATAGATACTTGAGTCTTGTTGAAGACCAATAAAATGAAAAGTGGGCAAGGAAAAAGTACTTTGATTTTCCTTAAAGTGGGTATTTCAGGAAAATGACTTCAATTATCATAGCAAGGCAAACGGAGGAACAATTTTCTCTTAAAAACAGCAGCAGTGCGGCCCTGGCACGGCCCCTGTACGGTGGCCGACTTCAGAGCAGGGAAGGCATGAGTTTGTTACCAACGAGCGTGCCTGAGAGGACAGGTACTCTCTGGGTAGTAAACAGGCTGCCTTTCTGTTTGGGAGTGAGAAGTATTCATGGTTTACCTTCATTACAGCGAGGCTTCAAACATTGTGTGACATATCAGATGATAATTCTTTCGCTCAAGACATACTTATTGTCTATTTGCATCAAGCATTCTAAATAATCTATAATAATTAAAGCGTAATATGCTAATTAGACCGAACGACCTTCCGGACAACCTTCCAGAGAACCTTCTGGACAAAGCCGCGGCAGCGGGGGCCTAGGCAGAGGCAGCTGCTGCGGCTGCGGGGGCCGAGCTCCTTGCATGAATTTCATGCATCGGGCCTCCAGTCTATTTATATGGACCAGTTGAGTCCCCGGGACAGTCCCGTTGAACAGCTGAGGAAGCCCAACTGTGCAGAGGTTGGGTAACTGGCCCAGGGTTCCTCAGCAAAGCCGGGTTTTAAAACCCAGGTAGCCTCGCCTCAGTGTCCAGGTCCTTCAGTAACTCACTTCTCTGCTTGTTAAATAAACAGCCCGAAGCGTCCAGCCTGCGTAAGTGGTCCACATCCCCATAGCTAGTTGTCGAAGAGATCGGGGGCTTTATGGCGAAGCTTCTGTCAGCCGCGGGATGTTGAAGTCAGCCTCCATTGGTTGACTGGCCAAGGCTGAGTGCTGACCAGGTCGCAGAACCCAGACGCTATGACCAGTCGAGGGACATTGCAGGACGGACGTGTAGCGGCATTTTCCCTCCCCTGTGTCCTAACCCTCGCGTTGTCCATGGTGGGTGTTGAATGTGTGTGCCTGCTGTCAGGGAAATTACCTGCATTTACAGGTTGTGAAATACAGCCATCACGGGCATGACTGGTATGGAGAAACATATCAATTGTGGTTTTATTTTACCGTGTTTAGCCCTGTTACCTGTGGTGTGTGGAACCAGCGCGATTCCTGTAGCGGGAACTGACCTGTTTGTCATTCACCAATGATGTGGAGCATGCCACTGTGTTTCCTAGTATTTGGGAGTGAAAAGTTACCTTCAGATACGGGTGTGACAAGTTTGGTTTCTGTGTTTTTCCTAGTTCAACTTTGTGGGGAAGCTTCTGGGTCCACGTGGCAATTCTCTGAAGCGTTTACAAGAAGAGACCTTGACCAAAATGTCCATTCTTGGCAAAGGCTCCATGAGAGACAAGGCGAAGGTAAGACTCATTGTAGACACGTGGCTGCGTTCTTAGCCAGTATGTAATGCACCTTCAGATCATCCACTGTATTCATTCGTCTATATATATAAAAGCCTAAGCGACTGAACCACCGAATGACTGAACAACCGAACGACCGGTCGCTAAGACGCGCACTGACCACCAGGGGACAGACGCTCAATGCAGGAGCTTCCTCCTGGTGGTCAGTGCGCTCCCACATTGGGAGCACCGCTCAGCTGACCGACGGGCACCAGACGCAGGGCTCACGGCTGGCTGCCACAGCCCAGAGACCGCAGCGGAGTGGCAGTGAGCCTATGAGCGGCGGCAGGCGCAGCGGGGACTGAGATGAGCAGGAGCAGCAGGCAGGAGCGGCAGGTGGCGTTGGACTGCTGATTTCAACCCCATCCCCGCAGGCCATGCCGAGGGACCCCACCGGTGCACGAATCCATGCACCGGGCCTCGAGTATTATATAAAAGCTAACTGGAATCTCAAATGGAGTTATAGGAAAATGTTATAGAGGGTGATGTTTACAAGGCTGTTGGGAAAATTGAATTACACTGGCCAATTCAGTGTCTTAAACTTGCATTTGTGGCCTTTATATTCACTTATAATATTGTAGTACCTATGTTTTATTAAAATGTATTTTTATTAATTTCAGAGGGAGGGAGAGATAGATGCATCATTGATAAGAGAGAGTCATTGATTGGCTGCCTCCTGCACGCCCCACACTGGGGATCGAGCCCACAACCCGGGCATGAGCCCTGACCGGGAATCGAACTGTGACCTCCTGGTTCCTAGGTTGAGGCTCGGCCCCTATGGTTTTGATTCTAGACGCGGTATGTCACCTTGCAGAAAGCACGGGGATACTGACATTGTCACGGAGAGCGAGGAGTTGTCTGTCCTCTCACCATCGCTGTGTGCACTTCGGACACGCTCCTCGGGGTCTTGTCCGTGGCCTGTGTTCCGTATCATTGACTTTATAAAGCAGATATTTTTATTTGCCTATTTGCCCTTCCTTTGGTACCCTCTGTATTTTGTCAAGTTAATACTATTGGTTTAAAACGTTTTAATAATTGCTTGCACATAGTTATTCTACTTGGATGTATTCATGTTAACTGCCTCCTTTTTTATTTTTAGAATTTCAGGATTGATTTACTTCTTTCATTGAATTTATTGGAGTGACGTTGGTCAATAAAATTATTTAGGTTTCAGGGGTCCAGTTCTACAACCCGTCATCTGCGTATTGTGTTGTGTGTTCGCCACCCCAAGTCAAGTCTCCTTCCATCACATTTACCTGGACCCTTTCCTCCCGCCCCCTTTCCCTCTGGTAATCACCACACTGTGTCTGTGAGTGTTTTTGTCTTTTCCTTTTTGTTTTGCCTATCCCTTCACCGTTTCCACCCAGCCCTGTCCCCCTCCCCCGTGATAGCAGTGTCTCTGCTCTCTTTGTCCATGAGTCTGTTTCTATTTTGTTGGTCAGTTTATTTTGTTCATCAGCTTCCACATGTAAGTGAGATCATGTGGTCCTTGTCTTTCTCTGACTGGCTTATTTCCCTTAGCACAACCCTCTCCAGGCCCATCCATGCTGTTGCAAAAGGTAAGATTTCCTCCTTTTTTATGGCCTCGTAGTATTCCATTGTGTGAATGTACCACAGCTCTTCTATCCACTCATCTGCTGACGGGCACTTCCAAATTTTGGATATTGTAAATAACATTGCCATGAACATAGGGGCGCATCTATTCTTTTGAATTATTCTTTTGGGTCTCTTTGGATAAATCCCCAGAATCGCTGGGTCAAGAGCCAGTTCCATCCTTAACTTCTGAGGAAACTCCATACGGCCTCCCGCAGTGGCCGCACCAGTGGCATCCCGCCAGCGGTGCACGGAGTTCCCTTTCCTCCACATCCTCACCGGCACTGTTGCTGGTTGATGTATGGGTGGTAGCCATTCTGACAGGTGGCGTGCTTCCTTTTTCAGTAAGCCACAACTACTGTGATTTTCACTAATCACTTTCTGAAATATACAAGTTCTGAAAAACATGTTCCCACTGCACATGTGCTGCCTCGCACGTTGTTCTCCCCCGTCACTGTGTCGCTCTGTCGTCGCTGAAAGGCTGATGTTACTAAGAACCAGATCTGTGTTTAGTGAGCACTTACCGTGAAGGGTTGAACAATGGTTTGTCAGACAGGAAAGTCACTTAGACAAAGTCCAGCCGCCTCGCCCGCGAGTCCGTCTAAATAACAGCTTTCATATGAAAATCGCCACCGTTAGTTTACTGAGCAGTTACTGCGGCTCAGACACCAGGCGTTCCTCCATGTCATCCTCGGACACATGATGGGAGATAGTTTTGTTTTTAAATGTAAGGGAACTGCGACTCAGAGCATCCGAGTGTACGGCCTGCTTGCTCAGGGAGGGTCATTCTCTTACTTGATGAAAGCATGGCGGTGCATCAGATGCCCATGGGACGCCGTGTAACAGTAGAGAGCACCCAGGCCCCGGCCTGTTTAGGTGAATTCTCAGTAGGTGTGTGAAATAACTCCCCTTCACGGCCAGGTCAGCGTAAGGACCCACTCACTAACATTCCTGTCCTGATTGATGCTTTGTTTCCCAGACTCATCTGTCCTGGAGGCAGGAGAGGTTGCCTGTTTGATTCCCGGCCCAGGTTGTGGGCTTGATCCCCAGTAGGGGGGGCCGTGCAGGAGGCAGCCAGTGATGTGTTACTCTCACATCGATGTTTCTCTCTCTCCCTCTCCCTCTCCCTTCGTCCTTCTCTAAAATCAATTAAAAAAAATCTTAAGAAAAAAAGATAAAGATGATGTAGCAAAATCACTGGTCCCTTAATTATCTGGTTTTTTCCTCCTAATTTCCCCCTAATTTCATTGTGTAAACAACCACCAACAAATTAGAAGATGTGTATCACGATTATGTACAATTGTCTAACAAAGCCCACCATTTGTCTTGTTCACCGCTGTGTCCTCAGGGAGGGTATAGTGCCTGGCATGTGGAAACGCTTTTTGAATGACGCCTGCATCAGCCAGTGGCCATAGACATGAATAGATAACTAGTCACGCACTCAGTGAGTATCTGTTGGGCATCTGCTCTGTGCCGAGCCCTTTTCTGAGTAAGAAGGTTGCAGCACCAAGAGGGACCGTGGGGTTTGCGCTCCATGCAATCGCTGCAGCGAGAGGGGTTAGGCAAGGGCCGAGGGACAGGAAGGTGCGTAGGCATTTTGGAGGTTGGTCAGGACTTGATCACGGCACCGCGGGCCCACAGCCTGACCAGTGCAGGAGCGAGCTGGGCCGCGTAGCAGGTGCGAGGACCACGAAGGCGGTCTGTGCGGAGCCTGGAGGGGCCCGAGGAGGCGGGGAGCCCAGCGGGGGGCAGAGGGCAGGGGCGGGGCTCCCAGGCCCCAGACAGGAGCTGAGACTGAGTGCCAGCTGGAAGCCTGGGCGTTTTCCTGAAAGCCTGGGGTCAGAATGGCAGGACCCGTTCATGCTTTAACTCTCTTCCTCAGGTGGCGTTGGCTCGGGGCGGATCCTCCGGCACAGCCACGTGCGAAGAGCTCTGGGTAGATTTCCTCGTCTCCCTCTCTCCTCCCGACGACACATCCTCCCACCAGCCTTGTGTTTCCGCAGGAGGAAGAGCTGAGGAAAAGCGGGGAGGCCAAGTACTTCCACCTCCACGACGACCTGCACGTCCTCATCGAGGTGTTCGCCCCGCCCGCCGAGGCCTACGCCCGCATGGGCCACGCCCTGGAGGAGATCAAGAAGTTCCTCATCCCCGTCAGTGCAGCTCAACTTCTTCCTTCACGGGTTTTGCTTTTCTTTTTAAATAGATATTGTTATTGATTTCGGAGAGGAAGGGAGAGGGAGAGAGGGAAACTTCCATGATGAGAGAGCGTCATGGATCAGATGGGCTGCCTCCTGCACGCCCCACACTGGGGATCCAGGAGGCAATCCGGCCTGTGCCCTGACCGGGAGTCGTACCGGGACCTCCTGGTTCATAGGTCGATGCTCAACCACTGAGCCACACCGGCCAGGCATTCCCTTACTCAGGTCCTTGGTGACGAAGCAGCCATTGGTGCTTGCAGGGCCCTTTGTCTACCCCGGACCCTCGCCTGCGTCATGGCCAGGAGACCTCGCCCTGTCCCCACTAATGACTGGTCATCATCCCTCCTTTCCTTGTGGGACCGCAGATCTTCAGAGATTACATCAGGCTGCTGAGGTCACACGAGTGAGGAAGTGGAGGGGCACAGTCCCTGGTCCCAGTGGGGGGACTCGAGTCCTCGCCCTTCTGTGACCCTGGAATCGCCCGGGGAGTGCATGGCTCGCGGACACAGACCCCGTGCCCTCCGTGTGTGGGAACAGGGCCCCGTCCGCTTCTTCCCGGGATCTATTTTTAACCTGAACGATTCACGCCGCCTCACACTTGCAGCGGGGCAAGCGTTCAGCGTTCGTGCGGCACGTTTTATTTAGAGTGTGCTTTACAAATAACTTACTGATCCTCACACGCTTTCAGTCACCTGGCAGGAAACGTATTTATAGGTGGGCTGTGAGAGGTCGAGCTACTGCTGCGTCCCGGTGAGTCTCCTGGGGTCCCAGGGCCGCAGACACGTCAGAGAAAGCGTCCGTACGCACACTGACCCGGGCCCTGCTCCTCAGCTCCCCTGCCGCTTGCAGTGAGCGCAACATGCCCGTCCGTTGGTCTTAAAACACGCCCCCCCCACCCCGTCGGGAACACGGCGGTGCCCCCTCTCCAGCAATTAGTTCACACTCACCCTTGGGTGATGCCTGCAGAAACCCCCTTCCTCCTCCAGCTGAGTGAGCTGCCGCTCCTGTCCGGTCACGCACATCTGAACTTCCCTTTCATTGTGAACTAAGTCACACTTTTCTCTGCTGGTTACACATGGTTCTTGCCGGTGGTTGATGGAGCCGGGGAGTTAGGAAAGAGGAGGAGTCAGGGGTGACTCCCAGAGCCCCTCAGGTGGCCGTGGGGACAGGAATATAGGACACGGAAGGGCAGGTTTCCCAGTACCAGATGATGTGCTGGGTTTTGGAAACGTTGCATTTTTGCTCCGTGTGCAACATCCAAATGGAAATGTAGGGAAGAGCGTGCAGGTCCCGGCCGGCCCCGCCTGCGTCTGCTGCTCGGCGCCTCACAGGTGCTCGGCGGCGGCCGGTGGAATTGAGTTGTGAGTGGCCTTGCCCATGTATCTGTCACGTGCGATTTAACTTCATTATAAATGTTTCGCCTGGAATTCATGCCTGAGGGGGAAGAGTTATGGCTGATGGTAGGAAATTTCACCTTGGGGAACAATGCTGTGTTTTTTCACTTTTTAAAACGTACTGATACATTTTCATTTTAACAAACTCAAAGCTTGTTTTATGAGGTCAACTATTTTCCTAACCCTTTCCTCTGTTAAAAAAAATTGTGTGCTGCCCGGCCAGTGTGGCTCAGTGGTTGAGCTTCCACCTATGAACCAGGAGGTCACACAATTCGATTCCCGGTCAGGGCACAGGCCCGGGTTGCAGGCTCGATCCCCAGTGTGGGGTGTGCAGGAGGCAGCCGGTCCATGACTCTGTCTCATCACTGATGTTTCTCTCTCGCTCTCCCTCCTCTCTGACATCAATAAAAACATCTTTTAAAGCCCCTTTGCTCCATGTTCTGACCACTCCGGTGTCTTCGCGGCGGTGACGCTGCCTGTCTCCCCAGGACTACAACGATGAGATCCGCCAGGCGCAGCTGCAGGAGCTGACATACCTGAACGGCGGCTCGGAAAGCGCGGACGCCCCCACCGCCCGAGGGAAGTCCGCCTCGCGCACCAGAGGCGTCCCGACCCCGACGACAGGCAGGTAGGCCGTCACTCGCTGCTGGCTCTTTCCGTCGTCAGAATACGGTGCCTGCAGCCGCCCTAAGGTGTCCGTTACTCATGGTCAGGCCGCTCTCCCCCGGGTCACTGTGTCCTGTCATCACATCTCCTGTCCTTCCGGACCTGGTTGTACCACCCTTCCAGTTGGAATTCACCGTCTTAAAGATCTTTTAAGATGAAACTAGATTCATTTTTTAAATGTCCAATCCCAGTCCAAACCGGACTGATTCCTTTTCCGATCACTCGAAAGGACCCCACACTCACAGTTGAATTTTTCTCGCTGATGCTGGGTCAGCCCCTCGCTATCGGACCTTAAACGAACCCCACGCCTCCCTCGGCTCCCTTATCATCGATGTCGCTGTTATGAGAGGGAGATGACGCGTGCCGGGAGTCCCGGAGCCCTGATTGGAAGCGATAAAGATTTTTCCTACTTTTGTTTTTGAATAAAGAAAAGGGAAAAGGTGCGGACCACCCGCATTAGAAGACAGCGACAGGCCTCAGAGTGAGGAGCCAGCTCTCTGTTTGGGGCAGGTACAGCCTGGAGGAAAGAGGGTGGACCGCTTCCCGTGCTGTCGAAGAGCTTGGCTTCCTCACACGCTGTCTTCTGTTGCCCACAGTGTCGCTAATCACCCTGTGTAACTTATTGGAGACAGAGCAAATTGCCTTGGATCGCGCTCTCTCTCTCTTTTTAAAAAATATATTTTTATTGATTTGTGAGAGGAAGGGAGAGGGAGAGATAGAAGCATCGATGATGAGAGAGAATCACTGGCTGACTCCTGCACGGCCCACACTGGGGGGTCGAGCCTGCAACCCGGCATGTGCCCTGACCGGGATCGAACCCGGACCCTTCAGTCCGCAGGCCGATGCTCTATCCACTGAGCCACACCAGCCAGGACGCCTTGGCTCTCTTTCATACTCTGCACAGTGTGGCTCAGTCATTTTTAAAAAATTACATAGAAGATTGGACGGATCACAATAAAGACGTGAGAGAACCAGCAGGTTTCACAACAGTCAGTAGCCTCCGGGTCCAAACCAGCAGCCGCAGCAGCAGCACAGCACATGAGAGGTGGTTGGAAAGAGGCCCCCCAAACCCCCCCAGCCCCCCGGTCTGCTGAGGGAGTCTCTGCTTGGAGACAAGGTCCCGGGGGTGCGGATGCACGGGAACCCCCGAGGAGCCTGCCCTGGAGCCCCACTGATCTCCACAGGTGCCCGGGGCCGGGGTGGGGGGGGAGCTGCCAGCCTACACGTCCCCCACTAGGGATCGAGCTCACAACCCAGGTGTGTGCCCTTGACCGGAATGGAACCCGGGACCCTTCAGTCTACAGGCCGACGCTCATTCCCTGAGCCCCACCGGCGAGGGCCAGGGCACCTGTTGGGAAGTCTCGGTCTCCATCGGCCCTGACAGTGTTGCCTGCTGAGGGGTGGGAGCTACGGCTGCGCCCGCCTTTTCCGTGTCTCGCCCTCCTTCCCGCCAGCCTCCGGCAGGAAGGGAGCCACCGAATGATGAAGCTGTCCTCTCGGAAGCGCGCTCCCAGGGAGGAGGAAAAGTTGTCAAATGCATGAGGGGTTCCGCAGCGGAAGTGAATGACCCCACAGGCCATTCCTGCACCAGGCGCGGGCCTCACATGGATCCCTGGGCACGTGGATCTCACTGGGACACAGATTTGAGGCGAAGGCCCTGAGGCCCGATCCCGCAGACACCTGGGGGTCTCCCCTTCCTGCGGCCCAGGCCGCACCTGCGTTTCCCATGGTCACTGGTTAACATGCTGGCGCTGCCTGCACGTCCCGGCTGCTGCCGCCAAATCTATGGCTTTACCCTATTTTCCTGCTGCTCGTAGAATTTAGGAATAAAAGCCAAACAGTGCAGTAGGTTCACTCTCACTCTGCCACACTGTTACTGTCGCTAATGTACACAATGTGTATCAGTGCACTGTTGCTACATCTGTGACGTGAGGACTGGGTGGAGTGGTACCTTCCCGCAGCGCCCTCCTCCTCCTCCAGGAAGCAGCAGACAGTGGCATCAGGACAGAGCCACGGAGGAGTCTGCGTGATCATCACCGCTCACCGGCGCCTGCTCTCGGCACTCTATGTGTCCTGTGGGTGAACCTCGCATCCGTCCTGCGAGAGCTCATGTTATGAAACCCACTTTACAGATGGGAAAACCAAGGCGAAGCAGTGACGTGACAGAGTAGATCTGGGCATGTTGGAACCCAGAGCATGTGCCTTTTTGTCATATCTTAAAACCTGCTACTAACTGACAAGCTAAATAATTCATTTCTGATTAATCCATACTTATTGTCATCGGCCGATTAAAGCCCTGTTCCCTCCAAAATAGCTGTTCCCTACAGAAACCTCTCTGGGCTATTTTTATATTTGAGGTTCAAAGCCAGAAACCCTGGTCACTCTGCTGAAAACACTGTAAACAGAAGGAACCATTACAACCACATCCGTCCGTCCATCCGCGTAAGAAGCCCTCTGCTCAGTTGTGTTACCTTTCTGCTCTTCCGTGTCCTCGTTGAGAACAGCGCCGCACCCTGATTCTGTCAGTTTGAACAAACTTTTCAAGAAAAAAACAAAAACAAAACTCCCACAGATTATCACTGTAATCTCAGCCAACAGGCCTTTTTCTGTTCCCAGCCCCGCAGTGCAGCTCTGCCCTGAGCCTCGATTTAGCGTTCAGTGAGTACTTCGCCATATCACAGGGCTTGTGTGTTAGCATGTCACTGGGCATCACGCCTTCCTCTCCCCGAGGTATCATTTAAAGCCGTACTCTCACTGCTGCTTGACTCCATTCCCATCGACGTTCCCTTGAAAATGAATCTTCAGATCATCTTTGACAGATAAGTGTCTGGAGCTACACCTCTCACACGACCTGTCTGAAATTCTGTAGCAGGCACCTCGGTGTGACTCCGTACACCCCACAGGCCCACGATCTAACAGTGTCCATGATGATGGGGAGGAATTGTGAACTTCTCGAATATATAAATGCATGTCTTTCAACTTGATGAAAGACACGCGTTTATATATTCAAAAGACATAGTGACTGTTTCATGGCCCTTATAGTACCGTGGATGGCCATGGAGGGGTATTGGATAAGGAAGCAGGTGCCTTCCTTGGCTGGAATATACACAGATCAGCTGAAATACCACCAGTGGGTTAGATGCACTGCAAATGGAAACTGCGTTTTTCTTCTGATCACATTGAAGACTTTTCTAGACGTGTACCAGAGGTAAAAGGATGAACGAGGCACGCTAGAAATTACAGTGTCTTCCAGTGCAGTCCGGAGTGATTGGCATTGGTAAAAATTGTTCATCTGTCTTTGCTTCTTTGTCAGTGATCTCTGGGCTCTTTCTGTGGATCGATTTCTGGGCTCTGTGCTTTCGCCCATCGATCTGTGTGTCTAGTCCTGTCTTCAGTCCTCACTCTCTGGGTTACGGTAGCTTTTAAGTGAGTCTTGCAGTCAGGCATTGAGTCCTCCAACAGTTTTCTTCTGGAGCACTGTATTGTCTCTTGTTTTTGTTTTTTTCTTTCCTTGTGTACTTTAGAATATGTTGGTCCAGCTACAAAATAGCTTGCTGGGATTTGGATGGGGATCGCACTGAGTCCATACATCAAGTCGGGAAGAATTGGCAACTTAGCCCTATTGACTCGTAAAACCATGAACTTGGACTGTTTGTTTCTCTTTCATTTCCCTCCTCAGAGTCTTGTATTTTTTTTAACATGGTTTCTGTGCACATTTTCTTAGCTGTGTGCCAAAGCATTTCATTTCACCTCTTTTGTTGCCTCAGTAAGTGCTGTTGTGTGTGTCTTTAAAAAATACTTGATGTATTGATGAGGGCAGGGTTAGGGTCTCAGCGAAATCGTGGGTGTCTCTGATGCTCCCGGTTTCCCGGCGCGGGGCCAGCTGCCCAGCGGGCTTCTTTCTGGTGGACACTCGCTGCTTCTCTTGCTTTTCTTGCTCCTTCGCAGATCGGCCCCTCCTTTCTTTTACGGGACCGTGGATTCCTCTGAGGTGTCGGTGGGACGGTGGGACGTCAGAGAACCTGACAGACGCTGCTAACCTGTCCCTCTTGCTTGCAGGGGCAGGGGAGGCGTCACCGCCCGGCCCGTTGGCGTTGTGGCCCCACGAGGGGCGTCGGCGTCCAGGGGAGTCCTTTCCACCCGAGGGCTTGTGAGTCGGGGACGAGGCCTTCTCACCCCCAGAGCAAGAGGAGTCCCCCCAACCGGCTACAGACCTCCACCGCCACCCCCAACGCAGGAGGCCTACGGCGATTACGTAAGTGACGGCATCACAGCAGCTCTGACGATGGGGTTGACCCGACGCACCTACCCCAGCCAGGGACCCTCTCTCACCTCGGTCCCTTCCTGGCTGTCCCCCTGGTGTGTTAGCCGTGCGTACTGAGAGCCGGACAAGCACTTGGTGCTGGAGGCACAGAAGCGGGAGGAGAAAGAGCCTCGCTCACCCACCAGCTGAGTCCGAGCTGCTGACGATGACTCTGGGTGGTGGGTCTGGAGTTCACGACGAAGCTCAAGGCGCATGTCGCCACGCTTCTGTAGGGTGTTCACGTAACACCCTCTCACACTCCACCTCGGGCCCCTCTTCGTAATCCAGTCATTTAACAGCCACTGCCTGCGCGTGCCGGGCCGTCTCCACACCGCAGGGCTTCCTCGTACGCTCTGCTGCCCAATATGGATTCTTAGCCGACAACCTTCTCAGGGGAAAAAACAGAAATTCACCGTTTTTTAGATTCAGGCACATCAGTTTTTCTCATTCCCCATCCAGTAATTCTTTGATCGGGTCCCTAGACTTACTGAACATGCGAGGAGGAAAATGTAACCCTGAAAACTGGCTGGGGGGTGGGGAGAGGAATTCTTTTACGAGAATACAAACCCCTCGGATCCTTGCTGTCACTTCCCAGTTTACCGTAAAGGAAGAGCATTAGTAGTGGACAGATGTTCCACATCAGTAATCGGAAGGATTAAAGGACAAGGGTGTGACTGTCGTCAGAGAGAGGGAGGCAGTGACAGGGCTGAAGTGCGGGACCCAGTTGGTATTCATGTTTTGCTCTTTATTTTCTTTTAATTGGATGTATTGGGGTGGCGTTGGTTAATACAATTACATAGGGTTCAGGCGTACAGTTCTGTGACACGTCATCTATACATTGTATGTTGTGTTCACCACCCCAAGTCCTGCCTCCTTCCATCACTGTTTATGCCCCCTTTGCCCTTCCGCCTCCTCTCACCTCCCTTTGCCTCTGGGAATGGCCGTTCTGCTGTCCGTGCCTGTGAGCACTTTTCCTTAAGCCCTTCGCCTTTCCACCCAGCCCTGCAACCCCGCTCCCCTCTGCCCGTCTGTTCTCTCTCCGAGAGTCTGTTTCTGTCTCGTTTCTCAGTCTGTTTTGTTCATTAGAGTTCACATAGGAGTGAGATCGTGTGGTATTGGTCTTCCTTTGACTGGCTGACTTCACTTAACATAATACTCCCCGGGACCATCCTTGTTGTCACAAAGGGTAAATTTTCTTCTTCTTTTTTTTTTTACTTTCCGGCCAAGTAGTATTCCATTGTGTGAATGTACCACAATTTTTTTACCCACTCATCTGCTGATGGGCACTTGGGCTGCTTCCAAATCTTGGCTATTGTAAATAACACTTCAGTGAGCACAGGACATAAAGGGAGAGACTGACAGGGATACAGTCATAGGAGGGGAATTTAACACCCATGACATGAATGGAAAGCTCTTCCAAACAGAAAATCAACAAGGAAACAGTGGCCTTAAGTGACACACTAGGTCAGATGGATGCAATTGATATCTTCAGAGCGTTTCACCCCAAAGCAGCGGAATGTACGTGTTTTCCAAGTGCACATGGAGCATGTTCTAGGAGAGACCACGTTAGGACACAGAACAGGTCTCAGCAAATATAAGAGGGTTGAAATCATATCAAGCATCTTCTCTGCCCATAATGCCATGAAATTTTAAATCAGTCACAAGAAGGAAACTGAAAACACACACTAACTTGACACCTGAAAAAGAACAACGAAGAAAACCTAAAGTGAGTAGAAGGAAGGAAATAATAAAGTCCAGAGCAGAAACAAGCAAAATAGAGTCTTAAAAAAAACGTACAAAAAAAACCACTGAAATCAAGAGCTGGTTCTTTGAAAAAATAAACAAGATTGACACACCTTTAACCAGACTCATCAAGAAAAAAGAGAGGGGACTCAAATAACTAAAACCAGAAATGAGAGTGGAGAAGTGACAACTGTCATCAAAGACGAAGGATTTTAAGGAAATGCTGCGAACCACTGTTTGCCAACAGCTTCCGGACCTCCGCTCACGCTGCTGTCTGCACCGACGCCTCCCTGCATGGCGACACTGGCGACTTCGAAGCTCAGAGGAGCTGACCGCCAGCATTCCCAGGGTCATTCCGGTCTCCCCCCTCCCTGGACTGGGACCTGTGGGAGGACAGCCATGGATCACTTTTCATTTATTTCTTGAGGGGGCACCTGGAAGGATGGCTGGCTGGCTGGATGGGTGGGTGGCTTTTACCTCTTTCTACTCAGCAGCAAGTGCGCACAGGAAGCTCGTGGATTATACTCCACAGCTGACCTCCTGTCCGCAGCTTCACCCACCCGCAGGGCCCTGGGAGGGCGTGGCCTCCACCTTGTCTGCCTTATGGTTGGCCGGGATCCTGTTCACCCCTGTTCTTACCACACCTGCCATAGTAACCAGGCCGCCAGCTCCTCCACCAGCAGGACCGTGACCGAGAGGCAGGTGTGGGGATCCTTCCCGGGGGGCTGGTGTCTGTCGTCTCCACCTTGTCTCCCTCACGCGCTCTCAGGTTGGACAATGCAGATGTGGCCGGAGGAGGACGACTCCCGCCCAGTAACTGAGTCCCGGTTAAAGCATCGAAGAGGCCGTTCGGAGCGGGAGCAGAAACCTGCCCCCTGTGCTCCACGTGGCCCCGAAGCTGCAAGAGAGGAGGCTTGTCCTGAGGAAGCCGCTGCTGCTGCCACACGCGGCCCCTGCTTGGTGACATGGCAGGACAGGGGCCACCGTCTCCTCCTCTGGCGTAAGAATACTCTCTTCTGGAATGTCGACGACGGGGAGTATCGGGAGGTCGCTAGGGAAAGCCACATAGACAGCGTATGTGCACTTGCGTGATTACACAGTCAGTGTTACTAACACAGTTTATTATTACAATTTAAAATAACCTGCAGGTGTGAATAATTTTCTTATCAACGCCTGTCTTTGAACTGATGACCGTCCTGGTCCAGGCACTGCTGCTAACGCGAAGCAGTGGCATCGCAGACATCGGAAATCCTCTTGTTCGGCTGCACCCTCAATTCCTCGACTGTTTCCCGTTTTGTACCATAACTTTATCTTTTCTGTATCCCCATAAAAAAAAGTTCTGTGGCGCATTGGACAAATTTTCTTTGTTCCAAACTTAGTCTGGCTTCACCCATTATTTCAAATCAGTTGAGGAGTGAAAATTGAGTGTTAAAGTGTGTATATATATTTGAAATGTACATGCAGTTCTATATATATATATATATATATAAATATATATATTATTGATTTCAGAGAGGAAGAGGGAGAGAGAAACATCAATGATGAGAGAGAATCATTGATCGGCTGCCTCCTGCACGCCCCACATGGGGGATCAAACCCTCAAACGGGGCATGTGCCCTGACCAGGAATCGAACTGTGACCTCTTGGTTCACAGGTTGGCGCTCAATTCTTTAACCTAGATTCCGTGGAAAGATTCTGTGAAGTGATACTCCCATTCTTCGGAGAGCTCCCCTGAAGTTTTAATTACCCGAATAGTTTGGGGATTTAGCGCTGAGGAGGTTGTAGCGACGGCGGAACCTCCCAGTGCAGTGACTGCTGCTTCTTTTTTTTTGACAGTTAACTAATCTCTAAACTGCTTCAATTACCTTGTTTTCCATGGTGACAAATTAAAACAGAGTACAGATTGTGAAAAGGTTATTTATGAAAACGCATTTTTTAAATGTGAATTGAAAAGCCTAGGGACACCTTTTTATTTCTGACAAAAAGATGAAGGTTCTGTAATTTTTTTTTTTTTTTAATCTCCATTTTACCAGAAGCAAGAATCAGAGTCGCAGGCAATTTGCTCGCAATGTCTGTCAGGAGCTTCACACGTCGATGTCTTCTCTAAATGCGTGAAGGATTGACCTATTTTAGAAACCCAAGACTTGAGGAAATCATTTCAGATTTAAATTTGTGAATATGGAGGAGTTTATTTTTTCCTCCCGACTTTAAACAGAACAACCCCAAAAAGTGGTTTAGGAAGGAAGGGCGGGCTGTGCACTCGGCGTCGCTAAGACGGGGAGACTCCGCCTTCCTGGTGGGGCTGGTCCCTCCCCAGGTAGCCCAGTGGCCATGGCTGTGCTTGAGCTGCTGTGATGGGTGTGTAATGCCCCCCCCCCCACCCCCCGGGGAACCTGAGAGCCACTGGGTTTTCCTCAAGAACCTGAATCTGAGTTTTAACGTTTTCTGGAGCATTTGGTCAGCGTCGTAGAACGCAGCCCTTGCCTTCAAGTGGGTCCCGTCGAGGAAGCGAGACAGCCCCATCCTCGCCTGGAACCCGTCCGTGGCCCCCGTTGTGTCCGGGGCGGTCCTTCTCTATTGTCTGACTCTGTGTGCGCCTCCAGAGCAGGGTGCTTACCGTGCAGCGGAGTGATCACGCCTTTTGTCTGGCTGTCCCCATGATACTCACATGATTGATGACGGCGGTCATGCCTTCTTGTCCACAGCGTCCAGCACGTGCAACAAGGAATCGATGTTTGATTTCTTGATGCAGAGACAAAACACAGTTACTCTTCAGGGTATCAGCACCCGCCATGACTTGCGAACAGAATGTGGAGGGAGGCCAGAGAGGGAGGACGGAGCCCTGGATGGCATGTGGGCCGACTTTCCGGAGGAGGCGACAGTGAAGCCAGGTGGGAGACGGACCAGCACCTCGGGCGGGCCGAGCGACGGCTTTCCAGGAAGGCACCGCTGGGATGGACAGGCGTGGGCGCGTGGCGGGTGTCGGCTGTGCCAGGGCAGCCAGGGAGCTTCGCCGGGGTGCCCGTCGGTACGCTCATCTCCATCTTCCCGCTCCCATCGGTTCCCTTTGCCGGTGGTGGCACAGAGTGAGGCGCAGAGCAGGGCGGGGAGCCTTGGGAGACACCGAGGGCTGAGGCGGTTGTCAGGGTGGGCGATGCGAACGCCAGGCCCGCTGGCCACCCAGGCCCGTCCGCGTGGGGGCTGCGTGCAGGGAGTCCCTCACAGGCAGGCTGACCCCCGGGTGGGTGGGACAGGCGGTACTGGTACATCACAGCATTCGCGGCCAAGTCAGGAGCCAGGCTGACGGCTCTCACACCCGTGCTGTGCCTTTCGTTGCGTGACCTCCGGTGAGTGGCTCCGCTGCTCTTTGCCTCCGTTTCTAGTATTTCCATGGACATATTAGTGCTTTTCGCATGAGGTTGTTATGAAGATTAGACAGGTCAACATGTGGACAGTGTGTGAAACGGGTGCCTGGCACAGAAAGGGTGATATATAAGCATTTTTATTGTTTGCTCAGAAGCCGAGTCTTCAGTTTACTGGGGTAGCTCTGTCTTGCTCCCTGTGCCCTAGACGAAGGTATGAAAAGCGTGGTATCTAGTACTGTTCACACACACCGGGACGATGCAAACGAAAAAGACCGTCTCGGTGTTAGCTGGAGTGGGTGCGGGTCAGTAGGCGTCCTCACCTTGGCGGTGGGAGAAATGTTTGGCACCACCTGCTGCTGCCCAGCAGGTGCCCCGGGAGGGGGAAAGGCAAACCTGGACGATACAGAATCCCGCGGCACAAAGGCTCCCGTGGTCACCTGTTCCCCTGCAGTTCAAGGCCCCAGGTGATCTGTGTCCCGCCCACCCCCTCTCCCTCCTGCTCCCTCCACCTCGCTCTGCCTCAGGGCATCTGACTTGCTGTCACTCTGCCTGAGATGCTCCCTCCCCCTAAATACATCCCGCCCCCTCCGCTCCTTCCATTCGCCCGCACTCTCTCTCCTGGCCACCCTGGCTGTGCCGCGTAGCAGGGTTATAGCTGCGATGCTTGGTTCTGCCCGCCCGCGTCCCCGCTGAATGGCAGCCCATGAGGACACTGTGTTTGCCTTGTCTGTTCTGTACACCACCCCCAGCGTCCAG
>NW_005871355.1:615035-619592 GCF_000147115.1 Myotis lucifugus
GAACAGTGTCTGACACACCGTCTGCACGCAACAGTGCCTCCGTCCCGGGGAACGGACAGACGGACACAGTCATCTCCAGCTTGGTGTAGGCAGTGCGGGCCTGTGTGCCCCTCTCCCCATCTCTGCGGGATTGCTGGTTCCGTCCTGTCTTCTTTAACTTTCTGTTTACGCTTCTCCCTTCTCTCGCCGTGGGAGTCCTGGGCTCGCTTCTTTGTTCTTTTATTTTCCCGAACTGCATTTTTGAGCACCTAGCCCAGTCCAAACACATCTGTGTGAGACAGGAGCTGCGCAAGGAGAAGGCGGTCCATGAATAATTGACGTCAGTGTGCTTTTGGCAACCGCGTTCTCCGTGGTCGGATCTCAGCTGATCTCGGTCAGCGTTTCCTCATCTAAGAGCCGCCGTAGTTAACGCTGGGACCCGTGGGCCGTGGGAATGCAGACGGCGCCGTCCGGCAGGGGCGAGGCTGTATCGCGTGCTACGAAGACAAACGCCTGCGTGGCTCGGGCGGCTCTCTGGCCTGATGGCATGAGCGTGTCGAAGGAAACAGACCTTCACATAAAACAGAACTGCCCTTCCTGCAAGCCGTGCCAGCCAGCTTCCACATACATTTGGGTTGTCTGTGTTTTGTTTTGTTTCGCTGAATTTGAGCTGGAGTCTGAACATGGGCATCAGACTCTGAAGTTGTGTGAGTCTGTTATAAATAATATACTTGTCACACCCATGCGATTTGATTGTCAAATGGTGTTTTATTTACATGACGGTGGGAAACATTCTCATTTAGAATGATTAGTAATATTGTGATTTTTGTCTTTAATTATAAAATAATGTGGTTACATGACGTGATGTGTGCATGGTCATTGGTGATACTCAACAAGGACATTATGACTCAAAACCCCAGAAAAAATGAATTTCTCCAAGCCTAAGAAGCTAATCTGTTCGTTTTATAAGCTCAAAGCAGCCGTTATAAAGCGAGCTTTAAGTAAGCTGTGAACACTACATTATCCATGAAAACTTTGTACATTTTGAAATGACCAGACATCACCCTAATTAAGGTGAGGTTTTCGTAGGGTAAATGTCTTTTTTAAAAGGACTCACTCAGAGCTGAAACATTATTTTTAAAATCACCATCTTTTGTAAGTAGTTCTGTTTAAAATGGTTTTTCCCAGCTTAAATGCTATGCTTGATTTTACCTGTGACAGAAATAGAATTAAATGTCATGCTGTTTCCTTTATCCAGGAAAAGCTCTTCTTTTCAAAGCCCGACTTGCCTGCTGTCTGGCCGTGTGTGGGTCGGGGTTTGTGGGTCGGGAATGGCAGGTGGTGGAACAGGCTTCCCTTGCTGACGCCCGGCGCCGACCCCGTGCCCAGGTCACCCTGTTGGTGAAATAGCATTTAGACACCTTCTTCATCACAGATAACAGCCCAGAGGTGTAGCCTGATGAAAAAATAAGTAAGTCTTTCTTAACGAGCCTGGGGCGTATATTCACCTACTTTTATTTCTTGTCTGCGTTCATTCACTATTTTTAATGATGTTGCTCTGATGTTCAGAAATATAGGGTGTCCCAAAATTCACGCAAGATTTGAATTTTGCGTGAGCATTAATAACAATAACAACAAAAAATAAAAGCCTGATTTTACTTGGTTTATTGAATCAGATTCTAATATCTGTTTCCCTTTGATTTCAATCCCTTCAATTTGATAAGCATTACCAAGTACCAGTGATGGCCCAGGAGCAGGGACAAGACCAATGAAGACCACGGCTTTGCATATGTGCCAGCAAAGCCGTGGAGGCCATTTACCCGATGTGCTATTCCATACATAACCCTATACTGTATACTTTATGAATCGATAAAAAATTTACAAATTTTAATTATAAACCTGTGTTTTCTATCAAAATTACTTCTTGCATGAATTTTGGGACACCCTATAGAACCCAGCGTCTTAAAGGGGAATTTCCTGCTGGGGGCAGGGAGCGTGAGAATGGCGGGCGGCGTGTGGCAGAGGAGTTCAGGGGTTGGCTCCTTGGAACGGACACTCTCACTAAACACTGCCCTTCATTGTACGTGTCCCTGGATGTGCATTCATTCGAAGAAACTCTCACTCGCTCTCTTTCCTGCCTCTTGTTTCTTAATTTGTTCGTCCATTCACTTACTCATTCATTTATCAGACACTGCTGCATGCCTCTTTTTTTTAAAGTATGTTTTTATTGATTTTAGAGAGAGAGGAAGCGGGGGGGGGGCGGCGAGAGATAGAAGCACCAATGATGAGAGAGAATCATTGATCGGCTGCCTCCTGCACGCCCCACACTGGGGATTGAGCCTGTAACCTGGGCATGTGCCCTGACTGGGAATCGAACCCTGACCTCCTGGTTCATAGGTCAATGCTCAACCCCTGAGCCACGCCGGCCGGGCCTGGGGCTCGGCAGGCTTTGCCCCTGGAGGCCTTGGGTCCAACAACCTGGTGAACATTCACCGTCCGTCCTCCTGGGCTCCAGGCGCTGCGTGACTGCGGGGAGGAGGAGGCAGGACGGGCCCTGTCCCCAGGGGCGGGGAGGCCGCGCCCCTCGTTTCTGTCCAGTGACAGAGGCGGGTGCGTCAGGCCCACCGCGGGCTCAGCGGTGGCGGGAGACTGGTCTGTGGGGCTGAGATGTGACAGAAGAGGAGACTCACTTGAGCTCCATTTGACAAATTCCCCGCAGAGAGGGGCCGGCACAGACCTGCAGGGACCAGCAGGTGGCCTGGGTCTAATCGTCGCATTCGAGGCCCCGGACGGACCCACGGCCAGGAATGAGGCTGGCGTGTGCCCGGGCCAGGTCTCAAGCGGGACGGTCCCCAGGGAAAGCCCTGGAAATGTGAGGAGCTGCACAAAGATTGCAAGTGAAGACAATCATCACCCTCTCAGCCCGCCGACGGGAGGAGTGCGTGCCATCCCAGGTTCTGGCGAGCCTCCGCGAGGAGACGCGTGGGCCGCACTCACTCTGTAACTCCCCTTCTCTGCTGGGTTTGCAGTTCCACTCAATTCTACGTTAACTTGCAACACGTCACGCATTCAGGATTTTTAAAATGTCTACTCTAGCGCAGCTGGTGTGGCTCAGTGGTTGAGTGTTGACCCAGGCACCCAGAGGCCAGCGGTTCAATTCCAGGTCAGGGCACATGTCTGGGTTGCGAGCTCAGTCCCCAGAAGGGGGCGGGCAAGAGGCAGCCATTGGTGATGATTCTCTCTCATCGATATTTCTATCTCTCTCTTCCTCTCCCTTCCTCTTTCTAAAAATCAATAAAACATACTAAAAAATTTTTTTCTAATCTAGCCTCAGAAAAATCTAAAGAGGAATTTCATAATGTCAAATTAAAAAAAATAAGAAAAACAAAGAAGCAGTAGTTGGGAACACTGGAAGGTAAGAGCATTGGAAAAAAAGAGGGGGTGCTAGTCCTTAGGCCCCCAAGTCCTCAAGGACCCCTGACGTTCAGAGGCTGGGACCCAGCCTGGCCACCCTCCCCTTCTCCCCCTAACTCTCTGCTGAACCCCTTGCTGGTGAAGGGCCCCCATTGTTACCAGCCGATGACCTCACCTCCTACCTTGCAGTAAAATAGCAGACAATCAACAAGAACTTCTCTTTCCTCCTAGAAACGTAGGCCTGTATTTGCAGCCACATACTCAGCGTTTCCTCCTCTCCTCCTGTCCACAGTCTTCTCTGCTCCCCGGCGTTTTCCCAGTGTTGTCCATCGAACACATAACGCTGCTGATGGCGGGGGTGCACCCCCTGGCCAACTCCATCCAGGAAATCAGTCATCATGAGAGAAATCTTCTGAGAATTGCAAATGTAATCTTCTACAACCTCCCATGTAAAAATAAGGAGTCAATAATTCAGTGACCTAACCGGTTTGAAAATTCAAATAAGTCGCTCTCATTGTGGTATTGGACGGAATCATTGAATAAGGGATGAATGACATAACGGGGTTAAACCAGTGTAGCACTGGACATGTTAGTGATTTAAGAAGGCTCCAGTCGTTTATAATTTTGAGTCCTTAAATAAGCACAGAAAGGGAAGTCTTCACTTGGCAAAGGCACGTTCTTTTCGAGCTGCCAGCGCCGCACCGCGGGAACCACTGGCTCGGCGTTTTGCCAAAACGGCCCAGCGCAGTGACGCGGCTGCGTGCCCGGCGTCCGGGTTCCCACCCGCGTTCCCGGACTCTTCCTGAAACTCGGCGTGAGTCCTGCCGCTCAAACCCCAACCCGCACTCCTTACCTGGGTCACTCGGGCGTGGCTGCGGGTTCTCAGGGCCATTGCCCCCCTCTCCCCGGTGGGTGCGCCCTCCAATGAACCCCAACAAGGCGTTTGCTCCCCTGGGCGGGCAGGGCCCTCACATGCGTGTGCTCTGTCATTTTGCATCTGCTGTTCTTTCTGCCTAACTTTTATTTTTAATGAGTTTTCCTGGCACCTTTTGCTTTACTCTGCTTTTGAAACTAAGATCCATCATCAAGACTTCCGGTAGCCCAGCCAGTGTGCTCAGTGATTGAGCGTCGACCCATGAACCGGGAGGTCACTTTCCATTCCCG
>NW_005871355.1:624250-627146 GCF_000147115.1 Myotis lucifugus
GCTCAGCAGCTTTATGGAGAGTGTGGGGCTGTATCGACGAAGAAAGGCGACACAAGGTATATAATTAAGCCCTCAGGTCAGTAGGTTAACTCACTAGATGCAGAAAGAATTAGGGAGCGTCAACTCCTACTCAGCCTTTCAAATGTTCTGTTCTGTGTATGAGATAGAACTGGTTAGTGTTACAGGACACATGTCACACATGCACAGTGACAGTTACCAGCTCACCCACAGCCTTCTGTCTGAGGCCAGACACGCGTGGGGCGGAGGCTCTCTCTGGAGCACACCTGCGCCTTTCCAGCCCTTCCCCCTCCCCCAGGCCTACACTAGACTTGCTTTCTCTCCCGAGCTCCAGGGGCCCTTCTTCTGCCGCTGTAACCTGAGTCCTGCGCCCATGCAGCCCAGTTGGCTCACTTTTCCACGGCTCCCTTCTCCTACCTCTGTGTCCAAATGAACGTTTACTTGTACCAAAAAAAGCGGTGGGCCCGCGCCATAGAGGTGGGCAGTGTGCAGACCTGCGCTTTGGTCCCACTTTAACGCTGACTGCGGGGGTGACCTTGGGCAGTGGCTTCGCCTCCGTGGGCGGTGGGACTTAGTTCTGTGCTCGAGGGCGGCCTGAAGGTTGAATGAGACAGGCAAGGCCACAGCCCCTGCCAGGCAGGTGGAGGTCGTCTCTGCGTGGGGACGAGCAGGTAGGAACGACCTTCGCCCTCACAGACCCGCGCCGCCGGGCCCCGAGCCTCACAGAAGTCATACTTTCTTCCCCAGAAAGCCCTTTGGAAGGGTATTCATTTCACTCTTTGCTGTCTTATTTGTAACCCTGATGACAGTCAACCGTTCACAGTGTGATGGCTCCAGTTCATACAACGCTGGGCTGAAGGCTGGAAACGGGCTCAGAGAGTGGGGTTCAGGGCTCTCATCACTCGGAAAAGGTAGCGGAGGGAGAAGGCATGTGGCTGAGCTTGGCTCTCTGTGTATCAAGTCATTACGTTCCCACTTATACACAATAACCACGTCCCTCTGTCTGTAAATCGAATCGTGTTTACACTTACGTACAATTTTTATTTTAAAAAAATCATGGTATTTTGGTCTGTGCTTCTGAAGAGTGTAAGTTCTCCGAGGAGATATTTGATTCCTCTAGTGATCACAAAGAGGGTGGAACAAAAGGGTTTCACACACGTGCTAACAGCCCCTCCCCACCCCACACACACACCCGGGATGAGCGTGTGCCGAGGGCATTAGTGTCTGGACGGGGTCACGCTGACAAGCTAATTTCCCACCGCACAGTGTGGTTTGACCGTACTTTCAAGTACATACTTCATTTCCGTCCTCCAAAATCGCTGTGATTTTCATGAAAACACTTCAAATGGCTGAAGGAAGGGAATCAGGAGTAAGAGCTGCCGTTCTGGAGAACCTGTCCAGCCCGCGCCCGGCGGTCGGCGTCCTCTCGTAGAGGATCTCGTGTTGGCATCGAGGCCCTGCTCGCGGGTGCTCCTCGGGGGAGCTGAGGGTGCGGTGTCTCCAGGGTCACAGCCAAAGGGCTCTGGAGCGAGGCTCTGTCTGACCCCAGACACCGTGCCCCAGGGAGGAGACGGGTCTCAGTGTGAAGCCACTGGCTTTCGTGACAGACGCGGCCAGAGCCCCCAGCCCGCCAGGCAGGGACGGAGGCCGGAGCCACGGCGCCCCCTGTGCCTCAACGCCGGTGCCGAGAGCGACGGGCGGGGTCCTGCTGCGTGTGCCCTGGGCTCCAGCGCGTTGTCGCTGCTGTTGGCAGCTTTCGCAAGGCCCGGCCGGGGAGACCTCCCTGAGAGAGGGCCCATCTAGCTCTGAAAATCCTGGGATATTTCACTTTGGAAGCGGTAACCCGCTGTGTAAGATGCAGCCGTCTGCACGCGGGAAAGCTACCTATTGGAAGACACGGCGGGGTTGTATCAGGGTTGGCTGTTCTGCAAGTTCAAAGGCCCGTGTGGCTAAGTTGGTGGCGTCCTCTGGTGCACCTGCAGGTCGCTGGTTCGATTCTCTGTCAGGGCACATGCTGCGTTTTGGGCTCAGCCCCAGTAGGGGGCGTGCAGGCGGCAACCAGTCAATGTTTCGCTCTCATATCTGTGTGTTTTTTTTTAATTAAATCTTTATTGTTCAGATTACATTTATTCCTCTTTTTTTCCCCCCCATAACTCCCCTCCTCCCAGTTCCCGCCCTCACTCCCCACCCACTGTCCTCATCCATAGGTGCACAATTTTTGTTCAGTCTCTTCCCGCATCTCCCATTCCCCTTTCCCCCCCAAGAATAGTCAGTCCATTCCCTTTCTATGTCCCTGATTCATTATAATCACAAGTTCATTCTGTACATCAGATTATTTATTCACTTGATTCTTAGATTCACTTGTTGATAGATGCATGTTTGTTGTTCACAATTTGTATCTTTACCTTTTTCTTCTTCCTCTTCTTAAAGGATACTGTTCAGCATTTCGTATAATACTGGTTTAGTGGTGATGAACTCCTTTAGCTTTTCCTTATCTGTGAAGCTCTTTATCTGACCTTCAATTCTGAATGATAGCTTTGCTGGATAAAGTAATCTTGGTTGTAGGTTCTTGCTATTCATCACTTTGAATATTTCTTGCCACTCCCTTCTGGCCTGCAAAGTTTCTGTTGAGAAATCAGCTGACAGTCGTATGGGTATTCCCTTGTAGGTAATTGAGTCTCTTTCTCTTGCTGCTTTTAAGATTCTCTCTTTGTCTTTCGCTCTTGGCATTTTAATTATGATGTGTCTTGGTGTGGTCCTCTTTAGGATTCCTTTTGTTTGGGGTCTCTGCGCTTCTTGGACCTGTAAGTCTATTTCTTTCCCAGTGGGGGGAAGTTTCTGCCATTATTTCTTCAATAGGTTTCAATATCTTGCTATC
>NW_005871355.1:627953-635639 GCF_000147115.1 Myotis lucifugus
GCTCAGAGTCTGAGACTCCCTCCTGATGAAAACGGCAACCGCGCCTCAGCACCAGCCCGCTTTTCGCGCGCACCTCGCACCTTTAAATTTTCCACACTGCGCCTCTTCTGAGCCTCGGTATGCTGTTGTCTTTCCTTCTAGTTGAAGAGTCTCTCCTCAGCCAGCATTCCTGTGGTTCTGGGTGATGTCCGTTCCGTCTTTTAGTTGTATTTTTGAAGTGGTTGTTTGCGGCAGCAATCTCAGGTGTTTACCTATGCCGCCATCTTGGTCTCTCCCATATCTGTGTTTCTCTCTCTCTTTCCCTCCCCCTTCCTCTCTCTAAAATCAATTGAAAAACATATTTTTTAAAAAGCGATAAAGGCTGGGCCTGGATTGAGAGCCTGTGACCAGGCCTTGTAACGTCTTTGTCCGGCGTCCTCTCACCTGGCTTGGTCGTTTGGGGTTTTGGCTACTTTCCGCACGAGGACTGGGAGGAGGCTCTCAGCAAATCTAAGCAGTGAGCCGTCACCAAACGCATCCTCACCCAGAGTTACGCACCCATTGACCGGAGACGGGGACCCCGGCCCAGCGTACCTGTCACCCTGTGAATGCCTTAGTTCTCCACAGGGACCCCGCAGTAAACAGGAAGGAAGGGGGCGATGGTGAGAAAGCGAAGCTGCAACCTGAAGGGACAAAGGAGGGACCAGCCGCGGCTGGAGCGTTGCTGTGGGAGCGTTGCCGTGGGAGTGTGGCTGTGAGCGGCCGTCCGTGTGTCTGGCCCTCGGCTGCTGCCTGCGGGTGGCATCAGGGTAAATGTGTGCGAGAGGGTGTAGGTGCAGGGCACACATCCCCTCTGGTCTAAGTGTTAACCTTAACGCTGGGATCTCATCCCCGTTTTCCTCTCGGGAAGACAGGTACAGGGAGAGGCTGGATCGGTGCCCGCGTTGCCCGTCATGGCTCCGTTGACTTCGCGCTGCCGTGTTTGAGCGGGCACGCGTGTGGCGGTGTTCCGTGACGCGGTTCCAGGTGGTGCCAGGCCGGCTTGGAGTGTCGGTGACTCGGCTTTAACATGATTGGGAACGTGTAATGAGCACACGAAGAGCTTGATGCTGTGACTGTTGTTGCTGTAACTCAGTTACGATAGATTGAAGTGGAAACGCAGTCAGCGTGGAGAGTGTCTTGGAGTTGGCAGCAGGAAGGGGCGAGCCGGGGGCAGGAGGGGGGGGTGGTCCCCCAGCCTGACGTCTGGCCGAGCTGGGCTCACATCCGCTCCCCTCGGTCCTGGGTCGGCTGCGGGGGCCAGTTTGATCCAGGGACTGGGAACCAGGACTGGGCCCCACCCTCCGTGTCAGCCCCCCGCTAAGCTGGCCCTCCACTCGACCGGAAATAACGCAGGGCCTTTCACAGCTTCACCGGGAAACTCCTCAGACTCCAGCTAGCAAGGGAGAAACACATTTCTAAATGTTTCATTCCGTTAGCAAACTTAGAAAAAATAAAGAAACCTATTGGGCACTTTCGAGGCAGCAGGTGTCCATTACGCAGCAGGAGTTCAGCAAACCTGTAAGTGAGGTCTCCTGTCCCGGGTGCCACAGCCCTGGGAGGCAGGCGACTATTACTACCCGATTCACAGATGAGGAAACTGAGGCACAAGGCTGAGGCCCGTGGGGAGGAAGTGCCGCAGCCCCACGTGGACCCGGCTCTGGGCGGGATCGCCCTCCGTGTGACTGGTGACCATGACCTCCATGGTCGCTTCTGTTCTCTGAGGAAGACCCTGGTGCTAGCATCCAAACAAGAAGCACTGAATACAATTGCACGTGCCACTCAGATCCGGTCTGTGGGGTAGGAGTCACCGAAGGCCTCTCGGGGGTGTGCGGACCCTGGAACCCGGGGGGTGAGGGCGGGAGAGCGTGGGTTTGGGGAGCGATGTTTACACTGACGTTGGCATGCCCACCGCGATGCCCGGGTCCAGTCAGCCCTCATTCCCGCCTCTCAGCCGAGAAGCTGCTGTAAGTCAGGTGAGACCGCGTTTCCCCTCCGGCTGGTCACCGTGAAGGGAACTGGCCGGCGTCCATCGCGGGCCTTGCACGTGCTCGTAGCCTGTGACCCGGTGTCTGTGCGGTCGGTGCCCGGCTTACTGCACAGAGCGCGTCTGCAGGGGGAATGGAGAGGGGAGGGCGGTTCCCGGCAAGTCCCGGGCCCAGGCAGCACCCCGAGGAGGCAGGCCCAGTGGAGGCCGAGTGGACGCGGCTGCGAGGATGGGGTGAGCCGAGGGGTCCCTGCTCTGCCCTTGCCAGCAAGGCAGCCGCGCCGGGTCCTGTGACCTGCACTTCAGTCCCGTCGGTGAAAGGGGCGGTGGCCGTGGTGGCCGTCTCCCAGGCTGCGGTCAAGCTGCGGGAGTGAAAGTCTGGACTGTGGCCAGCGCTGCCTGGCCCGGTACCTGCTGCCAGGAGCCGCCATTAGAGCTGTGGTCCTGCCCGTGGAGCCCGGGCTGAGCGTCTCCAAGGCAGCACTTGTGAGTTTGGAAAGATGGGAAGGCGCCCCCGCCCCATCAGAGCAGCTCCAGGGCCGTCGGGCAGCAGGACCGAGTGAGGGAAAGTGACTTGACTCTGGGTGGTGGGCACACGGCGGTACCTTTTTAAAAATCATCTTTTGCCAGAAAAATAAGTTACAAACATGGTTCCGTTCCCTTGTGCTTCTTCATGGGAGATCTTACCCTACATGTTGGTGTTTCTGAGGAATGAATTTGTTGTTGACGTGAGCAGCCCCCGTAGAAATCCCGAAGCTGGAGTTGAAAAGCAGGTCTCCCTTTGCCTTTGAATCCAGCTCTGCCACTCGCGGTGTGACCTTGAGCACGCCAAGGGCACACCTCAGGGAACCTCGCGTTTAATTGATAGGGCGAGTGGACAGAACAGGACTTACCTTCCTGAAAATTAAATAAAACGATGACATAGCGGAGCACGGCGCACGGAAGGGAACTGCTCCAGTGTTTTTGTGAGACGTGTCTCGCTAAAGGGACGGTCTCCGCTCTTGCTGAGCACAACAGGTTAACACCAAGCCAGCATTCTGGGCCAAATGCTGCTTCTTTAGAAGGAACTTCGCTTTAATAAGATTGATAACAGCTGTCCTTGAATAAGAGCTTAATCATGTAGCACGTTATCTTATTTAAATCGCACAACAATCGTACACGAGATTTATTTTTGAAAGTGTTTTACAGGAAATTGAGTTAACGTAGCCTCAGCTTACACACAGTTACGTGCGGGAGCCTAGGTTCTGATACTACGTTTGTTTGACTCCAAAGCCCGATCCTTCACTATGGATTCTCTACTGTCTTCCACACTGATCGCAGGAAGATGAGAAACCTGCTTAAAAATGGCACAGCGACCGTGTAAGGAAAGTACATGCAGGGACGCCCAGCTCAGCCCCGTGTGCGGCTGTGAAACACCCCCGGCCGCGAGGCGCTGCCCGAGAGGCAGGCGTGTGAGGGGAGAGACGGGGGCGGAGCAACCTGGAGGCTCTTGTCAACAAACCTCTTTGTGCTTTTCCCTTTTCTTAGAATCTCATCAGAATTCCAGTGTTTTTAAAAATTACGTAGAACCTGCTGCAACCTTTTTAAAAATTGATTTGTGAGAGGAGGGGGGAGGGAGGGAGAGAGAGAAACACTGATGAGCTGCTTCCTGCACGCACCTCTGCAGGGGATGGCACCTGCACCTGGGCATGTGCCCTGACCGGGAATCGAACCCGCCCCTCTCTGATGTCTGGGGTGACGCCCCAACCGCCCGAGCCATACTGGCCAGGGCCCATCTGCAGCCTTTGAGAGGAAGGAACTAGAAGAAACCATCAAAGTAAGGAGCCCTCGTTGGATATTTCTGCATCAGAAAACGAGAGATACTCAGCACTCCTCATTGCAGAAGGCAGCGCTCTGTCTTCCCGGGCCGGGACGAGCTCTGAATTAACATAAATCCTGATGTCGGAGGCTGGCTTCCTCTCCTGTAGGGCTGTCAGCAGCTGCAGGGGTGCAGGCGCCTCCTTCCCGTGTCCCAGGCTCGGCTCAGTCTCCGGGTGGCTATTGCAGGTCCCGCCGCCAAGTTGGGGTTCAGGCAGGAAGTAGGGAGCCGAGATGCAAGCCTTTACCTCCTGGTGGTCGGCCTCCGCCTGGAAACTTCTGGAAGCTTACTCCCGGAGTTTGCTTCTCTCTCTCTGGTGGCCTCGCCTGCGGAAGTGGCTGCGATGAGGGTTTGGGTTGATGCGTTGTCGCTGGCACCCGGTTGGTCGCACAGGAGCCTCTGGGTAAGAAAGGGGGAAAGTGCGGCCGATGCGGCGACAGTGCATCTTCCCTGTGACGTACGTTAGGGCTTGTTTCCATTTAGGTTTCCCCTTTTTCTGAGCCATCCCGTACACACAGCAGAGAGCATGCACTCACCCCCATCTGAAGAGGGTAGTTGGGGGGATGTTCGCCTGGGTGCGCACCCGGGTAACCAGAGGACGGTCCCCGCACCCCACAGGCCCTGGGGCATTGATTGTCTTTGGACGATGGGATCCCTTACAGCCATCTTGTCTGGTCTCCCTCAGTTACCTGGGTGTTTGAAAAAGTACACAGACATATTTCCCGTTATTCCGAAAACGTCGGGATCGGTAGTTAAATTGGATCCATGGTGTGGAGAGAAGCTACACTTGGAAGTCAGGGCAACTGGCCTTTCTCCTGCCGCCGTGGCATCCTGGCCATGCAGAGAAGTCACTGTCTTGTGATTGGCTACTTCCTCTTTGTGACCAGATCACATGTCACCCTTTTACCGCCCAGAATTAGCGAGGGCCACAGAGTCCTTCCGTGGATATGGTTGCTACCTGTTAACCATGTCCCATATTCAGACTTCAAACAGGAATGTTTAAAGATATTTATTCATCATGAAATATATAACAATAATCAACCCATTGCATGTTAACAGGATAATAAAATTACATACATCTCTCTTCTATTTGTGCAAATCTCCTTATTGTCTGGCTGAAGAGAAGCCAGCTGGGTTCTCCCATCAGCTTCTGTGCTCCGTCCGGGGGGCGCCCTCGTGTTGGGTGGAGAAGTTGGATGACAGATGCGTGCGCGGTTGGAAAAGGGAGGAGTGTTTGCTCGCCGTCCACAGGAGGGTGCTGTTCTTTGATGCTGCACCCAAACGCGGAGGCGGCAGTGCCTCAAGGTGAGCTGTGGACGGGAAGCCCTGTCCGCAGACTCGCCGGACTCTGAGAGCTCGGGGACCTTGGCCTGCCTCCCCGCCATGCTGGAGTCTGTCACATCCTACGGGTCCTTGGAGAAAACTGGTCCGCCGAGCCGGGCATCCTTTTCCACGCTGCGATGCATCTCGTTATGTCACATGAAAAAGTCGGATTTTATATCGTCACCGCCAGGCTCAGCAGAGAGGCCGTCCAGTGTCGACTCGCCGCAGTTTCCTGCGGCAAACGCTGGTGCTCACTGTTTCTGGTTCCTGCTGGGAAGCGTGGGTTTTGTCGATGGAAACACATGGTCTGTTGTTTTCCTCCCAGCGACGGGCTCACGTCCTTCATTGTTGAGAAACCGCCTGCCCGGGAGCTAAGTCTGAAGAGCCACGGTTCGCGGCCACCCCTCCTCTCCTGGAACAAGGATGCCCGACGTCGGGGGCAGCGCTGGCCGTCAGCCTCGCAGGGCTGGGCACCGCCCCGGCCTCCCGGGCCCCGCTCCGGAACGGCCCGAGGGCCTCCGCACTTCGTCGCCCAGGAGAGCTGAAAGGTGTTGCTCCGGAGCTGAGATTTAGTAACACGAATCATTTTTACAACTCGATCAAGGCCATTGAACACTGCAGCTGCCTGACAAAACCAGCAGCCACACACGCCGCTGGTGCAGTGCCAGCACCGCCGTGGTCATGCCGAAGTCCCAGTGGTCCCCCCCACGGCAGGTGCCCATGTCTGCACCGGGAAAAAGACAAACATCTTAGCTCAGCTGGGGGAGCGGCCCCCCGTCGGCGAGGGAACAAGCCGGGCTGCGGCGGGACCTGGGCCGCACAGCACTGGGCTGGGCTCTAACCCGCCCGAGTCTGAAACGTCCTCTTCCGTGTCGCCTGGGGAAGTGTTACTACACGTCACAGAAGAACCACCGGGAGAGTGAGACGCGTGGACGGCCGCTGGGAGTGTCAGCCAGCCCCCCGCAGGAGCCCGTCCTCCCGCCGTCCGTGCTAATGGGACCCAGGAGTGGCCCCGAGTTGCGTTTTAAATGGTGCTTCTCACTCACTCTGCTTTATCTATAAAAATTAACGGCCCTGTGAGGATTAAAGGCCCCGAGTCGAAAGCCAGGCTGGAGCTGTTATCTGGGTTATGGCCCTCCATTTCTCCTGTCACACAGTAAGAATTTATTAACCGTTTGCTCGAATATTCATTTTTATCATAATGATTACAGATAAGATTTTCCTGGAAGGAATGGGCCAGAATCATCAGGAAAAATGCCAGCCTTTTTATGAGAAATTCACCCGGCACAGAAATGGCTGGTTTAACTTCTGGAGGACGCACCGCCCCTCCCGCCCAAAGAGCTGTCCCGGCCATCGCAGCGAAGCGTGAGGACCGCAGGCTCTTCGTGGAGACGGGCCGCGTTTCCGGTCCCTGGGGGCACAGTGGCCTCTCCTTTCCCTCTTTGTTTTGGAACGAACGCTGCTGTCAGACTGACCCCTGGATAGGCAGGTCTGGGTAGACATGGTTCCATCTTCTGACCTTGTCTTCCCTGGAAACGGAAATGATATGGGGACTGGAGGTGACGCATTGTGAGCTAAAAAGGACTTAACGTGAGAAAGGGAGATGGGTCAAGAGGATGGGACGTACGTCTGCCTCCCCCACCCCCACGGGGCCCCACCGGGTGGCTCAGTGGTTGAGCGTCGACCCGTGAGCCATAGAGGTTGCTATTCAATTCCCGGTCAGGGCACAGGCCCAGGTGGCAGGCTCCATCCCCAGTGTGGGGCGTGCAGGAGGCGGCGATCAATGATGTTCCTCTCTCATGGCCATTTCTATCTCTTTCTCCCTCTCCCTTCCTCTCTCTCTCTCAAATCAATAAAAACATATTTTTAAAAATTCCATGAAGTGTCAGAAGAAGGTTATGAAAGATTCCTAAGAGGAAGCGAATGAAAGCAGATCTACGAAAAAACAAAACGGAGCAAAACCCCGCGGGGGAGAGGGGTTCTGTACCGTCCAGGAGAGGAAGCAGGACAGCCCCTAACCGACGGCTGTGACCCTGGGCCGCGGAGGCTGGGCCGCTCTTCCTGCAGCCTCGGACCCACTAGCGTTCAGTGGACCCACTCGGGCTCAGCGGTGTTTGACCCCAGGTTAGAGCGGTAAGGGCGCAAAGCCAAACCTCACAGTCTCACCCGCGGGGGGTCCCGGGGCCCAAACACAGGACACGTTACTTGCCCACCCGCCCACTGGTATATGCTCTCCCTGTCCCTGGCCCCAGAAGAAGCGACTCGAAACAGGGCTTTCATCCCCAAATGCAACAAGGAGCACACGGCCGAAATGTCGGAAGAATCTGGGAGCGGACTGGAGAACCACCCCTGGAGAGGACAGAGCTGCCAGGAGGGGAGGCGGCCGCGGGCCAAGGAGGTGCATCACCGGTGGTTGAGAAGACGGCATCCACCAGGCAAGCCCGGCAAGGGGTTGGGAGTTCACCAGGTTGAGGCAGATGCAGGGCTCCATGGGCCCGAA
>NW_005871355.1:635739-655453 GCF_000147115.1 Myotis lucifugus
GCCTCAGGGTGCGGGGTCCTCCTCTGGTGACCCGGGTGGGCACCAAGCCGACCTGCCACCACTCGATCTTAAGATGAGGAGGGAGGCCAGCTCTCTCTGGTCTCCGAGATCGTTCTGAACAAGGAACACTGAGGCACGGCGGGGCGGGGCCCAGGCGGATAGCATCCCAGCTGGGGCAGCAGAGAGAGTGACGGGAGGAGAGAGACTCGCTACAAAGAACAAAAAAATCGAGACGTGGAAGAAAAACACAAGTTACCGTGCACATCGGGACAGGGAGGAGCCCAGTGCGTTAGCGACGGGCGCTGGGCTTGCTGGTTGAGGGTGCACTGCAGCCTCCTGGGCTACAGGGGCCGGGGGTGGGGGGTGGGGAAGGGGGGGCAGCAGGCGTGGGGCGGGCGGGCTGTCAGGCACAGGCTCGGGCCCGCACTTGCCCGTGTGACCCTCCGCCTTTCGGGAGCCTGCAGAGATCAGCGCCGGGGACTGTGAAGTAGAAACTGCAGAGGCTCAAAGAGGTCGTTGGGGGGAGGGGGGGATGCATGGATACAAACCAGGAGTCCTTCCTGGCCCCGTTCACAGAGACGGGCGATCGGGCACGCGGGGCCTTGGCCTGGTTTTGAACCCTGTGGAGGGAGGGAGGAGGCCCAGGGAGACGTGGACAGTCCCGGGGACACCGTCTGCTCCGTAGCCCCGTTTTCCTCCAGTTCTGGGCGTATTTCCTGACTCTGATGGGGGACCCGGGACCCCTGGGAGAGCCAGGAATTATGCTGAAAGTGTAGACTTCCGGACCCCGGACACGGGGCGGGAGGGGGGACGCGGAGAAGGACAGGAGACGCAGGAGGCTCGGCCTCGCGTGGCAAGAAGCCCGCTCTTGACCTATGGGGGGGCGGGGGGGGGCGCCCTCGACCTCGTGATGGAGTGGGCTGCATGGGGCCTGCTGCGTTTTCTTGCCCGGTATCAGTATTAAAAGCTGCGAACCTGGATGGGGAGATGGTGGTGCTTCCCCTTTGCCACAGCTGGGTCTTCAGCGTGCCCGTGGGAAATAGGACACGTCCTTGGTTACCAGGCCCTGAGGTCCCCGGAATGAAAGCTGGGGAAGCCGTCCCGAGGGGCTGACAGGCGTGAGGGGCGCAGCTGCTCCCAGCGCGTGGCGTGATGACAGTCTCGCAGCAAATAATGAGAAGCCGGGTGAAATGATGGAAACGTCAGTTTAGAGTTTTCCCTTTGTCAGGACGGAGATTGTCTTATCAGCAAACCGCGGCTGGGCCACATGACGCCCCCTACCCTCCCGCTCACGGGGGAGCAGTCCGCACCCGCTGTTGTAGGCTGAGCTGTGCCGGTGCCCTGACTGCTGGCTCCTTGTGTGAAGGAGACTGAGAAAGCACCGCTCACAGCCCCAGGCGAGCAGCTCGGCCTGTCTCAGGGAAGGGCGTCATTTTGAGTTTGATGAAGAGGCTGCTCTCATCTTATTTGTGCAACGAAGATAAATTCCCAGGAAGCCAGGGTTGTGTCTGTCTCGGGCCATCAGGACGTGGCTTCTGGCCTTTGAAAAGAAGGCTCAGGTTCTCTTAATTTGGTGCTGAGTTTCTTTGTTTTTTAATGTTGTTTTTAATTGAATTTTAGAGAGGAAGGGAAAGGGAGAGAGGATAGAAACGTCAGTGATGAGAGAATCATCCATCGGCTGCCTCCTGCACGCCCCACATTGGGGACCAAGCCTGCGGCCTGGGCTTGAGCCCCGACCGGGAATCGAACCGGCGACCTCTTGGTTCCTGGGTCGGCGCACAACCACTGAGCCACGCCGGCCGGGCAGAGTGCTGAGTTTCTCAGAGGAACCGGCCAGTTGTGGTGCCGGGGGATAGAGGACGTCCCTGAGCTCACACAGCTGAGTCTGCTGGCCGGCGGGCGAGGCGCACGGAGGAAGGGAAGTCCTTGCTTCCGTCTGCAGGAGGCCTTCCTGCTGTGGCGAAGGTGTCGGCACATTTGTTCTGTATTCAGGTCGGGGGCCTTGGTCACCCTGAGGCCCGAGGCCTGCGTGTTAGGGGCTCTCTGTCACCAGCCCGTCCTTCAGGCTGTCTCTACGCGTGGACTGCTTCCCGGGGGCGATTTCCACCCACAGGGACCCGCCCGCGCTCACCTCTCCCCTGTTCTGTCTCCTCCCTGCAGCGGCGCTGATTACTACGACTACGGCCACGGGCTCAGCGACGAGACGTACGATTCCTACGGTGAGTGCGAGGCCGCGGGAACCGTGGACAGAGGCCTGAGGGGAATTCAGACAGGAGGACGGTGCGCAGCCGCCAGCCCCTGCCTGTCTGTGTTCACATCCTGGGAGATGTAAAATCCAGCGAGGAGGGAGCCTCGCGGAGGACGGCGGGAAGGTGGATTCGCACTGGGGGGGTGGGGGGGTTCTGTCTGGGTGATGCCCTGGGTTGGTTTCCTCCCTCATGGCCCAGCTGGCCGCCCGGCCCCTGTTCAGATGGGATTCCCGGAGTGTCTCTGTTCTTGACGGGAAAGGGACATGAAACCATTTGGGAGGACAGCCCTGGAGTGACCTTCCCACCCATCCTGATAGTTCAGTTCACCCCCAAGCCCCAGGCCTCTGAGCACCTCACAGAGGAGCCACTCTGTAGGGGTGACAGGACCCCGAGCCGGGGCGGAGGTGGGCGCTCTCGCCGGCTCCGGGGGAACCCAGGCCCCAGCCTCCGCAGGCGGAATGACAACCGGTTTAATTGAAAGAATTGGCGGCGGCTGCGTCATGATCGGCAGGGCTCGGGGCTCGGAGGACCGAGGCTGCAGTCACGGCTGCGCCCGGCCCCCGGGTGCACCTCAGGCTCTGGGTGGTGGGTGTGCTGACGTCTGTGGACGCCCCTGCAAGGCCGTTTCCAGGCGTTTCCTGTCGAAGTGCCTTCCTCCCATCGCCCGCCCCCAGCCGCAATGACTGCACCTGGGATTTTCACTTTTTTATTTTTATGATTCGGAGCAGCCACTCGAGAGAAGCACGTTGGTCTGTTGAATGCCGTGCAGTTAGATGGATGCAAGTTAGCGGGCGGGGTGACGCTGATGCATGTTTGTGTCCAGCCTTCTCCTGGGCAGCTTTTTAAGTTGGTCTCCGGGCCAGGGGGCGTGGGGTTGCTGGGGTGCAGGGGTCACGGCTTGCTGTCGAAGACCCGGGGTCTCGGAGGTCCTGCGGCTGAGCGGTGTGTAACTTCAGGCGGAAAGACGATGGGTGCCCTTGTCACTAATGGATCAGTGTCACGTGCGTTACAGGTGGCGTTATGCCACTGACTTCCCTCACGGTCACGAAGTGTGACCGCGGTGAGACCTGCACCCAGCACGGCTCTCACTCGGCCTTCCTCCGAGAGGACCCGCGAAGGGCAGTGCGGCGTTTCTCCGCCCTCGTCCGCCCTCCCCACGTTCCTCTCCAGTTGTTCTTCTGCCTCCACATGTCTTCTTTTTTTAATTTTTGTTTTTTTTTAAAATATGTTTTTATTGATTTCAGAGAGAAGAAGAGAGAGAGAGAGAAGCATCAATGATGAGAGAACCATTGATCGGCTGCCTCCTGCACGCCCCCTACTGGGGATCGAGCCCCCAACCCGGGCCTGTGCCCTGACTGGGAATCGAACCGTGACCTCCTGGTTCAGAGGCGGACACTCAACCGCTGAGCCGCGCTGGCCGCTGGCCGAGCCAACTTCACAGATTTTTTTCCTGTGTTTTCTTTGTTAGAAAAAAATCTAAGCCACCCTTTCCCCAGGGGAAGGTTCCTGCGAAGTCAGTTGCCACGACGGGTTTCGGCGACGAAATGACCGTCTCGCACTGTGTTTGTCATTTTTTTTTCTCGGTGAATTCCCGTGGGTGTTTCTCTGGGTGCGTCAGGGCTGTGTATCTGTAGTATGACATCGCGGTAGGTTCAGGGCCGAGTTAGACCCCGCAGAACAAGGCCCGCGGGACCGGCCGGTGGTCTAATTGTGATCCATCTGTACTGGTTCCAGGGCAAGAGGAGTGGACTAACTCGAGACACAAGGCTCCCTCGGCGCGGACAGCGAAGGGCGTCTACCGAGACCAGCCATACGGCCGCTACTGATTGTACTGACTTTCTGATGTTGTGAAATAGCCCATCTCCACCCGTCCTGTAAACTGTTCAAAGTAATTTTTTTCTATGAACAATCCCCTTTTTAAAATAAATCAAAATGCCTAAAAATCTGAATGGATGGAACTTAAAACTACTTTGTGGAAACATCAACCTGGGAAGAAAGAGAAAAAAAAATAAAAAAGACATGTAAAATTTTGTTATTTCCAACCTGTATATGAAAAAAAAAAAAATAGGTCATCAAAAGGAAAAAAAACACACACAACTTTGATTAACTAGTGTTAAACAAAAAAAATAGGTTTACTAAACGTGTTAATCCATCCTTTAACATACGCCTCACCTTTCATTTTAAAGGTTTCCATAGAGGTTAGTTATTTTATCTTTCAGCCATATGCCAGTTTTTTTTTTCCCTCGCGTAAAAAGGGAAGCCAATTACAAGTGCAAATAATGTGGTATTCTTTTTGTAACTCCAGTCTTGAAATGTTCTGTAGTGTTAAGCAAACTTTCCTCTTGCTTGATACTAAATAAACTTTTGAAAGAAATTTTCCTGTGTGTGTGAGCGAACAGTTTCATGCTTTCGTACTTAAAAAGGCCTTCCTAAATAGCTGTAAACAGGGAGAGCGCTCGCTTAACGACGCTCCTCATAGAAGGGTCACGCTAAACACCGTACGACTTCCTTTAAAAACGGCATAAAACTAAACGCGCCATCCTAGAGCCACTCTCCGTAGACCTAAACGCTGCCTCAGAGTCCAGGGGGTGTCCGGACCAAAGCTTGCTTAAACAGCTGGTTTTAAACGAACGCCTGAGTTTCGGGGGAAGGATGCGATCCGTTCTCATCTTGTCGAGCGTTTTCTCACTAGCGCCACTTTGGATTTTTTTTATGAGAATTTTGGTGCCTTAATGCGCTCCTCGCCCCGTGCCGGAAGCCATAAAGCCCACGCTTTTAAAGACATTGACTAAATGGGGCCGCCCTCGCCAAGGCCAAGGATGTGTGTGGCCCTTAAACGGTCTTCATTGCCAAAGGTAAATAAACCAAATAAGGTCTTAATCGCACTTAAGTTATCTTTAATAGAACGACTAAAACCAGGGAGCGTAGGACGGAGGGAGTTGCCTTAGAAGCCCCAGACGGGGTTCCAGCTCACCTAAATGCTCAGCTTAAAAAGTTTAATGCGTCTCAGTCATCTAAAAAGCCGCAGCTCAGCCCGTGTAATTGGGGCCAGTTATTCCCCTCTTAAACCAATGGAAAACCTCATAACTAGTTGTTTGTCATACATTCTTGGGTTAGTCCCTGAGGGCACGACTTAACACTGACAACGATTTCATAAAGTTATTCTTTAATCTTTTGGCATAAGTTGTCTTTAAAATTGTAGCTTATGAAACACGAAAATTTATTATTTTTTTAAAATTTCTTGAGGCCTCTCCTTCTCTTTGACTAAAAAGGTGTTTTCTCTTGTTAGGAGACATGGGCCGAGTTGCGAAGCCGAAGGAAGGCTGGGCCCCGGCGCCGAGCGGGTGAGCGTCTCCTGCCCGCGGCTGTGACGCGTCGGGAAGATGGCGGCCATTTCTCGCTCATCTAGTCGCACGGGCGGTGCCCCTGGCTGGTGCCTCTTACCAGCACCGGCGGCGGCGGCAGGTTAACGGGTCCCGTCAGAAATGAGGCTTCTGGAGACGAACAAGCCAGCCCAGCTCAGCTTTGTTTACACACTCAATTACTCTCTCCAACAGAAATGGAACAGCCTAGCCCGGCCGGCGTGGCTCAGTGATTGAGCCTCAACCCAGGAACCAGGAGGTCATGGTTCGATTCCCGGTCAGGGCACAGGCCCAGGTTGCGGGCTCCATCCCCAGTGTGGGGCGTGCAGGAGGCAGCCGATCAGTGATTCTTTCTCATCATTGATGTTTCTATCTCCCTCCCTCCCTCTCCCTTCCTCTCTCTGCAGTCAATAAAAATATATTTAAAAATATATATGTACCTAGCCTGGTCAATAACATGCAAACATTTTCCAAATTATTAAGTGAAAGAGACTTGTGTGATATGATCCCAATTTTATTTTTTAAAAACTGTGTGTCCTCTCTATCTTCATAGGCAAGAAATTGCACAGAATGATGGGAATTTCTTACAGTCATCATCTTGGGCTTGTGGAAGTATGATTGTGCGTGTGTGTGTGTGTGTGTGTGCATGTGTGTGTGTGATTTTCAATCCTTTCTGAAATTTGCAAAACAATCACTTTTATACGAATGTTACAAAGTTTTAAACCTGGGTGTCTGGGAAGGGAGGTGGCATTCACGAGGCCTGGCTTTCCAGGAACATTCCCGAGGCAGACACTTGGGACCTTTTTAAAGTGTTCGTGTGTGGGCTCGCCCCCTGCTCGGGCCTCGCTCTGGGGCAGCGCTGTGAGCATGAGGCCTGGCCCGGGTAGATGCTGTGGGATGAAGTGAGACCCGTTGCCGGAGGGACGTGTGACCTGGAAGGGGACCTACGACGTGAGGCCGAGTCCTCCAGGTTGACCACAGATACTTGTTACGTGTGGGGCATCCCCGCACTGTTTCCAGTCGCCCCCAAACCAACGGAGGTCGCCTCCCAGGGTCGCCTGCAGGTTCTGCATGAGGAACCGTCTTCCCACGCTGGCTGCCTCTCACCCACCAATGCCGCCGCGGGAGGACCTGCCGCCTGTGTCCCCGAGGCCCTCCCTTGGGGTCTGCTTGGGGGGAGCGCAGGCTGTCGTGGAATCATGTCCCCTGAATCTCCAGAACCTGTGAGTGCTCCCCACACGGCAAAGCGGCTCTGCAGGTGTGACTCGGGCCTGGAGGGGAGGTCACCCGCCCCGTCCAGGTGAACCCGCCCTGGTCACTGCGATCCCTGTAAGAGGGTCAAGGTGGGAGGACGCGGGTGTGAGGACAGGGCCAGGGGTGCTCTTGGAAGATGGAGGAGGGGCCACGTGAGCCACAGAACGAGGCCTTTTCTAGAAGCTGGACAAGGCCGGAGAGGGACCCTCCCCTGGAGCCTCGGACAGGAACACCCCCCACTGCCCCCACCTCGCCGTGAGCTCAGGGAGCCCCGCCCTGCAGGTCTGCCCTGGGGAGCCTCCGGATGATACATCGGGGCTGTGTTAAGCCACTAAGTGGGTGGCAGTTCATTACGGCCGCCATCGGAAAGGGACCCACACACCTGAGACCTCTTAGGGCCTTGAATGTGAGCTGAAGAGGCCGGGCGTGGAGTGAGGCCTGGCTGCCTCGCATCTCCTGGCTCTGCAATGAGCTGGGAGGAGGCAGGTGGATGAGTACCTCATTTCCCGTTTCCCGGTGGGTTCCTGCGGTTACTTAAGAGAAAGCTCAGCAGGAGGGGCTGGGAGGGCAGGGAGACGCCAGGGGGATTTAGTCTTCGTTCCTTTAAACACCAACAGCATTTCACATTCGGGGAGGGGCAGGCACACCGTCTCAGTGCCTCTCAGGGGAAATGTATGGCTCCTATTAGCGATGCAATGGGGTTCATAGCCGTGGGTAGAGTTTTATCATTTCTATTTACTTATTTTGTGCTTTGTCTCACTCCCCGTGAAGGGATTTGGGGGTGGTTCCTGCAATGCGTGCGCGCTGCCCAGTAGGATAAAAGGAAAAGAGGAGGGAATGGGGGCAAGAAGCAAGTGGGGCTGAGGCATTGAGATGCGACCAGAGGAAGGTGAGATTGGGAGCCTGAAATGTGCCCCTGAGCCTCCCAGCAGCCAAGGCACAAAGGGACTGGGGGTCACTGGAGGACTCAGGTGTCCACAAGTTACATCCTCCGGGGAGAACAGGGGCAGGAGCCATGGCGGGGGCAGAAGGCAGGAGGGTGGGAACCAGGAAGCCTTCCTGGAAGAGGCAACACCTGCATTTCATCCTGCATTTCATCCGGAGCAGCGCCTGCAGCTGCTGTTGCTTGAGCTGCCCTGGTGCCCAAAACAGGACCCGGCTCGCTCACGGTGGAGGGTGCAGGCTTGGGAACAGACTGCCCAGGGGCGCCCCAGCGTCACCTCGGGCCTCTCCATGTCGCCACAAGGTCTCCTCATCTGTGAAGCGGGACCTGAACGCACCTCACTCCTGGTTGGTGTGAGGATCCAACAGGATAGCAAACATCTTACCCTTGGCCCTGATGCTCCGCCTGCTCCAATAAGCGCTCGCTGCTTTACTACTGTATTATCATTATTATTGTTACTATTATTATTGTTATTATTATTTCATCCCTCACCGGCTTACCAGCTGTGAGCATCTCTGAGCTGTGAGGAGGGTACACACTGTGCCGCAGCCCCGTGCCCAGCGCTTAGTTTGGGTTCGGCCACCGAGCGCTGCATCACAGCCGGTTGTCCCACGCGTGGGAGACACGGGAACCAGCGGCTTCCGGCCAGAGGGATGCACTGACACGGGCAGGGCTGGCAGCCAGTCCCCCGGGCACCTGGGCCTGGCGGGCTGCCCCTGGGTCTCAGGACTGAGGGGTTCCTCCAGGTGAGACCCCCCAGGTGAGATCCCCCCAGGTGAGACCCTCCCAGGTGAGATCCCCTTCCTTCTGCAGCAAAAACTCCGAGACCCACTCTGATTGGATGTACTGGGGTCACATGAGGGCAGCCTCCAACCAATGGCTGTAGCCAGAAGAAGGAGGATTCTGATTGGTTGAGCCCTGTGTCCCAGCTGATCTCGGGGAGGCAAAACTGGGGTACAGAGGCCACAAAGGAGGAGCAACGGGGGGGGTGGTGATTGTCCACTCTGCGATTGGTGTGGGCTGGAGCCCCCAGGGAAGGCGCAGGGGTCGCGGGGTGCTCGCACCCACCCGCCCAGCGGACCCCGGGCAGGGGAGGGGGAGCATCGCAGGTGGAAGGCACGGATCAGCCGCCCCGCGTTTTTCTTCACGTCGCATCCTTTCTCAAAGCTGGGGCGCCATCTGTCTGCATGTGTGGGGCCCCCGGGCTGGGGTTGCCAGATTCAGCGAATAACAGTTCAGGGGCCCCTTCCCATCTGAAGCTCAGCGGGGCCCCACAGAGCCCTTCCGGTGCAAGAACGGCGTCTGCAATTGGGGCACGTATCTTACTTTAAAAAATTCATGGTTTATCTGAAGCTCAAGTTCAACCGGATGTCCTCTATTTCATCGGAAGCTCCTGATCTCGGGCCTGCACTTGTTCTGTAGCGTCCTCAGCCCTTCCCCGAGGGATCACGCTTGTTCCGCGTGGATCCGGGCATCGCTCGCACCCGCAGCATCAGCCTCCCGACAGGGGATTTCCCAGCTCAGAGCGATGATGACGGCGAAACCCCAAGAACTGTGACTTTTTTGTTTCTCTCTCACATAAAAGATGTCTGCACATCGGCCGATCATGTACCCCTGGGACAGCGACTCAGCAGGGCTCTCCCCCGCCCTCCGTCCAGGCTTTCACTGTCAAGTCACCTCATGGGCGGAGAGGGCTGCTGAGCTCCCGCCATCGCCTCCGCCTCCCACGCGGCAGGAGGAGGCAGAAGGAAGGACAGAAGGTGCCCATCCCGGCGAAGTCAGCTCCTCCTCGCACAGGCTGCCGGGAAGTCTGCCAGGGCATTTCGGTGTCTGTCTTCTTGGCCGGTGCTAGCCTCCGGGATGGCAAGCCGCAGCGACTGCCCCGGGTGCAGGTCGGGGTGCCTTTCCCCACGCCTTGTCAGAAGAGCAATTAGCCGGCTCCGTGGTCCCAGCTCTCCGCAAATTTCAATCACTTGGCAATTATCAGCTCCCCCAGCCCAGTAATTGTTTTCCTTGCTGATCACTGTCACTTCTCTCGTTCCCCTGGTAACCTTGCACCGTGGGGGACGAGGTGACCCACAGCCACGTGAACGTCGGTGTCTCCGTGGCTGCGGGGAGGTGGGTGGGACGTGAGGGACCACGGTCGAGCTGCCGGGGACTCCGCGGGGAGGAAGGGCCGGCCAAGGTGTGGCAGAGGCCTGGGCGCAGGGAACCAGCTCTGCGTCTCCGGACTCTGATGGCCGGGACCCTGTGAGTCCATCTGCACATCTGGTAAATTCCCTCCCGTGGGGCTGTGTCCTCGGGTTCCCTCGTGCACATTGGCTTCCCCCGCGGCTCAGCCACGCTGAAAGCTTGGGCTGTCTGATCGCCTCTGTGTCATCACTTGCCCCTGTGCCGGGTACACAAAAGGCTCTCGATCAGTGCTGGTTGTGTGTGCGGAGGGAGGACAACACGGTAACGGCCCCAGGCGGGAAGGCAGGCAGAAGTGAGTGGGTGGGTCCTGATGTGGCTGAAGGCCAAGGTCCGGGGCAGGTCAGGCTCGGGGATCTCAGAACTCAGGCGGGAAGGCAGGCCGAGTGAGTGGTGGGACCAGAGTCTGGGATCTGTTTTCAGAGCTGCAGGCGTCCTGGCTTGGGGCCGGCTGTGGACACTTATGAAAACACCTCGGGGCCAAGGGAGGGTGACGCGGCCTCCACAGCCTCCACGCCGCTCCACCCGCCGGCTTTCTCCTGCACAGCAACCGCGTGGCCTCCTCGGCTGCTTTCCATTCTTGCCCTGAGGCCTCGGATGCGGGGGTTGCCCAGCCATCCATCCCAGCCGCCCACCATCGCAGCCTCCGCCCTGCTTTCACACCAGGAGAGGCCCTCGTGGTGTCACCAGGGGCCGCCTCTCACTGTCCTCCTAGGTCAGTGGTCGGCAAACTGCGGCTGGCGAGCCACATGCGGCTCTTTGGCCCCTTGAGCGTGGCTCTTCCACAAAATACCGTCTTCTGCGCATGGGCCACGAAGTTTCAATCACACGGTACGTGCGTGCCCGCACGTGGTATTTTGTGGAAGAGCCACACTCAAGGGGCCAAAGAGCCGCATGTGGTTCGCGAGCCGCGGTTTGCTGACCACTGGCCTAGGCTGTCTCCTCTGTGCTGGGGAGTCCCCTCCACCGCCACCAGCACCGGATGGCTGAGCTCCTCCCACAACCAGATAAAAACCCAGATTGGAGGGGATGGGCTGGGCTTCCTCCCTCTGCACCTGCATCTTCCTCCCACAGTGACCTCCCCCGGAGCCTCGCCCTGTGATTGCCCTTCACTCATTGGCTGGAGTCGGTCATGTGACCACCCCAGCTGCCAGGGGTCTGGGACCAGCAGGATGGGCCTTGCTGGCCACAGGCAGGGCGAGAAAGGGGGCAGCTTGTGCCCTGGCACTTGTGGGCCACCCCCCAGCCCCCATCTTCCCATCTCGGGGACAGGCAGCCCCAAGAAGCGCTCGGTGGGCCGCTGGGGGAGGCGTGGAGGAAGAGCCTGCCTCAGCCTGGGCCCCCCCCCCACCCTCCAGTAGCATATCAGCGCCACGCCGTCCCTCTCCGGTGGAGGGCTCGCAGGCATGCAGTAGGTGCTCAATAAGTACTCATGACACGAGCGAGGCCGGGCTGTGGACGGCTGCTCCGTGGGAATAACCCTCAGCACCGCACAGGGCCAGGGAGCGCCCTTGGCCACCGACTGTTCTGGGGAGAAGTTGCCATGAGGTCTGGTTCTGAGAACCGGACTGAGGGCTTTCTCAAACCTCCTGGGCCCCATGGAGCGCAGGGGATGGGGGTGCAGGTCCAGCTGGGGAGGGGGCGGGGCTTCCCAGTTGGGAGCGTGGAGTCCAGGGGCTGCCGTGGGAGGCTCCCTGCTCCCTGCACAGCCACGGAGGGGACCTCGCCCCTCAGCACACTGCTCGCCACAGACACAGGGGTAACGGGACCCGCTTTCCGGGCCGGCTCAGCGTTTAGGGGCGAGGACCAGGGAAGCTCCCAGGACACGGCGGGCGTGCCCAGTGACACTGACAGCAGTCATGGCTGTTACTATGAGTTCTTGCTCTTGGAAAACCGCGTTGCCTTTCATAGATGCTCAATACATTATTCTGGTTGGTTTAATTTCCCTTTGGTGCTCAAACACGCGGGACTTTCCGGGCGGCAGACAGAGGGCTCCCTGGGTGAACCCCGTGGTTTGAAGTATCAGTAGCGCCAGGAAGTGGCATTACTTTGCTCATGTTTTACAGTCACATCATCTGCTATGGTTTTTAGATGGGAAACGGGATTGTCAATTAAGAATCTGAAAGAGCCCTGGCTGGTGTGGCTCAGTGGATAGAGCGTCGGCCTGCGGACCAAAGGGTCACAGGTCAAGGGCACATGCCTGGGTTGCAGGCTCGATCCCCAGTAGGGGGCGTGCAGGAGGCAGCCAATCAATGATTCTCTCTCATCATGGATGTTTCTCTCTCTCCCTCTCCCTTCCTCTCTGAAAGCAATAAAAATATATTTTAAAAAAAGAATCTGCCCTAACCGGTTTGGCTCAGTGGATAGAGCGTCGGCCTGCGGACTGAAGGGTCCCAGGTTCGATTCTGGTCAAGGGCATGTACCTGGGTTGCAGGCACATCCCCAGGAGGGGGCGTGCAAGAGGCAGCTGAATCGATGTTTCTCTCTCATCGATGTTTCTAACTCTCTATCCCTCTCCCTCTCCCTTCCTCTCTATAAAAAATCAATAAAATATATTTTAAAAAAAGAATCTGAGAGTTTCTTTTATTAAAACACACACACATGCAACACAAGCACCGTATCCCACGCGGAACCAGGGCTGCCGCTGGCCGGAAGTTACCGTCACGGGGCCCGCAGAGCGAGTGTGCGGCGGGTGAATGGCCCCATCTCTGGGAGTCAGCTACACCCGGGGCTGTATTTCATCCACTGGCGGCAGCGATGGCTGCTGTGCCGAGTGGCCGACGGAAGCCTGGGCCACCCCGGCTCCGGCAGCCGCGCTGGGAGTCCCGGGAGGCGCGTTTCCTGGGTGGAGGCATTTAGAAAACAGCTCTGTCGTCCCAAAGACGGGAGGGAGGCTGGGCCCCAGCTACGCACATGCAGGTCTCCATCCGGCCGGTTCCTTGCCGTGGCCTCGGACACGCGGGACCACCTGGAGGGCCTCCGGGCCCCTCCTCTGCGCCCTCATCCCGGGCCCTGGGCTGCTCCCCTCCCGGCCTCTCGCGCTCTTCCTCTACCTGGGAGGCACCCTCAGGTCAGCCCAGGCGTGTGCTCACGGCGCCGTCTGGCACCTGGCATTTTCGGGGTTTCCTGCTGTGAGAACACCTCCCTGCTCTCCCACAGGCTCCCTGGCTGCTCTCAGTCCCTCTGCTGCTCTGCCCTGAGGACACCCAGCCCCTCTCCCTGCGCCCACGATGTGGGCCTCCCGTCTCCACGGGGGGAAGGAGGCCCGCGGGGTGCCGGGCTCCATGGAAGGTTTTCACGCCTTTGGGCCAATCATGACACACCTGGAGGTGACACGGCGCTGGCCGCATGTCTGTGCAGACGAGAAAGTGGCCCCCGAGATGCTAGCTCGTCTCCAGCATCGCGCGCTGCTCTCCACCCACTAGGAGCCAGGCGCCTTTCACTGTGGGTGACGCCCACGGTGGGGCCCCGTCTGAGATGGAGGAGATGGCGGAGAGTCGAGCGGGCCCATGAGTCACCCCGCAGAGTGACACCCAGGAGTGCAGCCTGCCCCCCTCCTCCCGGCTGAGGCTCTAGGGAGGAACAGAAAGGACCCCCCCAACCCAGGTCTAGCTCAATCTGAAAATAAATAACAGGCTTCTTCAGGGGAGACAGGCGAGAGCTTCCCCACCACCTGAGACGGGCGGCCCTGACTGCTCCGTGCCCGCTGACCGCCGGGGCCGCAGCCTCTCAGCGACGCGCCGTCCAGGGAAAGCGCTTTGTGGTCTCTGTTCAGAGAACGCAGGCGCCCGGCCCGGCCTGCCGGCTGGTGAGAGCTCTGCGCCTTAATGGCCCCGCATTGATTGGCCATCGACCTCTTGGCTTCGAATAACTGACGTGGTTTCCAATGGACCTAGATAATGAAGACGTCTCAAATGGCAACTAATAACATGCAGGTGCCGTGTGGGGCAGCCACGCTGGGGGCAGGGAAGGGAGGCTCACCCTGTGGTCATCTGCTCTTGCTAATGGGTCTCAGAACCAGCACTCGCCTCCTGACGGGTCTTCCCGAAGCCCCAGCGGCCCTGGGAGCTACCCCCCTTATTGGAAACCACTCTCTGCTCAGCATGAGGAGTGTGAGCCATGGCTCCGATTCGCCCCAGCGCCCCTCCCCCATCGCTCCCCCAGCTCTGGGAACCCTCAGGGCTGTTGTGAGAAGTCCTTCTGCTCCAGTCCCTCCCTCCCGAACCCGTCCCTCCCCAGGGAACGGGGGGGGGGCTTCCATGGGCCTTGATGGCTCTGCTCCCACACCACTGTGTCCAGAATGAACAGAAGTCCAGAGTTCTGCAGGAGGTTGGTTCCGATTCTTCGTGCCGCTGCATTCTATAACCCTGTGCCTTGACTTTGAGGCTATAGACGTCTCCCTCAGTCCCCGCCCCCCCAGCATGGTGGGTTAAAACAGGTTTTCTGATGGCCTAGAAAAGTTCATTCACGGCCCCAGCCCGTTGCTGGTCATGTCCTCTAAATGTTTGGGATTGATAGCAGTTTTGGAAAAGAACCTGGTTTCTGCCCCGGATGAGCTTACCGTTTGGGGCATTTTAATTCTTCTTACGGAGCCACGGGACATTGAATCTTCTCCGAGTTACTGTGCGGGACAGCCAGCTTCTCGGCGAGGGGCTGAGTTTGGTGTGACCGCGTGGATGTGAGCGCCCTGTTTCAAATCAGCCAGAAATGGAGTATCTTCTCAATACATTCCGATGACCCAGTCCTTTAAAGGGATCAAGATCTCAGACAACCCAGGCGGCTGTGCGTGAGGGCTGTGAGAGGCACACTGTCTCTAACGAGTCACCACATCCACTGTGAGCGGGACGCTGGTTTTGTTATAATTTGCTTCTAAATGTCAGGTTAATTTCTATTGCTTTTGCTTTTTCTCCCCTCGTATTTTCCTTTTGCTTCCCATAATCTTAGTATATGTGCTGCCGAAGTGAGCACGCGTCCCATAATCTTTAATTGCATTTCCTTTCATCTCCTTAACAATAAATTTAGATGATAAAAGGAGGTATGCTTCATGAACATCCCATTCAGGAGCCTGTAATTTATTATTTGTTTTATTTGAAACATTCCAAAACATCTTTTCAATTACAGTTGACATGATGTCTTGCAGCTTTATCCACTTTTTAAAAATAGGTTTTTATTGGTTTCAGAGAGAGGAAGGGAGAGAGGGATAGAAATGTCAATGATGAGAGAGAATCATTGAGCGGCTGCCTCCTGCACGCCCCCCTCCTGGGATCAAGCCTCCAACCCGGGCATGTGCCCTGACCGGGAATCGAACCGTGACCTCCTGGTTCATGTTCATGGGTTGACTCTCAACCACTGAGCCACGCCTGCTGGGCTTTATCAACTTTTCTGAATGCATTTCTTTTACGTTTTCTTTGTGCTCAGGTTTCTCTTCTGATCTTCAACAATGTCGGTCAGAATTCTTCAAATATCTTCATGCTCACGCGCAAGGCTGGATAGCTTTATAATGGCCAGACCACTCGTCACCTTACAAATCTTTAAAGAGAGGGTTGGCATCTATATATATGTAAAAGCCTAGGTGACCGAACGACTGGTCAACCAGTTGCTATGACGCGCACTGACCACCAGGGGACAGACGCTCAATGCAGGAGCTGCCCCCTGGCGGTCAGTGCGCTCCCACAGCAGGAGTGCCGCTCAGCTGACCGATGGGTGCCAGACGCAGGGTTCACGGCTGCTGCTGCAGCCCGGAGACCGAAGCGGAGCGGCAGTGGGCCTACCGAGCGAGCGGCAGTGGCAGGCGCAGCGGGGCCGGGATGAGCAGGAGAGGCAGGCGGCGTTGGACTGCTGGTTTCGGCCCGATCCCTGAGGCTATGCTGAGGGGCCCCACCGGTGCACAATTCCATGCACCAGGCCTAGTGTGCATATAAAATAACATATCTGCAACGCAAGCCTGGAAAGAAAACAGTCAAGGTCACAGACGAGCCTCATCGTCAAGGACTTCAGCTTGGCGGAGGCAGCGCTTCCTTCCACGGGATGAAGGGAATGAGATGCTCACAGCACGTGATGGGCTGCGGTTGCATGTTTTCAAAGAGCATGCGAGGCCTTGGTTCTCCGGAAAGAGCGATGTTTTCACACAACTGATGATGAATGACACTCAAGGACACGCTACAATAGTCCACAACTCGTTTCACTTTGTTGAATTAAAGTCACAGATAATAGTCAGTTGGCAAAAAAAACTTAAAAATTTCTCATGGAGTTTTCTGCTAAGAGGAGCCGCCCTCACTATCAGGCTGCAGGTCTGTGCGCCTGCGCCCACAGCAGTGCAAGTTCAATTCCACGTTCAAGCTTCCCGGGAGGAGGAAGCAGGGGGAGGGGCCGGAGGAGGGCAGCTGCAGGAGGGATTGAGTGTGAGGGAGTCCCCCAGTTCGGGGTCCCCCTGTCCCCCTCCACACGATGCTGGCAACGCCTCACACTTCCTGGCGAGGGTCAGCCGGTGAGAGCCCTTCCCTGGACCCTTCCGGCTGGTGATCCATGAGGAGCTGTCGTTTTCCTCCGAATCAGGGGTCGTCAGCATGGAGGCCTGGGGCTGGCGCCGGCTGCTTTGCCCGCCACGTGGAGAAAGCTGGACCGTAACAACAAAATACAGCCGTGAACAAGGGCCGGATGAGCGCACGGGGCCGGAAGATGCAACGCCGCTGTCGTTACCGGGCCCTGCATGCAGCTGAGCCTGCGACGGCTCTGTCCGGGCGTGTCGGGGGCAGGAGTCAATAAAGTCTCTTCATTGCAGCCTGCTGGCTGGTCTTGGGGTTCTGCCACACGTGACCAACATGCGTGGCTTAGCGTGGCTGTAATCTGAAATGCAAGGTGCATGTGGTGCTTGGTTCTGGCTCCTCCCCCCGACCCCCCATCCCGCAGGGCCAGCACTTGGACACAGTAGGAGCTCAGATGTCTGTGGACAACACGGCATGGCTTCTCCAGTCCTTTGATGCTGTGATATTTCAACTCCAAACTCCGTGGCTCGCGGGGTAGAGCTGGGAAGCGCGGTGTGAAGAGCTGGGTTTGGGGTTCGGCCTGTCGCCCCTTTCCCAGCCTCTTCGGCTTTGCTTCTAATGAGGAGCCTCCTTGAACTCAGCAGGATGTTCGGGTTCTTGGTGCGACGTCAGCTCGGGCCCTCGGACGTTCCATTTTTAACAGGCAGGCCTGGCTGATTTTTTTTTTTTTTTTTGTAAATGAAAAGAAAAATCAATACGGCTTTGATATGGAGACTTTGCTATTTTTTCTCTCTTTTTTGGGTACTTTTTGTTGTTGTTAGGAGCGAAAGTCACTTTGTACCAAAGAAAAATAGTGTCCGCAGATGAAATCTTTTCCCTGATGCGTTTTGATCAGCCCAGTGCGTGCTGTGCTCTCAGGGGCTCGGGGTCCGGCTGGGACTGGGCGGGCTGTGGAAACCGCATGGGGGCCCCTCTTGGCGCTTTGGGGGGCTCTGTGATTATTTTAAGGTTCCTGTTGGAAGTCAAAGTTTTCGTGGTTTATTAGGTTTAGAAGCAGAGCTCACCAGGTGCCTGGGGACACTCACCTGGGGCAGCACCCTCTGCCCAGCCCTGGCCTTTGCCAATTATCATACACATTGGTGCCAGCGCGATAGGTGGTTCACCCTGCCGTGCCTTGCAAACCTTTGCTAGGCCCCCACTGCCTGCAGAGTGAAACCCAGCATCCTCAGACCGCCCTTCATGGTGCAGTCCAACCTGGCACCAACCAAAACCTCTGGCCGGGGATGGACAGACTCAAGTTCTGTCCAGGGGGAGGCTTTCAGATGTGCAGGGGAGCATTTGGTCTTAAAAGTCTGGGAGAGCCCGGCCAGCGTGGCTCAGTGGTTGAGCGTCTACCTATGAACCAGAAGTTCACAGTTCAGTTCCCAGTCAGGGCACAGGCCCGGGTTGCAGGCTCCATCCCTAGGGTGGGGCGTGCAGGAGGCAGCCGATCAGTGATTCTCTCTCATCATTGATGTTTCTGTCTCTCTCTCTTCTTCTCCCTTCCTCTCTGAAATCAATTAAAATACCTTAATATATAAAAAGCCAGGGGCCATCATGACCGAAAAAAACAAAACAAAACAAAAAACGGACAGACTACCGAACAGCAGGCTGCGTGGGGCAACCAGGCCAGCACGGGGGTTAGTGAGGGACGATCAAACGACTGAACAGCTGGCTGTGTGGGGCGACCAGACTGGCAGGGGGGTCAGTTGGGGGCAACCAGGCCGGCGGGGGGTGGGGGTGGGGTTAGTTGGGGGCAACAAGGCCGGCGGTGGGGGGGCAGTTGGGGGCAACCAGGCTGGCAGGGGGGCAGTAAGGGATGACCAGGTCAGCAGGGGGGGAAGTTAGGGACAACCAGGCCAGCAGAGGGGGGCAGTTGGGGGCAACTAGGCCGGCAGGGGGGGAAGTAAGGGATGACCAGGATGGTGGTGGGGGGGCAGTTAGGGGCAACTAGGCCAGCAGAAGTGGGCAGTTGGGGGCAACCGGGCCAGCAGGAGGGGCAGTTAGGGGCGATCAGGCAGTCAGTCAGGTGAGCAGTAAGGAGCCAGTGGTCCAGGATTGTGAGAGGGATGTCTTCACACCTGATCCCTGGCCTAAACAGGCAGTCGGACATCCCCCGAGAGGTCCCGGATTGGAGAGGGTGCAGGCTGGGCTGAGGGGACCTCCTCATGCACAAATTTTGTGCACCGGGCCTCTAGTATATATATAAAAGTCTGTGAGAACATGCTTGAAAGAGTGACAAAGAGCTGAGACCTGAGAAGAAAACAGAAGATTGGTGGGTGGGCCTGGGGAGCCACAAGACGACTGGGCAGAGGGGAACGGCACCCCAGCGGGAGGAAGCGTGCGCATTGGGGAACCAAAAGGGCAGGTGGAGAGCCATCTCCGTTCCACCCTGTGCTTAGTGCTAGAGTCTCCTGAGCGTTTCCTTTTCCTGCACCAGGAGGATGAGGTGTTGGCTCTGAACCACCCTCTGGGCTGCTGGGTGACAGCCTCAGGCTGCTGGTCAGGACTGCAGACACATGTTGTTTCCATGCCAACGGCGTGGGGTGCGCAGGGCAAGCACCTACCGCACGGCCCCCTGGAGGCCCAGGTGCCCGGCCTCCTCTTCACACCTCATCCCGGGGCGAGAGGGCCTCCTCTTCGTTCATTGTCTGCGTTTCACTGGAAGAGGGCGGAGTGCTGCTTCTCTGCTTTTATTCTTTTAAAATGATGACATTGCCCTGCAAACCAGGATGGCAGTGGGAATCGGCCTATAGCAGGAACGCCACGCGGGACAGGAGCAGCTGGCACCACCCGTGCGCACAGAATCTGCTGCGGGGAGAGTGTGAAAGCTCAGGCATCCTGGACAGAAAGAGGAGCACAGGCCAGTCTCAGAGGGAATGGGAAGCGCAGAGAATCCTAGAAACGCCCAGAAGTTCCATGCGACCCAAACAATCGGGGAGGAGGCGGCGGGGCTGGCGCGAGGGGTGAGGCAGGAAGCTGGGAGGTGGGCCATGCTCAGGTCACAGAGGCGCTGTGCCTTCCTGGGGACTCAGGATTCACTGTGAAGGAGCCGACCCATGGTCTTACCCCCTCAGACCGTGTCCGGCCGAGAGGCCACCCCTCAGGGGAGACCTCACCCCGCGGTCAATGCACTGGCCAGTCTGCCCGCTCACCGTGTCCGCCTGCTCTGCCTCCTCCCTCCCTCCACGT
>NW_005871355.1:655758-677658 GCF_000147115.1 Myotis lucifugus
GAGGGGGCCTCCCGCCGCCCGGGCCGTTCCACCACAAATAACGTCTAATTATGCATTTCCATGGTTACCTCCAGACAAAGCCGTCCCCAGCCCCCTCGCGCGTCAGGCGGACTCCGGGAAGCGGGCTGAAGAGAGAGCCAACAACAAAAAGAAACCGCACAATTGCCGTCGTCAGGCAAATAGTCAGAGGCGAGATGGGCTGGGAGGCACATTATCTCCCACTAATTACCATGTTAGACGATGAGGGACGGGGGACGGGGTGCTTCCCGCCCGGGCTGCGCAGAGCCCTCCCGGACCAGGCCTCTTATTTGCACTTCATCACCGGCCTCTCCTACTTCCCCCAGAAAGCGCAGCTGTTAAAAATAAACCCTCAGCGCCCCCTTCCCGCTCCCTGCACAGGGCACACTAGGGAGCCTGTGATTAACAAGGGCCCAATTAGCAGCCGCTGCGGGGCCTCCAAGCCCAGCCCAGCCAGGCCTCCTCTTGCCTGAGGTGGGTGCCGGATCCAGACACGCACTGCAGATCACTGTGGGCTCCATAAAACTTTTTGTTCCAGAGCCGGGGGTGCCCTGTCGGGGACAAGCCTCCTCTAGGAGCTGGCTCACCGCGAGGCGTCCAAGGAGACGTGTCCGGCGCGTACAGGGAGGGCGGTGGGTCTGTAGACGACTGGGCAGCGAGATCAGCGTGGCAGCCGCTCAGGAGCGGCGGGTGGGCAGGAGGCCATGTTTGAGCGGCTCCTGGCCCCCGGGGGGGGGGGGCGTCGGAGGAGACACTGAGGCGCAGGTGCTGGGTGTTTGGGGGGAGGGGAGGGGCCAGGAGGCCGGGCGGTGCGCAAAGGGCTCTGGGGGCTCGTGTCTGTCCCACACCCTCCAGTGCATTTGCCGTGAGTCTGTCCGCGCTCTGCTTTGGCCATGCCAGGCGTTCCACGTTCCCTCCATGCCTTCGCCTCGTTTTCTCCCGCGGGACACCCCCGTTCTCCTGGTCTGAGTCGATGGGGTTCTAAGCCGCCTTCCCAGGCTGTTGGCGGCCGTGCTCCACTGCGGGAACGTGGGCTTCGGAGAAAAGCTGGCCTCGTCTTGGCTCCGCGGTGACTGGCGGGGGGAGGCTGCCCCTGGCCTCTGAGCTGGGTGTTCCCGTGGGGGAGGCCAGGAGGGACGGTCCCTGCCTCAGAGCTGTCCCAGGTTCAGTGCCCACAGTGGGGGGCGCACAGGGCAAGGCGCACAGTGGGTCCTCACAGGCCTCCCTTCCTCTGCCTAGAACTGAACTGCAGTAATCAGATGAGGAAACGCACACAGAGCTCAATCTACAAAGGGAAGATATGAGCCCCTTCCGTGGCCCAAACCCCAAGCAGCGGCGACTGGGGGGCTGGGTGTGAGCCTGGAGAGTCCACGAGGGGCTGACTGTGCAGGTGGGACCATCAGGCCACCGCACAGGTGAGCAAACCAGCCCGGTGCTGGGTCATAGCGCCCCCTGAGCGCCTGAAGGCAGGGCTGTGCGTCCTGGACCCTCAGGGACCAGCCTATGCTGTTGAGGATGTGCCTACGCGCCTGACCTCGTGAGCAGATGAGCACAGTGTGTCCGCACCCTCCCCAGAAGCTGGTCCAAAGAGTGACTGATACACGCGGTTAAATGTTTGACTTGGAGACATGACTTGCACGCTGCGTCATAGGCAAGTTATGACCGAGAGAGACGTGCAGGGCATTTGGGATCAGAGAGAACTGGGTTTTATCTCAGATCTGCCTACCAGCTGTGCTCGGTGTGATCTGCAGCAGCCACGTCCTGATAATACCCACGGCTTGGACTAGCACAGGCCACAAAAGGATGGCTCTCTCTATTCATCCCTCCATCCATCCACCCATCAATCATCTATTATCTATCTATCTATCTATCTATCTATCTATCTATCTATCTATCATCTATCCATCTGTCATCTATCCACCCATCTATCAATCTATCTATCATCCATCCATCATCTACCTCTCATCTATCTCTCATCTATCCATCCATCCATCCACCCATCTATCATATATTATCTATCATCTATCCATCCATCATCTATCTATCCATCTACTATCTATCTACCTACCTATCATTCCATCCACCCATCTATCATATATTATCTATCTATCTATCTATCTATCCATCCATCTATCTATCTATCTATCTATCTATCTATCTATCTATCTCAGACCGGGTGTTGGGAGTGTCCCAGTCCCCTCTGCTCCCTATCGCCATCCTCTCCACCTGTAGATGAGCTGCCAAGTGAACTCACACAGGCCTTCACGCTTGAGTTGGGTTTTAGAGGATGAGTAGGAGTTACCCAGGGAGCGGGCGCCATGGTTCAGAGGTCACGGCTCGTTCAGGAAGCCGGGAGATGGGTGCTGACTTGCTGAAGGTGGAGTGGGGTTGGGAGGGCGGTTGGGACAAGGGCGACCGGCGAGGAGGGCAGAGGTGTGGGCAGAGCTGGGCACGGGTGCTCGTCCTGGGCACGGAGGCCTCGGTGCCCACGGTCAAATGACACATGTAATGAGGGCTGCGCTCCCGCCGTGTCCTGGCCACTGAGCAGATGGACGAGGGCGATGTGGCCCTGAGCGTGGACCTCGCGGTCCCACTGGGAGGAGACGCAGACCGTTTCCGTGTAACATGGCGGCGGCGAGGCGAGTGCAGGCTCATCTCGCTGTGATGTGCCGCCGCTGAAGCACTCCTGAGGGTGAGACCCCAGCCTTGTCTGACCCCACGTGTGAGTTCGCTGGCTGCACAGGAGGTGGCAGACGACACGCCAGGGGCGGTGCGTGTGCCAGGCTGTGCCCTGGCTGTGGGGTCTCTCCTATTGGCTTCAAGGCCCCGGAGAGGAACCTCACCCCGCCACCCGCCCTCGAGGGGTCCTAGCTGCTGCAGGCGGGGAGTGGGGAGTGTGTCCTGGGAGGGTCTCTGTGTGTCCTGGGAGGGTCTCTGTGTTTCCTGGGAGGGTCTCTGTGTGTCCTGGGTGCCCAGGCCCTGGTGCCTTTCCACCTCGTCCCCCGACACGCTGCCAGGCAGCTGCTTAGCAACACTTGCCTCCTGGCGTAACTGCTGTTCTGCGCCAGAGACGACTCCTCCCCCTCCCCCTTCTCCTCCTCCTCCTCCCTCCTGTGCTTGAAGCACAGAGACAGCCTGAAATAGGACATTCTTTCCTTTGCTTTTTGACAGACAACTTCCGTGTAAATGTTGAGATCTGTGTTGTCTGTCAGGAGCAGTCAATCTGCAAACTCCGCTAAAGAGACTGTGTACTTAGCACCGGGCGACAGAGACAGGGAGACCGAGAGCAGTCCTTCGGGCAGCGAGCGCGAGCACCGGGTTTAAGTCAGCGGGTTGGGAGGTTCAGGGACGGGAAGAGGAGACCAGCCCAGGTCCTGTGTTCTGGCTGCGCAGGCTCCCTTCTGCTCGCCTCACAGTCTGAGGACGCCCACGGTCCAGCCTCCCCCGAGCTTCCCCTGGACAGCGCAGCTGTTCGCTCGGGCTCTCTGCTTTCCTGCAGGAAAAGGTGCTGGATTTACAGCAGAGAGGCTGGGTGAGCCCCGACTCTGAGGCTTTTCCTGTCGGGGAGCTGGCTTGTTAAGAGCAGATTTCTGAGTGAGTTCTAAGCAGTCTGTCTCCACCCCTCAGCCTCCCCGAGTCCCCTCCAGACTCTCCCGGATCCTCAGGACATCATGACGACCCTTCCTGCCTCCAGCTCCGCACGGCCCCCAGGCCCCTGTTCCGTGGACGTGGATGTGGTCAGCAGCGCAGCCCCCCTGCACACGAACCTGCCCCCCTGAAACCTACAGCGGCCCTTCCCACCGGGCGCTTTGTTCCCGGCGCTGCTTGGCGATGTCTGAGATATTTCTGTTCTCACAGCCATGGGGGGCGGAGGGGGGGGCGCCACGGGCTCCCGCAGTGCAGATGCCTCCTGCAGGAAGACTGGCCTGGGCGCCAGGGCCGTAGCTCTGAGGCCGAGCAGGCCTGCGCAGGGCCCACTGGAGGTCGTGCCTTTCAGCTGTGGCTGCGTCCCCCCTGCCAGCACCTCGACTTCAGGCTCCGACCTCCCGCACTGCAGGAGGGGGGGCTCTGCTGTCAGCCCTCGGAGGCGAACGGCCCTGCAGACACGGCCCAGGTGCATCCGGCGGAGGAGCCCCCGTCGGTCAGCGCACCCAAGTCCACTTACGCCAAGAACAGCTCTGCAGACACACACACACACATGTCACGGCCGGTGCACCAGGGGCGGGACGTGGCCCGTAAGGAGAACACCGTATGATACCGTCATCGGCCTGATCTGAGAGTGCACAGGGGCAAGGAATCAGTTGGTGCCCGGCTGGCGTGGCTCAGTAGCTGAACGTCGACCTATGAACCAGGAGGTCACAGTTCAATTCCCGGTCAGGGCACATGCCCAGGTTGTGGGCTCGATCCCCGGTGTGGGTCATGCAGGAGGCAGCCAATCCATGATTCTCTCTCATCTATTGATGTTGCTCTTTCTCTCCCTTCCTCTCTGAAATCAATAAAAATATGCAAAAAAAGAAAGTTTCAGGCTGATTGTCCGGAATGAGTCAGGTGGGAACAGGCGAGGGGAGGAGAGGATGTTCCTGGGGAGGGGGCCGGGGAGGGAGGCGGGACAGCAGAGCAGGTCCGAGACCCCTCCCGCCTAAGCCGCATCCATCCCGCGGCTGGCGGGCTGATGGCTCGGGCCTGGCTTATTGAGCACATTGGAAAATTGGGCGAATTGCTTGATTTGGTAAAAAATTACACGGTACATTTAATCAGGCTCCTGTAAGGAATAAACGTCATTAAACACAACTTAATTAGCTGCCCTTGCAGCCGACTGGCTGAAAATTATAACCTTGACAAACTACAAAACATTTTTAAGGTCAGATATGGAGAATAAAGCCGGCACTGGCTGCCCTCGGGTAATCGGCCCGTAACAGCTCGCCTGGTCTTCACTCACCGCAGACCCTCGCCGGATGGCGGGGCTGCAGGACGGGCCGGGCTCTCTGGACGGAATCTTCAGACCCAAGTGTGTCGGGCTTTATGCTACGGGAGTGAGAAACACAAGGGCCGGACACCAGACACACACACCTTCAATGAGGGGCACACGTGTTTGTCAGCCTGCTGTTAGGGGAATAAAAGGACCTGTGACAGCCCAGCCATCCAGGCTCTGGCTCGGCCCAAAACCAAATCAGGGGGCGTCGAAGGACAGAGCGGACGGGGCCACCACTGACTTCACTGCATTTTAAGAACAACTCCTCAGCGATGCTCACACTCAGGTCTGGGAAACCCAGGCTCCACGTCCTGGGATGCAGGGGTCCCGGCCTTTTGTGATATTTTAATCAGCCTCGATCACAGGTGGGTCTTTCCTGAAAACACCGTGGCCCACGCTGAAGGGCCTGCTAGTCTCACCGGCCGACAGAAGACGGGGCGGAGGGACCAGCGTTGCACAGGGTCCAGGAAGGCGGGAAGTCAGAAGCGGTGATGCAGTCTCCCACATCCTGTCACCCGCTTCACCCCGATTCCTCTAAGAATTATCCCCAAAATTGGGCAAATGATTTTACCTGGAAACTCCATTTCATAGACAATGAATGGGAGGCCCACGGAGGCCTCACCGGATCCCACGCCTGGGAGCAAGTGCCGGCTCTGGGGTGGACAGGCCTGGCCTCAGGAGGGATGCGGGGGCTGGAGTCGTCCCCCAGGGTCCCTGAGCCCGTCTCTGTCAGGCGACTGATGATCTGATTCACAGAACAGCTTTGCCGCGAGCGTCCCATCCCTCCCACTGTACCAAGGGCAAGGAAATCAAACACATAAGAAATATTTGAAATCGACTCCACTTTTTTTAAAAAATGAGAAATGGTGTTCCAATTGTATCGACTAGTTTGCATCATCTGTGTCTTAAATGTATAGAAGGAGATACTAGGCAGCACTTAGACATGAAGTGGAACCCGGGGATGTGCCCGGGGCGGTGGGGGGAATGCGGGCCAGCAGGGATGGAAAATGCTTTCCCACCAGCGGAACTCTGTGCGGGCGGTTAATTACGGCCTGATTTTGCTGATTGCAATTACAGCCCTTTGTCGGGGGGAGAGCACGTGGGAATCCCAATCTAGGTTGAGGAGGCCCGTCTCCAAGAAGAAGTCTGAAGGAAAACAGGAACTGGGCCCCTCACCCTGGGAAGGTAAGGGGGGCGGCGCACTGTGTGAGCTCCTGGAGGAGAAAGCCGCTCTCTCCGCCAGCGCCCTTCCATCCACACACCCTCCCCATTACACAGACGGGAACACTGAGACCCGGGAAGGCCAGATGCCCGCGATCCCGGCCATGCGGGCTCAATGCTCATTTCTTTGCGGCACAGATACACCGTATGGGCTCTGACCCTGGCCTCTGGGACAGGCTGCAGCCTCTCGCCACTGACATGGGACGGCGACTCCTGGACTCATTTCCAGGCCCAGGTCGGGCAGCTGGCGCACCAGGAAGCTCGCCTTGAGCCCCCAGCACTTTGGGGCGGTGGCCCCCTCCCCGGCAACCCCTGTAGGACCTCAGGACAACACAGCCCTCGCTAGTCTCTCTCCAAGGTGCTTTGTGTTGCTGATCAGAAAGGCCCAGTGGGCATAGACAGGGGGAGGCCAAGATGTAGCCAAATGCCCTTTCCAGCCAATGGTTGCGTCTCTGCCGGGGCAGCACTTTCTCCCGCTCTTCCCCGGGCCTCTCCTCTGCTTCCTGGCTTTTTTGTTCATTTCTTGCCAGGAAGCCTGGGCGTTGCTGATCCAGGGCCAGTCCGTCTTCTCCCCACAGAACAGCCGAGACTGACAGGTGCCTGGGAGGAAAGCAAAGCCCGGGGCCTCGCAGAAGCACAGCCGCCTGCTCTGGAACAAATGAGTTATTTCTCCCTGGTTCCCGGGCGGCTGCCTTCTCCTGAGCCCTACTTCCCGCCGCCCCCCCGTGCCTCACTCATCCGCCTGCTCCTGGAACAAATGAGTTATTTCTCCCTGGTTCCCAGGGAATCAGTGGGGCGCCTCCTCCTGAGCCCTCTTCCTGCGCCCCCTGCCCCCTGCGCCTCACTCGTCCATCCTTCCCTCTGAGGATAACCCAGCGAACTCGGAGGCTATCATGGGAAGGGGCTTCGAGGGAGACCAGTGCGCCTGTTCTCTGCATGGCTGTGTCTGAGAGGTGCCTCTGGGAGGGAGGCCGGGGGCGAGGGGTCTGCGTGCAGCCAGGGCGGCGGTCAGGGTCAGCACGCCATCCGGTCCGTCTTCCCAGGACCCTGTGAGCCAGGAGCCTGGGAGGGAAGCGTCCTGAGTTTAACTTCCGAGCGCTGAGCAGGGAGTCTGTCGGAAGCAGCCCCGCCATCTTCAGGGGGGTCCCTTCTCCCTAATGAGGCTCCACGCTCAGGGGAGGTCCCCACCTGCTGCTTTCGGGAGTTTTAACCACTGGGGTCCCGGCCCGGGCCCTCGGCTCAGGAAGACCGGCTGGTGGCGGGGTGGCCGGCTTCTCCCCGCAGCCGCTCAGCAGGGACGTCAGACTCACTTTGCTCCTGCCCTCAGGTGGGAAACACAAGCCGTTCGGGGCCAGGCAAGTGTTTGGTAAAAACAGGAAAACTAATGCAGAGAAGGCACCCCACAAGGTGACCTGGGGCTGGAACTCACGGAGGAAGATGTTCTCAGCTGGTGCGGCCTCGCCTGGCTGGGGCAGCGTAGGCCCACAGGTCCCTCCTGGCTCCCTCCTTCCTCACCACCAGCCTGGGGCGAGGAAAAGGCGGAAAAGGCGGAACAGGCAGCTGCTTCCTGCCAGCCAGGGAGGGTTTCCAGGCCGCCCTCCCCTCCAGCTTGGCCAGGGCCTCTCCCCAGGTGGCCCGGATCCCTCCGCCACCTGGGACTCCTCCGACCACAGCGAGTGCTGTCCTCTGCCCGCCCTCCCGGTTCGGTTCACATGCTGTCCCGAGGCCCAAACTGAACTGTCGGTGGGGCTGCCCGAGGGCCGACGCTCTAACCACTAAGCGACCAGCCACAATTTTATTTATCTCTTTTTCTTTTTTTCTATATTTTTATTGACTTCAGAGAGAAAGGGAGAGGGAGAGAGGGATAGAAACATCAATGATGAGAGAGAATCATTGATTGGCTGCCTCCTGCACACCCCACATTGGGGATTGAGCCCGCAAACCTGGCATGTGGCCTGACTGGGAATCGAACCATAACCTCCTGGTTCATAGGTCGGCGCTCAACCATCGAGCTGCTGTGGCTGGGCTAAAAAAAATAAAATGAATGGTGTGCACGTGAGCAGCAGCCTGGTGTTGAATGGATGAATGTGTACTTGCGGGGGCTCCTTGTTCCCATGGTGACTATGGTGGAGTCTGGCGTCCTGGTTGCCCAGGAAGGTTTGGGTCGCATTGGCCACGCAGCCGGGACTCGCCGCGCCCAGCACCCGTGGCCCCCAGGTCAGAAGCGCCGTCTCTGTGGTGACAGCGGCAGACATCACGTCCACACGCTGCCCACAAGAAGATCCATTATCTTGGGAGCCAGATGTCACCGCGGGAACAGTTTCCAAGCGCTGCCCAAAAGCACATTATTAATAATAGTAATGATAATGACGGGGAGCATAATAACACACATTAAAGTTTAATTGATATGGCCCCCAAGCCACCTGGCTCGGAGGGAATGGCTCTCACGGCGGAGAAGGAGAAGCACTCCGACAGAAGGGAAATCGGAGGCGGTTTGGGCCCGGAGCCAGGCCTGGAGCTGCTGCGTGGGGACAGGGAGGAGAGGACTGGCCAGGCTTCCGACGAGGCAGGCGCGAGGGGGGAGGTGGACACAGGTGTTGTCTCATTCAGGATGAGCATCCTCCATCATTTCAACTCCGAACACAGAACGTACGCCCCCGGGAGCCCCTCAGGGATGCAGGAGACGGTCCCCAGGCGCCTCCCGGGGGCTACAGATGACGGGCAGGCTGAAAGGGCAGTGGCCCATGCCAGGGTTTCCTCGTGTCTTTCGTGTGTGTGAGAACACTTAGCATGAGATCTACGCTCTTAACCTCTTACATTTACAATTGCTCAACCCTGCACTCCGAGCTACAGGAGCGACGTCTGTTATCAGGGTCACGCTGATGGCATCACGGGTACGTGCCTACGTCTGAATGCATCAAATCGTTCACCTTACATATGCACAGTTCTACCTACATCAATTATATGATCATCACATGCATACTTGAGGTGAAATGAGAAAGTCACTCCCCCAAATCATCACGTACACAGGAGGGTTCCAGGCGCTGCAAAGCAGAATTGCCCTGTGACCCCTGTAAGCTGAAGGGCCTCCGTGCCAACTGGATGCTACAGGGCAAGAGGACTGGTGGGTTAAAGGTCATCGGTCCACCCACTGTTTACAGGGAACTGTCTGGAGAGGGACCCCGGGAGACGGGCTCCCTGCCTGCCTGCGCTCTGGATGGCGGGGCCTCGCGGGAGTGGACAGAGCCGCTGGTTAATTGCTTTATGGTTAATCACTGCATCACCTTCTCTCCCAGGTCACAGCCTCCCCCGGCTTTTCCCGCTGAGGGCATTAGAGCTAAGACTCAAATCCATACACTGATCTTAATCTAGAGTGAATAGGGACCATGTGAGCTCTGTTTATTAATAAAAGTATGCCTGCACATGGTAAAACATGTAAACTATCCGAAGGACATACAATTAAACTAATTCTGCCTTCCTCATCAAACCTCATACTCCTCCTCATGAACACTTGCTGGCTTTTCCTTCCGTAGTTTTCTTCTCTGATGTTACTTTAAAACATGATTTGTATCCGACGTGACCACATACATCATACACACTTTACAGAGGGCCACGCTTACCCCTGTGTGTGAGAAGTCAATGTCCAAATATCATTGCACCCATGCTACGTGCCAGGCATTTCCTAAGCTCTTATATGTGTTATTACATGTAGTTTTCACAACAACTTCTGGTTTACAAGCTGTGTGGCCTGAGTCATGTCTACTCACATCTCTGTCTGAAGTGGCTTAAACAACAGAACCTGCATTCGCTCACAGTCTGGAGGCGGGGAATCTGAAGTCAGGGTGTCCTCGGGGTCACGCTCGCTCCGCAGGCTCCAAGGAGAACCCTCCTTGCTCCGTCCTTGCTTCAGGGGTTCCTGGCGATCCTTGCTGTTCCTCAGCTTGTTGACCCATCCCTTGTTTCCGCCTCCACCTCACGTGGCCGCCTCTCTGTGTGCGTGTGTCTGTGGGCCACCTGCTCTTCTTAGAAGGATGCCAGTCCTTGGATTGAGGGCCCGTCCTAATTCAGACTCCACGTTAACTTAAATCCTGGCATCTGCAAAGACCCTCTTTCCAAGTAAGGTCACACCCAGAGGTTCAGGTGAGTTTGTGGGGACACTATGCACCCCACTACAGACATACTGGTATCTGACATTCTGTATTTGCTTGTTCGTTCACAACCACTGCGCTCTACTGAAATACTGTCAATTCCACAGAGATAAGGCATTCATCTGTGCATCCACAGTGGCTTGCAGATGGATAATAAATACCTGTTGAAACAAGAAATTCTGTCTCAGGTATGAATTAGGGTAAACAACATATCTTTAAATCAAATCTGAGAATCCAATATTTATTGTAAGTAGGCCGCTATTTGGATTTATTTATTTACCTTATTTTGCATTTTATACTTATTTTCTTATTGCATTGTTTCTCTCTTTTTCTACCTTATTCCAGAAAGATTGAGTTTTTTCCAAGTCTATTTCCTTTTCTTATATAAAAATTATTTCATGGCTTTCTTCAATTGAATTAGGCATTCTTATAAAGTCTGAAGTGAATCAAAACTTTTATGCTCCCACATAATACAATCAACTGTGTATAAATTCCACCTTGTTTTTAAATGAATCTAAATGATCATCCTCAAAATTTTAATTCTTACAATTACTGTTTATTTAAATGGACTGTCTCTGACATGGCCACTGGCTTTTGAAAGAGGGTTACTACCTGGAAAACAAACAAGCAAACACACAAGCATCGCCAAGTCAACAGTCACAGCAAGGCTCAGGCGCTTTCCTAAGATAAACGACCAAAGGGGAGTTCATCCCCTAAAGTGAGGTGGCCCCATGCAAAACCATCGCTTAGACCCGCAGATGCACGGATTGTATCTGCTCACCTGTCCCCACCGCCCTCCCTCTCTCCTTCGACCCCTCAGTCTCCTTATCCTGGGGGTGCATCTTAACGGCAGCATTTTGAGTAGGCACCCAGGAGGCGTGATCTAGAAACCTCCCAGCTTTGAGTGGCCATGGCCCTGGCTCTAGAATCCTGAGTCACAGCTATCTCCCTCAGGACGGTGGAGACGGCATCTCATTGTTTCCTGGCACCCGTAGCTGCTGCTGAGAAGTCTGCCGATGGTCTCCTCGCTCTTCCGGGAACGAATCTGCATTTTTTTTTTCTGGTTGTTTTCTCTGAAGGTCCGCAGCGGTTTGTTTTTCAGGATGAAACGAGGATCTCTGTATTGATCCTGCTGGGATCAGCACGTCAGATGGAGCCTCAGGTTCCTCGATGCTGCAGCACTTCTCGTCCGAGTCCCCTCAGGACAGGGAGTGTTTGCCTGGGGAGCGTTTTCATGGAAGGGACACCTCCTTAGGGGCCTGGACGTTATCTCATTGTCTGTTCTGTGAACTCTTACATGTAGGTTGGACTTCCTTGAGCTCTCTCCACCTCTCTCCTTGCTCCTGATGTCCCATTTCTATTTCTCCTGCACGTACGATGGCTTTGGTTGTTGCTATCTTTCCTTTCAAGAGAACATGCATTTACTGATGAGTCTGTAGGAGCGAAAGGATGGCCCTTCTGTGAACAGTGGGACGAGCGGGCAGTGACCTTTGGGTGGACCCAGAGGCTGGTTCTGGCAGCTGGCTCTTCTCTCCGGGCAAACGCCTGCTGTCTCGCTGGCTCCTCCTCTCTCCTGCCCATAGCCTGACAGTGTCACATGAAGGAGCACAAACAGCTGTGCCAGGCATGTCTCTTAGATCCAAGTGAGCGTGCACGAGAATCCTCCTGAGCCACGGAAGGGTCTCCATCTTGTGGGACAAGGGAAGCTTCCACCAGTGAGTGCGGGGAAGGAGCCGAGTCTCCCTCCTGGCTGTGCGATCGCCTTTTGTGCCTCCTTTCAATGGGGGGTGGGGTTAGGGTGGGGGGGGGCGGGGGAGGAAGGTGAGGTTTGCAGGGCTCCGTGACATCCCAGAGGAGGGATGGGCTTTCTGTCCCCCGCGAGTGCTCAGCTGGTGGTCCTCCAGTCCCCAGCACGGGGGCTTCCCTCAGGCTAAGACATCGCACCCCATTCCCTGTCCCCCGCAGAAACGGATTTTCTACTCCAACTATTTTTTATTCTTCCTTTATAAACATCTTCAGCCAGAAAAACGCAGCTGCCTGGATGCTTGCCCTGAATGGAACTCCATTTCCTGTCCTCCCACGAAGCCCAGTGCACCCACGTGACCATGTTCTGGCCCATGGCACGTAAGCACAAGTGTCACGGGTGATTCCGGGGAAATGGCCCTGCTCCTTCCTGCAGAGGGAGACGTGAGGGCTGGTCCTGCGCAGCCCTCTTGGGCTCCGAGGCAGCCGCAGTGTGCTGAGGGCGACAGAGCAGCAAGACCGAAGGGACTGAGACCTGACAAGATGCCCCGTGTTGCCCATCTCCACAGCTCCTGTGGGAGGGAGAGAGATCTGTATTTTACCTGTGAGTCTGGACACTGCCATTTCAGGAGACCGTGTGTTAGTGGAAGCATCTTGTTTTCACTTCCGTTTTTGTCTTGCTCCATGTCATCTTTTTATAGCACCTAAGACGAAGTTCACAATCTCACCACCTGTTTCCCTTATAAGAAATCCAGGGGAGCCCGGCCGGCATGACCTATGACCCAGGAGGTCACGGTTCGATTCTCAGTCAGGGCACATGCTGGGTTGTGGACTCTATCCCCAGTATGGGGCGTGCAGGAGGCAGCCAATCAATGATTCTCTCTCATTGATGTTTCTATCTCTCTCTGGAATCAATAAAAATATATTAGAAAAAGAAGAAAAAAAACCAGAAATCCCGGAGACGGTCCTTGGGGTGGGTCCCCCCGAAGAGGAGCCAGCACGCTGGGCTTCGGAGTTGCCGGGGCCGTTTGGCATGAAGGGGCCAATGCGGTCACGGAGCAGATATTGAACACGGCCAATGCACATCTTCCATCCCTGCTTTCCTGGATACCTTCTTTTGGGGACTAGCAAGTAGCTAATTAAGTTAGAATAACACAAATTCAGAATACACACTCCATTATGGGGAGTAGGTTGCGATGTAAATTTCACAACTAATTTAGAAAGAATGCCATTTTGAGAACAATTTGCAGAGTTTTCCCCCCACACTTGACTTCAGACTGGGGAACACGAGAGCTTTAATTACGAGCCAGGCAAGCGCGGTCTGTGGAATCCCGCTCAGCGAGTGCGGGCATGACGAGCTCTCTCTCCGAAGCAGCGAGGAGGGAAGTGATCGTTTCCTTACACGGGTTCTGCTGCCTGGCATTCTGCGATTGCATTTGATTGGTGCACTTGACTGTGATGATTTCAAGGCGCCGTGTCCAATGGCAGGCGGGGAGGTGCCCAAATCACCACTGGGACAGTGTCCCCGCTCCTGGGCTTGGCTGGAGCCCGCCCCCGGCACCCGGAGGCAGAACAGCGTGGAGGCCAAGGCGCAGCCAGTCTGCTTCCTTGTTACTGACGACTGATGCCCACTAGCTGACACCCGCCCAGGCAATGCCTGTGGGACACTCGGCCAGGAGCGAGTTGTCTGTACCCCGTACCCCACTCCGCCCTCAGCCTGCCCGCCCTGTAGTCCATGGCTCGCTCTGCTTCTCAGGACATTTGCTAATTCCCGGAAACAGAAGATAGGCCCCGGCTCTCCCAAGCCAATGCTTGTGGAGGGACTTGAACCACAAGAATGTGTGGACTGGCCATGCTGCTCTAGGAGCAGCCCAGGGCTCCGCGGGGCTCTTACCGAGGGCGAGGGGGCACTGGGCTGGGACAAAGGAAGCGAGGGTCAAGGCCAAGGGTCAGCCAAGTCCACATGGAAGTCTTGCCTGTTCTCTTCTTCCAGGAGCAAGGTGGGCCTGTTGGATGGAGAACCAACAGGTCCAAGAGCTGGTTGCCTGGCCTGACTCTCCCTGACTCTTGAACCCCTTTGGCTTCCAACGGCACCCCATGCTACTTACTCCCCGTCAACCCACCCTGTGTGCGCCTTTGCTCGTGTTCTACCTTCTGGGCGCCCCCCTCTCCCCCACTCCACTCCTGCTTGGCCAGCTCCTCCTTAACTTTAAGGAAGTAGACTACTGTCTCCTGCGGGAAGCCGACTCCCCTCCAGTTTGCATTAAAGGACTTTGCTGTGCTTCTGTCTATCTCGCTCTTTCTAATTCTAATGGACGAGTTATACTGTCAAAACCCCCTCGGGAGAGCCGATGGAAACCTCGGAAATAACAATGGTAAAGGCCTTCGCAGGAGGACAAGGATCTCTGTCACTTTTGCTCAGTGATAGATTTTAAATTCCCAGATCAGCCTCTCAGTAAGTACTTGGAAATTGATGGATACATGAGTGAGTGAAAGGATTTCCAATGGATCCATTTTCAATCAGCCTTTACTCTCGGGAGTAACTTAGGCAAGTGCACCATCTCACCAACTGACTCATTCCTGCCCTCAGTCCTCACACAAGGTGTCGGCAGGCTGTGCACCCATTTCCCAGGCTCTGTCCCCAGACCACCGGTTCAGCTGCACCCAGGATGGTCCTTCCCGGGAACTTCAAACCGTCACTGGCCACTTCTAACCTGCCGGCGATTGAGGGAGGTCCCTGCTTGAAGCATCTCCATGGAGGCCGGGGCCCGGCTGCTGTCTTTGATTGATTCCCAGGCGGGGCCAGGGGACCTCTGCTTCCTGCCTGGACCGCCCAGAGCTGCCCTGGAAATAAAGGTGACACCATTAAACCTATGTCCCCGGACGGGACCCATCACCGTGTCCTCCCGAGTGGCTCCTGGTGAGCGAGCAGCTGGGCAGCGGCTGGCTTCAAAGGCTCTGGCTGGCTAATGAGCCACTCGGCTCAAGCTTTTTACCTTAAGGTCACGGGTTTGAAAACAGCCCAGGTTCCTGGTGATACAGTGCCTCCATCTGACAGCTGGGCTCCGTGTGCCTGAGAAATGGAATGTTTTCAAGCCAGGCCCTCGTGAATCCTTGTTTCCTGTTCTTATGGTGGTGACAGGCTGCCAAGCCTGCCCCTCGCCCTCTGTGGGCATGGTCATGGAGGCAGATGCCAGGGCATGGGAGGTGGCCCGAATCTCTGCTGGGTGGGGTCTGAGCATGGCCACATGTGACAGGAGACCCCAGGGAAGTGCAGCAGCAGGGGAGTGTCATGGGATGGGACAGTGACGTGGGAGCAGTGGGGACAGCAGCAGGGGAGTGTCATGGGATGGGACAGTGACGTGGGAGCAGTGGGGACAGCAGCAGGGGAGTGTCATGGGATGGGACAGTGACATGGGAACAGCAGTGGGTCAGCAGCAGGTGCTGCAGGAGCGAGAACACCTGAGCCAGTGTCAGACCGTGTGGCTTCACATTCTGATGCTGCCACTACTGAGATAACTAAAAAAATGAATTTTACACTGGACTTTCCTAACCTGTAAAATGAAAACGATGACCTGTATCTTATGAGGTTACTGTAGGACCCATGTGTGCACACATATACAAACTGTAAAGTGCTGTAGAAATGGAAACCAGGCTGTCAACTAGCTAGCATCCCTCCAAGTGAGAAAATACAGATTCCTTTAATTTTTTAGCCCAAATTCTACCTTCAAAGACACACCAATCATCCTCTTTTTAACTCGGGCCCAGTTAGAGAATTTTACCCCGAGGTGATCTCATCACAGCCAGCTGTGGTGACGAGACCCAGCTCCTTCGTTGCACACCCAGCTCCTACGTGGCAACACCCAGCTATGTGCACACCCAGCTATGTGCACACCCAGCTCCTACGTGCACACCCAGCTCCTATGTGCACACCCAGCTCCTCCGTGCACACCCAGCTCCTATGTGCACACCCAGCTCCTCCGTGCACACTCATCCCTATATGCACACCCAGCTCCTACGTGCACACCCAGCTCCTATATGCACACCCAGCTCCTATGTGCACACCCAGCTCCTATGTGCACACCCAGCTCCTACGTGCACACCCAGCTCCTACGTGCACACCCAGCTCCTACGTGCACACCCAGCTCCTACGTGCACACCCAGCTCCTATATGTACACCCAGCTCCTATATGCACACACAGCTCCTATGTGCACACCCAGCTCCTATGTGCACACCCAGCTCGTATGTGCACACCTAGCTCCTATGTGCACACCCAGCTCGTATGAGCAGTGTGGCAGCCCTAACCCACAGTGTGAGTGCCTGGGTGATGATGACCATGGCCTTTTTCCTAGTGACAGGGGGGAGGGGGATGTGCTGAGTGCAGCGGTGCAGACATGGCCTCAGGCCCTGCACCACCAGGATATCCTGCTCCCCCTACTGTGTGGGCTTGGACAAGTTACTTAACCACCTTACTCCCTGATTCCCTCATCTGCAAAAGGGACTAATGAAGGCATCCTTGTCAGAGGGTTGTTGGGAGAACTTAGTAAGTCGAATTGTGTAGAACATGTAGGAAGTGCTTTTAAACCAGGGTGGCTGTATTGTTATTATTCATGAATTTTCAGAAGGAGAAGGAGTTAGGTGGATGCTCTTCTGGATCAGCGTTTTCCAACCTTTTTCATCTCAAGACACACAAAGTAGAAACTAAAATTTTGCGGCACACCAAAAAATATATTTTTTGCCCATCTGACAAAAAAAGGGTAAATTTTGATGGATTTACAAAAAACAATAATTACCTACCCTAACTGCTCCAAAGTGACTTTTTGGAAAATCAGGTGCCTATAATTGTATATAAGGATTTCTGATACCAAGCATTCACCAATCAGATGCAACCTTATTATGTGACGTGACCAGTAAGATGGAACTCAGTTATATGCCTCTATTATACATTTACTAGTGCCCTGGTGCACGGGTTCATGCATATTGAAAGGAAATTAGTTAGAAGGTGGCCTGTGGGGCAGGACTCGGCGAGATGGGCTGGACACGCCCTGGAGCCAACCTCCTGCAGTCCCTCCCCAGTGGACCGCACCTGGGGCTCAAAGGGCGTCAGTGGAGTTAGCGGGGTCCCTCCGGCAGGTGGGGTCCCTTGGCATGGCCTGCGGGGATCAGGCCAAAACCGGCTCTCTGACATTCCCTGAAGGGCCCCAGATTACGAGAGGGCGGTTCTCGGGTGACGCACCCCGGAATTTGGCTCCCTCCTCTCTGGTTCCAGGGTGTATCACCTGAGAACTGCCACTACCAAGTCACTGCAGCTCAGAAGCTCCTGTGCTGAGCGTCTGCCCCCTGGTGGTCAGTTCGTGTCATAGCTACCGGTCAGACGGTCGCTTAGCCTTTTATATATATAGATGGTTGAGACAGGACATTCACATGGGACGGCTATTGTTGTGCTGGCTGTTGTCATTTTTTAATTTGACAACCTAAAGGATCTAAAGGAAAAGAGGCCAGTGCCCCTGACTAGTAGTCAGGTATGACATGTCTTAAGCGTTCTTACGGCCACCAGCTGAAAACCACTGTTCTGGACAAATGAACTTTATAATAACAAGGAAGATGGGTGAGAAGAGGGTGGGAAAGGAAGCAGGGAGACCATTAACGGGCAGATGGAATAATCCGGGGAGGGGAAGTGAAGACCTCAAGTTTGACCCAGGTGACAGGGATGGAGGAGAGGAGGGTATCAGTTGGTGATGGCCTCATTAACTGGGTATCAAGCTACACCATTGCCTCCTTAATTGAAGTGTTGCATTAGTCTGGGTTCTCCAGAGAAACAGAATCAATAGAATCAATGGGGAGAGGAGGGGGAGGGAGAGGGAAGAGAGAGAGAGAGAGAGAGAGCGCGCTAGAGAGCAGACTTACCAAAAGGAACTGGGTGACAAGATTATGGAAGCCTCTTTCTGCTCTACTCCATGATCTGACACCAGGGAAATAGTCATCAGCTGAGATGCTGAGTTTGCTGAGTGTTGAGGTGAATTTAAAAACTTACTTCTATCTCTATCAGTGGGGGTGTTTCTGAGATGTGCAGCACTGTCATTAATCACTGGTCTGCAGGGCAATGCTGCCAGAGACATGCCCAAACCCCACGAACTCCCTCCGTCTCGTATGTGTCCCTGTGGGAAGTTAGAGGGTTGGGCGAATTGTGTGTCCGCTCCTTCGTGACCTGCCTGTGTTTTAGTCTGGGTCTAAGAGAATCCAGCACGCTGCCTGGACGGGGCTCCGTGTCACCTGTGCCCGGCAGGAGGCGGGCGGCCAGGACTGCATGGAGCCAGGGCCGCTCTGGTTTCCTCGCCTACAAAACACTGACAAAGTCCGGCCCTACCCTCCCTGCAAGGCGACTGAATAGGAAGGTAAAGTGTGTGGACTCTGGAATCAAACCGTGGAGTCTCAGCTCCCCCACTTCCCGCCTGGCGGGCGTCAGCCCAGGGCCCCAGCTTCTCTGTGCCTCAGCTTCCTCGTTGGTGAAACGGGCACTGTCACTCCCTGGAGCAGACGGTTATTACAAGATGCCAAGGAGCCGGTCTAGGTGACGCTCTAAGAACAGGGCCAGGCCCAGAGCGCTCTGCCGAAATATTAGCCCATTATCGTTACTGTTAAGTTACTATTAAGGTAAAGTAAAATAAGAGCAGTAGTGTCAGGAGGACGTGTCAGCATGAGCACAGACCTTGCTGGCCGCCTGCAGCAGGCGCAGGGTCCGGGAGCGGTGTGGTTCCAGCAGGCACGCTCACACCCTGAAACTGGCCCAGCAGAGTGACTGGGCCACAGTAGCTGCTCAGCAAACACTTGCAGAGACGGTGCTGACCGGGATCAGGAGGGCTGGCCTTTGCCCTCCCTCCCGGGAGACAGACGGTGGACAGTGCTTGCTGCCCGGAGCCTCCCCTGGCCTCTGGCCGGGGCTCCTGCAGGGATGGCATGCAGCCGGGGCAGGTGCTCCATGCACGCTTCCCTCCGGCCCGGCCCCGCCCCTTTCCTCCCGGCCAGGTGTGCGCACAGGAGACACTTTGTGAGCGAACAAAGCATCGGACGACACCGAGCCGAACGTCTTTTTCCCATGTAACACGCTTGGCTCCTCGAGAAAGCCCGGAGCTCACACGGCGGAGGCAGCTGCGCCTTGTGAATGGCTGGGAATTTGGCTGTGGAGGCCCCGGCAGCGCAGATGGGAGCCGGAGCCGTGAATGAGCCATTCAGCCGGGAGGGCGCGGGCGGTGCCGATCTGGGCTCACTTGTTCCTCTGCCCAGAGGCTCTGTTTCTGCTGGTCTTTGTGGGCCAACCGGAGCACCAGGCCTGAGTAACAGCACCGGCATTTTCCAAGTTCACTGACACGGGGGAGGGAACGTTTCTCGAAGTCACAAGGACGGCCAGTGTCCCCAAGGAGCTTAGAGGCCAGGCAGCCCAAATGCTCATTCCAAAAGGCGCAGAACTAGGCCTGGAAGGTCATGTGACTCACTCAAGGGCACACCATGTCCACTCGTCCCTCATCTACAAGTCACTGAGCTCACGGGACAGTCCAGGCTTGGTGTTGGGCTGGTGACAGAAGATGAGCAGGACATGCTTTGTTCCCTGGGGGCTGCCAGACGCACACGAGTACAACTGATGACCATGCGTGCACCTGAGGCCCCGAGGTGCCTCCTGCCCGCTGCATCGGTCACGTGGGATCCGAGCACCTCCTCCTTCCTCAGCGTTCAGGGGACGGCCACGCTGTCCAGGGCTCGGGGTGAGGACCAGCGTCCAGGACACTGTCCACTGGCCCCAGGTCTGCTCTCCGATGCACCTGCTGCCTAGGTCAAGTGACAGTTACCGGTTTAGCCAGTGGGAGCCCCAGTGACACACGGAAGGCACGGGAGTGAGCCCGTTCTCTAGGTCACACTCAGTGGGCTGCAGCCTCTGAAGGAAGACCAGGGGGGCGCTTTTCCAGAAGACCCCGCTTCCTGGTTTCCTGGTCACATTCCTTCCCTGCCCTCCAGGCCTGCAGGAGGTGGCACCCACCGTCAGGAGCCCAGCAGGTAGCTGCTCAGCTCACAGAGGCCACCAGCGCAGCCCCAGGCTGGGCCAGAGGCATAGGAGGCTGGAGATGGAGGTGGGGGGCCCACAGCTCTCCGCCCTCCCGGGGAGCACACAGGCGCGCACGTTATGGGTTTCCTCAGAGCGTAGGGAAGAGCTCGCCCTGAGGCCCAGCCTGGGGCAGAGCAGGAAATGTGCCCGTGACCTTCCCAGTGTCTGCAGACAGTTCATTCAGGATGGAAGCCAGGCCAGGGGAGGGGCGGGGGCAGGAGTCAGGGCGGAGCAGGAGGCGAGGAGCAGAGCTGGGGCCCAGCCTGGCCTGGCCAGGCCCGCGGGTGCGTGCACAGCGAGTCCACATTACCAACAGGGAACCTGCACTGTCCACAGGAGCGAGACGGGCCCGATCCTGGTGATGCAGCCCGAGAAAGAGAAACAGGCAGCAGTCCATTTCTGGCGATACTTTATGTGGAAAGTACAGCCAGAAGGAGGGGGTGCGCTGTGAAATGGAGAGGGAAGCAAGCCAGGCCTCAACAAGATTGGCTGTGACTGCAAGAGCAAGCGACAATCAGAGCGCGGACAGTGTCAGGCGAAGCGAAGGAGGGAGCCCTGAGCAAAGAGTCTCCGTGGCCGCATCCCAGGGTGTGAGGGTGGGGCCTGGAAGGGCTGAGGTGGGGAGATCAGAGGAAGCGCAGGGACAGGCGCGGGGGCTGAGATCACGAGACGGAGCATGTACTGCACCGGCTCCTCCTCGCTGGACACTGAGCATGAGCCTCAGCGAGTCTTCACACGGGGACTGACTATGAATACGACTCCGTTTAGCAGCTGTGTATTGATCGCCTCTGAGACGCACTGGGGCGGGAGCTGTGGAGATGAGCGGGCATGGACTTCGCTGGTGGCGCCCACCCCGTGGCTGGGGACCCATGTAAGCATCTGACTGTATATAGCGGAACGGGAAATGAGACGAGCGCTGGAGAGAGCGAGGGCGCCCGCGGCCAGCAATCCCGGGAGGAAATCTTTCCCGCTGGTGTCAGGGAAAGTGCCCAGCCAGGCAGGGCCTGTCCGGAGGGGGAGGCACGGGACCTGGGTGAGGGGTGAAGACGAGCGAGGCTGGAGGGCAGCAGAGCGTGGGGTGTGCTGGGAACACAGGGGCGGCTTCAGGCCTCATCTGGAGGCCGGGAAGGTGGCTTTGCCACGCCCTCCCCAGAGCAGGTCGGAGGGGTCCCCCTCAGCCTCACCCTCCAGGCGCCTCCTTCCCTGAGGTGGCCCAGCTTGCACTCTGCTGACCGGTGGCTTCGAGTTCTAGACTCCTGGGGGCAGGGACCAGGATCCACTCCCCCATCGTCCTGTGGACATGGCTCCTGGCCCGAGGCCAGCGCCCAAGGATGGGGAAAGGACCACGAAAGGCAGCAGAGTTGCTTGTCTTGCATTTGGTGAGTGACAGGGAGCATCAAAAGATTCGCCCATTAAAAAAATTATTTTATAAATATATTTTTATTGATTTCAGAGAGAAAGAGGGAGCGAGAGACATCAATGATGAGAGAGGATCATGGATCGGCTGCCTCCTGCACACCCCACACCAGGGACTGAGCCCGCACCCCGGGCCTGTGCCCTAACCAGGAATCAAACCGTGACCTCCTGGTTCCTAGGTCGACGTTCAACCACTGAGCCATGCCATAGGGTACCCATTTTATAAAGACATCGCGAACAGAGGAGGGGGTACCCTCCACTTTGGAGGAAGGGGAGACGGAGG
>NW_005871355.1:678405-682524 GCF_000147115.1 Myotis lucifugus
CATGCACCCTTGGCTGGGGATGGAACTGCAACAGAGGTATGTGCCTTTGACCTTGGAATCAAACCTGTTGAACCTTCGGTCTGTGGGCTCTAGACCACTGAACAAACCCTTCAGGGCTTTTTTCTTAGTTTTACTGATTTTTAGAGAGAGAAGAAGGGAGAGGGAGAGGGAAAGGGAGAGGGAGAGGAACATCAATGCGAGAGCACAACATGGGTCGGCTGCTTCCTGCGTGCCCCGTACTGGGGATCGAACCCGCAACCTGGGCATGTGCCCTGACTTGTCATCAAACCAGTGACCTCTCGGAGCATGGACGGCGCTCACCAACTGACCACACGGGCCAGGGCCAGGGCCAGGGCCAGGGCCTTGGTTTCCTCACGTATGAAAGAGGGCAGTGAGGGCTTGCAGTGTGTAGCCCTCTCCTGACAGACGGATTCAAGGCGCCTTCCTGCCTTCATGCCGCCAGGCTTCCCGATGTCCGAGCTTCGTCTGGTTCCGGCTACAGGGACGCAACAGGGACGCCGAGCCGTCCTCCAGCGGCCCAATCCGGACTGTGCCAGGCTCCCGCCTGAGAAAGCCGGCAGCCTGCCTGCGGGTGGGCAGGCCTCCCTGGGGGTGGGCGGTGTCCTCGAGGCGGGCTTCACGGAGCTGGAGAACAATAACGAGATGCTTTTTCGCAGAGAGCGTTCATAGGCTCACATATACAAGTCAGTTTTCCTCACAGCCCTATCTTTAGCCCCATTTGGGCCTAATTTCCATTCATTTGCATGTTAATTTTCAGACTTAGGGAGATGTATACCTGGATTCAATGGGAAAGAATATTCCACACAGAAGGCTGGCAATGAGGATCTATTCGGAGACTTGATCCCCAGAGTCAGTTCACTGGGCCGGGCTGCAGACGCGACCCCGGCTGCTGGTCTGCACATGGAGGGGGCCGTGGTTCTATTTTCTCACTTGTTTCTGGCAGAAGAGAGCCGAGGCGGCACCCACACATGGGAGAACCCTGGCGTCTGAGATGTGGTGGGCATTGGGGGGGGGGGCCCTGGGTGCCAGAGACGGCAGTCCCGTGCCGGGCAGGTGCCATTCTGAAAATGCATGTCCCCAGCAGGCAGCCACCGTGGTGCCTCAAACACCTGGCTCCTGCCTGGAACCCCAGTGAAGAGCCCCCCTATTGGGGCTCTGGCTTTCGGAAGCCCACGTCCTGGCGGTGCCAGGAGTTAGGACCCCACGCTGGGAAGGCTAACGTCCATCCACTACCTGACATGGCTAAGGGGTGCGCGGCCCTGCTGTCCCGTCGCCGTGGGCCAGTAAACATGTCAGACTGTTCCTATGATTTAGATAAAGACGCTGAGGCTCAGAGAGAAGCCCTTGGCCAGGCTAAGCAGATGGCAGGACCAAGGGATGAAATCAGCCTGTCTGACCTCAACTCTCGCCATTTATTTCCGTGGAGGAGGGTCCGGTAGGAGATATGTCAACACATGTAACCCCCACCAACCGAGTGGCAGCTGCTTCCGTCGGCCACTGCAGTGTGTGGGCACCCACAGGCGGCACGTGAACTCGTGTGCATGGCTGTGTCTCAATAAAGCTTTATTGGCGCAGCAGGCACTGGGTCGGTCAGACAGGCAGATGGTGGACTGGGAACTCTTAATGTGATGCCTATACCGGACCCCGGAAGTGGGTGTTCACATCCCGGCCGCCATTCACCCGGGGCCACCCCGCCTCTGGGTCTCCGTCTACAGCGGAGGTAGAGCTGGCGATCGGTGAGCCCCGGCCACAAACACGGCAGCTTGTTGACACTTTCTCTCTGCGTGGGACTTTAAGCACTTCCTTCTGCCGCTGGAAGCTGCACAGCATAAAACTCAAATGGCCAAGAGCCCATTGGAACAGGAGCAGCCGCAGCCCCAGGGAAGTGAGAACCAACGGGCGCGCCCGGGCTGGCGGGAGGACGGGCGCACCCGGCCTTCACTGGCACCCGGGCAGCCGAGGCAGGCGGCTAACAAGCCAAACAATTCTGATGACAGAATTAACACGGGGACAAAGGAAAAGGCTGCTTTATTTGCTATTTTGTGTGCTATGTGACAATTTAATTAAACTTCGAAGGAATCCAAGCAGTTCATTCCCCAGAGAAATAAACCAAGAATGACAGTCAGGCCTGTCTGCTGAGGCGTCGGGCAAGGGAGTCCTCCGCATCTGATCACGCTGTGAGCTCAGCCTTCACTTCAAAGTTAATGAGCGCGATTACGGAGTCTTGGCCTTGCCTGCACCCTTCTCCTTCCTCCTCAGGGGCCGGGCCTGGGCCACTTGGGGTCTCTGAGTGAGTGGAATGTGGGTGGAGGGAGTCTGAACCCCACCTCTCGGTCTGCACGGGAACCTCCCACCTGTGAGCACCCAGGCGTGCCCTGGCCCTTCTGCTCTCTCCTCACAGATGCTGGTGGGGATGGCGTGTCACAGCAGCAGCAGCAGCAAAAGCATCGGCCAGGACAGGCTGGGCTCTGGCGCAGAAACAAACAGCCCCTACATCTCGGAGCTTCTGACAGCTCAGGGCTACTTCTCATCCGCTTCTCGTCCAGCGGGTTCTTGGGGACTCCGATTCCCGGTGGCACCTCTCCCCCCAGGCAGACGGGGCAGCCACTGTCTGGACTCTCTGGTCTCGGGGGTGCCAGGGAAGCAAGAACAACGAAGGAGGCACCGCTATAAAAGCTTCTGTCTGGAACTATGTGTCAATGCCACTCCCTTCATTGGCCAAAGCCAGTCAGGTGATCACGCCTAACGGGGCTCAGGGAAGTGCGGTTCACTCCTGTGCCTGACAGAGGGAGGACGGGAAATCCTCGGGGAGCAGTGCTTCCCGGTGCCGGGCTTTAACCTAAACAACATACATAGAGGCATGCACGTGTGCGTGTGCGAGTGTGTGTGCATACACATGTAGGTACAAACTTCTCCACTGAAATCATCGGAATAACATGAACACATCTAGGTGGTAGAGTCACACCCCGGGGAGTCTGGCGCCTCAGTGAGTGGCAGCTCGTACTTTCTCTGCTGGGTGTCCAGGCAAGAACCTTAGCTCTTCGTTTCTCCAATTTTCATTTGTGAAACGGAAAGGATCAGACTGCCCACCTCGCGGGGTTGGTGTGAGGACATAATCCCTGTGGCACTGTTTGCTCAATGACCAACAAGTGCCAAGACACTACCCAAATGCTGACGAGGCGAGTGGGGACTGACGGGAGGAGAAGTGTCTGCTCTGTGCGCATCACACGTCTGTCCCGCACACCCTGTTTCCTTGGTGGCTCTGCAATCGTGCAGCCCGGACCCTCTGCCCCATCCGCCGGCTGCTAACGGTGTGTTGTTCGATATGCAATGACTGAACGAACACTTGATTGAATGTATGGATCCCCAGTTCAGTTTTGTTTTTAATTTATCACAGTTTTAAAATTGATTTTAGAGAGAGGAAAGGAGAGGGAGAGAGAGAGAGGGGAAAACATCCACGTGAGAGAGAAACATTGATTGGTTGCCTCCTGCATGCACCCTTATGGGGGATTAAACCCAAAATCTGGGCATGGGCCCTCACTGGGAATGGAACCAGCGACCTTTCAGTGCACAGGGTGATGCTCAACTGACTGAGCCACCCTGGCCAGGCCCCTAGTTCTGTTTTAAAGCCCCAGAGAACAGGCCCCAGGGCACTGGGGTGGAAGAAAACTGTATTAGTGGGGACCTACTATTTGCTTATTAAATATAGAGCTGAACTCGATACCATATCATCTCATTGATCCTCACCGCAGGCCAGTGACTTACATGTGGCCACCTCCCTGCTGGGGAGGAAGCTGAGGCTCAGAGAGCGGGGAAGCGTCCCCAGCATTTGGGAGATGCGGGGGCGGGGGAGGGGGGACGGGGCTGGGGGGGCGCTAAGGGCTGGTTTCCTTCAGGACAGGAGACACCGGAGCAGGAGCTGAGGACAGTCCTGACTAGAGATAAAGGCGCAAAGATGCAGCTGAGAGAGGAATGGGCATCCGGGGGGCACATCAGTGCACAGGCCTGGTCCCGAGGGTGCCAGGTAAAGTGATGCAAATGGCGTGGGACCTGAGTCGGGGGCCGGGGTGCATTGTGTGTGCTGATTTTTTTTATTTG
>NW_005871355.1:683272-734497 GCF_000147115.1 Myotis lucifugus
TGGAGGGGGAAGGAGACAGGTGAGGAGGAGGACGGGGCTGTGGGCAGAGCTCAGGGACAGGGAGAGGCAGCGAAGGGCTGCCACTGACCACTGGGGGCGGCACTGGGGCTCTGCCTGTGAGGACGAACACGGAGTCTGGGAGACCGGAGACAGTCTGCTGGACGCTTAATGATTTATAGCGAGTACAGGGAACGCCATTAAAAACCAATTCATCACCGCCAGGCTGGCTGATCTGCAAACATCTGCTCTGCTGTGGCCCGTCTTGGGAAGAGAATTTCCACGGGTTCCAAGTTCTCCTAATGCAGACGCTGCAGGTGGGAGTTAAGGACAGACCCCAGCATCTGGGTCGCCAGATTCCCATCCAAATGATTGATGGGGGTGCTGCTTAAGTGGCGCTCTGACCTGCCTCGTTCACGTGCTGGAACTTTCTCCAACGCTGGGCACCTCCGGAGTGATGCAGATTCGGACATGGCTGCCTTCCACCCCTGAAATGACTACGTTCCTTAGAAATGGTGGTCTCCACCTTCGCATCTGCTGAGCGAACCCCAGACCAGAATGAGCGCCCTAAGTGTGTCCCCTTCTCCTTGCCCAGGACTCGAAGGTGGATCGCATCCTTTGGGGCCTGGCCGCGGTTCCCCCCCACCCTCGGGCATGTCATTCCAGCCGGTCCCGCCAGGTAACCGCCTGCAGCTGTCCGCGTCTCGTCCTCCCTTGCTCCGCGCTTGCCCCTCGTTAGCCTGTAGCCCACCACGCTGACCGCCTCCCATCCGCTACGGCTGGACTGTGCCCTCGAGGAAGATGTGCTGAAGGTGACCTCACTGGGAGTGGGGTTGCTAGAGGGTCATCGACACAGGGAGCCCTTGGCGCCATGCGGCTGTGTCCCAGCAGAAGACAGATCGTAACAAAACCCGAAGACACATGCACAAAGACAGGCAGTGATGACAACCTCTAATAAATAAAGCAGGACGAGGCAGGACAGAGTACACACCTGGGTGGAGGGTTGGAGAGGTGTCTTTGAGGAGTCGCATTTGATGAGGGACATAAATGGCAGCATCATGGATATCATCATCACCTTCCTCACCACCATCATCACCTTCCTCATCATCACCTTCCTCACCACCATCATCACCTTCCTCACTACCATCACCTTCCTCATCATCACCTTCCTCGTCTTCATCAGTGGCATCATCAGTATCCTCACCAGCATCCGCATCCTCATCAGAGCTGATGGGACCCAGGAGGATGCTCTTGCAGCAACACCAGCTGCCTCCTGCCTCCCGGTGACTGGGGGTGGGGACAGGTGTATAAGCAACAGACAAACATCAAATAAAAGCTGGATCTCCCCTCACCCTGGAAGTAGGTCAGTAAAAGTAAATTTTCTTTACACAACAGGTAAGGGAGAGTGTTTGGGAAAGCGCACACTGCTGACTCCATCAATGCCTCTCCTGCATTTCCTTCCTCCTTCCTGGCTGGATCTGTGTGGGGCCTCCACGGGAAGGGGTGTCTCGTCCTGCTGCCTGTCACTCAGGAGAACTGGCCGCAGGGCACAGGGGTTGGAGACTCAGGGTTTGGGGCCAGAGAGAACTCGGGCTCAGCCCCAGACCTGCCACTCGCCAGTGTCATGGGCGGGAGACAGACTGCGGGGCCATAACTTGCATAGGGCCGGGCTCGCTCGCGCCGGGCTCGCTCTCGGGACGGCACTGAGCTCCCACGGGGTCTCGGGGCGAGGGACTGGGTGGGTTCACCTCATGTCTCTAAGATTCACTTGCCACATACTTGCTACAGAAACGATAACACACATCAGGGTTTCCCAAGTTAAATGGGATAAAGATCATGCATGATTGAGCACGATGCTTGCCACCGTCGTAACTCACCGATGCAGGTGCTTTTAGAACGAATGCAATCATGACTACATGAAGACCATCCCTGCCAATGAGAACATGTCATGATCCTTCCGCGAAGAGGAGGCTAAGCTAGAAACACCTTTGGAAATAAGTACAAAGGAAAATGCCGTCCAGGTCCAGGAGGCTCCGTCAAGGTGTCTGGGAAAGATCCCAGAATCCTCAGGTGAAAGTGAGAGTTCAGACTCAGAGGCACCGAGGGTCACCACCTGCACATGCCAGGAACCGCGCTACACGTGTCTACACACAACTTCATGAACAATCTCCTATCTGGTGGTGGGCGTGGCTTTGGTGGAGCCTGCAGATCTGGTGGGGACAGACCCAGGGATCTCTGCCCCGGAGGAATGGCGGTGGTGGTAACGCTAGAGTAGGTCCCTTTTCACACCGATCCTTCTGCATGACGTCACAGGACGGGTTTATTTAGGACCTTAGGCATCTGTACCACATTCCGAGTTCTGTTAACAATGTTTCCCGTGCGTTTTCTCTTCCATCATGTGCTCTGCCTGCCTCTCCGAGTTGTTCAGAGAACCACGCAAAAACGGTCCAGCGCTGTGAAGAGGCAGATGTGCGAATGCACTGTTATCACTACTCAACTAGGCAATGGTGCTCACTTACACTTCTTGAGAGCTTGTTTGGAGGTTCTAGCAGGGGAGCGCAGCTACTCGTATACCCTTGACCGAAGACCGGTCCTCTCCTCGGGGGGGAAGGTCGTCCTCTTCGACCGAGCGCGCAGCTTCGGGAGGGACGCACATGGATCGGTGAGGGAGGAGGGGGACACCCGCCTAGCCAGCCAGATCAGCCGAATCAACCCTGGCGATCAATGGGGTGACAGATGTCGCAGCCAGATCGCCCTCACATCCCACTTACACTTCTTAAAGAATTGCTGCAAGGTAATATTTGCAATGGCCTCCCCTCCCCCCCATCAAATCTGGTACATAAATTTGAGACTTCTCAGAATCTGCTATTCAGTTACAAGAAGCTCAATTGTCCATCAACAATCAATAAATCCTCCCATCTCCTCTGCCATTTCTAAAGTGCATTCCTATCCATTTCCTTATCTACAATCCATAACAGCACAGACAGAGTCACTGTGATGATTTCTGTAGGGAGACGAGGGAATCGGACGGGGAGAGGGAAGTGACTTGCCCAGGGTCACGTGTCCCTGAGTGACAGGCAGGGGTCACACGCAGCTCCTTCGCCTCCTGACACCACAGCCGCCCTCAGCCGTCCTTGGGCCAAGGGGCTGCATTAGGCTAATCATCGGTAACGTGTTCCGACATGGTTTTATTTGCTATCTGGTCCCAAAGCACAGATTCTGAATGCAGATATGAGGCACAGTGACCTCTTTTCATCAGTTCTGCTTCACTTGCATTTTTTGGAGGAAAAAAATGAGAGAAAATAAAGCCACGAGCCCCTGAAGGGCGGGCTGACCTGGATGCGCTGTGAGAGGCAGGGCTGTACAAAGACACGACCCGCTCACTGGAGTCTGAGGAACTCGGAGGACCTCGTCGCCGGCTAGTAACTCGTGGCTCCAAGGATTCCTTACTCACTGGACGTCAGGAGAGGCTGGTGGGCGCATCTCTGACGGGGCTGCGTGCTGAATGCCCCCTTCAGCCCCGCCCGCTCCCCTGTCTGCTTTGCGCCCTGAGAAGCTGACCCCAGATGGCTGGGCTACCTCCCTTGCTCGCCTCCTGTTTTAGATTGGACTCGGCCAATGGGAAGCAGCAGCAGGAGAGAGGAAGAGGGGGACACTCAGAGGTGGGGTACCTGGGGAAGCGTTGGGGGGGCATCCAGAGGACCTGACCAGAGGTGACCCTCAAGCTGGACCCAGGCACCCTGAGGCTCCTCCCCGTCTCCCGCCCAGGTTCCCATGGCCAGAGCTGCTCTCTGAGATGCAGCCTGGGGAGAGGAGTGTGGTGTGGACACCCCCTGGACAGCGGACGTGACTGAGCCCCACTAAAACCTCTAGACAGCCCTCGAAGTGTGGCTCAGTGGACAGAGCATCGGCCTGTGGACCGAAGGGTCCGGTTCCATTTGGGTCAAGGGCACATACCTTGGTTGCAGGCTCCTCCCCGGGCCCTGGCCGGGGCGCGTGCAGGAGGCAACCAATCGATGTGTTTCTCTCCCATGGATGTTTCTCCCTGTCTTTCCCTTTCTCTTCTACTTTTTCTAAAAACCAATGGAAAAATATCCTCCGGTGAGGATTAACACACACACACACCATGACACCCTCTACATACACCTGGGAGAGTCTGGCGGGCAGCGTGGAGGCCTACCCGACCTGTGGGCGCCCAAGAGAAGCCTCACAGTTTAAGTCCCCTTGCTCATCACACCTGTCACCCACCGACCTGGAGGCCCATCCTCTCGGAGTTCTCGGCCCTCGTATGAGAGCTGGTCTGGGACCCGACAGTCCTCGCCACCGGGGCAGCCTGACAGGGTCCGGCGAGGAGGGGAGGCAGGGAGTCCGTGCACAGGCCCTGGAGACCGCAAGTCCAGAAGAAGGGGTGAGTGTGCGGGACTCCCTCTCCTACTCAATATTGTGTGGTCGCAAACAGCTGCTATTCTTACACACAAAGCAAAAATATATGCTGACTGCGGTCACCACCACCCCCCGCCCCCCGCCCCCCCCCCCCCGCCGCGACCCGCTTCCAGCCACGGGCTGTGCGGAGACGCAGAAGGAAAAGCATGCTGGGATTTTCCATTTGCCCCGTTGCTGGCCTTATTCTTATGGGAACCTGGGAATCAAATTCTCTGCTTTTTCTATCAACAGCAAAACATGTGCCCAATGAATCCCTGCGCCAGATTCTATAGTTTTCTGAGCCCAAATCCATGTCATCCTGCCTCGTTCAGACCCTGAGAATGCACTGGGAGTGCAGACTGGAGGGGCCCAGCCCCCACTGATCCGCATAATGACTCTAAGTGCACTGGGTAAGAGAACGGCCGAATTTCGCTTGCTCTTCATGTTTCCCTCCCAAGCGCGGAAAACCCACAGGGCCTCGGGGAGCTGAGATTCTGCTGTCCCTGCAGCTGAAACCCGCGCCGCTGGCCGGGAGGGGCACTTGGCCCCTCTCCCCCGTGTCCGGGTTTGCCAGTGACCATGCCAGGGCCAGGAGCCGGGCCAGCCCACCCGCGTGGCAACGAGGCTGTGTCTGTCCATTTACTCTGCAAACGGCCTTTGTACTGCTCACCTGGACCCCACAGACAACACTCCGTCACCCGGCTCGTGGGAGAACGACTCGGGTCACTCAGTTTATTGCAGAAGAGCCAGGCCTCGAGTCCTCATGCCTGCCTTCTAGAACCTGCTCTGCCACTGAACACCTATGGGACATCGGGAAAGCCATTCGCCAGTGGGCTCTGCTTCCTGTAGACCAAGGGGGCGGGACCAGCCAAGTGGGATTTGGGAACACATCCTTGGAGCTGCTGAATATTCCATGAGAATTTTAAATTTCATCCTTTTGTTTAGATGAAGATTTATGAGCAGCTAAAAGTGGCATCTCAGTCGTGTGTCTGAATAACTCAAACAGCCACGTTCCGGCTGTGACTCAGGGCCAGCGTTTACATGTGTAGCGAGCATCTCAAGCAAAACCTTTAGTGACGATGTTGGACTTGACTGTCCTGTCCTGTTTCTCTCGGGGCACATTGGAGATTGCGAAGTTGAAGTTGAGAATCACTGGACTAGACGCCCCCCTCTCTCTAACACTTGGTGATTGTGTGAAATCACGGACAGTGGTTGAGTCCATTTATCCATTTATGTGCTTCTTGTTCGTTCTTCTGTATGTTGATCACATGTTTAATTGCTCACCCTGGCAAGCCCGACACTATCCCAGCAGCGAGGCAACCGGAATAAAGGAGGGTTTCTACCTGCTTCTGGAACCAATTGCACAGCCTGGCCGGGGAGACACGCTTGTCCATAGAGTTACTGGACTTGTGATGTCACACTAAAATATCATTAAGCCACAGCACAGTAAGTCAATCTGTACAGGTAGCATCACACATTCTAAACTCTTGGCCCCCTCATTCCTGAACCCACACAAACTTGCCCAGCATCTGGGGGACTTGAGAACTTTCCTCCAAATATCTCTTTGCGCTAATCCCAAATCCTAAGAATATGTTACATTATGTGGCCAATGGGACTCTCCTGATGTAATTAAGGTTATGGGTCTTACAATTAGATTATTTTGGATTATGTGGGTACACACAATTTAGTGAAATGAGCCCTTAAGAGCAGAGAACTTTCTCCAGCTGGAGTCAGAGAGATTAAAAGCGTGAGAAGGACTCAACCCACCGTGGCTGAGGGGCCACATGGAAAGCAAGATGAGGCGTGTGGGCAGCCTCGAGGGACAAAGAAATGGAAACGTCAGTCCTACAACCACAAGGAACTGGATTTAGCCAAGGACTGGAATGAGGTAGGACGTCTACTGATCACCAGAGCCTCTAGGGAGGAAGACAGCCCTGCTGACACCCTGGTTTTGACCTTGTGAGTCTGAGCAGAGGACTCTGCTGGACCCCTGTCTCCAGACCTCTGATGAGAAGAACCCTGAAACTGTAAGTAGGTATTGTTTTAAGCTCTCAATTGACAGCCATTTGTTATGGCAGCACCAGAAAGCTAGTACAGTGCCATACACTTGGACAGTCTCATCCACAGTCTGCACCCCCTCCCCCCACGCTGAGCTCGGTCCCAGGAGGCCTTTCGTGGGGAGGTGTTGCCACCCAGCATGGATGCCCATGGTCATGGTTATTTTCTGCTGGTCACGCTCACAATCCTAAATGCCCTCAAAGGTACAGGAATCTCTGGCTCCACAGGTAGGAAATCATTTCAAGAAAATACCCCGAAGCAAAAGTACTTCCACATTTCAGAAACTATTTCCCCATCGCCCAGGTCACTGCCATGTGTATAGTAGGTGCCAAGACGGAAGTGGTGGCAGGGGCATCTAGGAGGGACATGCGTGTGCTCCTGCCCCTGTGTGTGCATCTGTGCTGGGGTAAGGAGGGCGGCTGAGGACCGGGGAAGATGTGACTTGAGGAGGGATCCGAGGCAGAGAGTTCCGGGGAAAGGGACTGCGTAGACAGAGGCTCAGAGGTGAGTGTGCAGCGCGCGAGGACTGGAGAGAGCGGGAGGCTGGGCGGGGCGCCACCTTAGAGCGTCTAGACCAGTGATGGCGAACCTATGACACGCGTGTCAGAGGTGACATGCGAACTCATTTTTTTGGTTGATTTTTCTTTGTTAAATGGCATTTAAATATATAAAACAAATATCGAAAATATAAGTCTTTGTTTTACTATGGTTGCAAATATCAAAACATTTCTATATGTGACACGGCACCAAAGTTAAGTTAGGGTTTTTCAAAATGCTGACACGCCGAGCTCAAAAGTTTCGCCATCACTGCTCTAGACCCTGAGAAGGAGACGGGGACACCAGCCGGTGTTGGTGGCTGCAGAGTGAAGTGATCGACACGTTTCAGGACCATCGCTCCAGTGACAAGCGTGGCCGAGGAGACAGAGAGTAGAGGGAGGGAGGACGTTACCCGCCGAGGACTGCCGGCCCCGTGCAGAGAGGCGTTTGTCCCAGGAGCTGTCATTACGCCGAGGGCTGGGTGATCGCTGTCATTACCTGGCACTCAGGCCCCATCTTCTCCCGGAAGAGCTAACGCCCAGGTCGAACCCGAGGAGCCAAAGGTGCTCATTTCGCTTCCCCTGCTCCGGGGTAAAGACAGTGCGACAGCAGAAGAAAAAGAATAAAGACCTCAAATCAGCCTCCATCTGTCATCCTGAAGTGATGATTTTCATCCCTGTAGGTTCAAGTCCAAATGCCTGTGTAACCTGACACTCCTGCAATCAGACCTGCACTGTTTCCCCCCCTCCCTTTGGGAACGTCACACGCCCACCTAACACCCCCTAGAGAGATGCTCAGTGGTTTTCATGAACTTCTCTTTCTGTTGGGCATCTGTTCCTCCCAGAAAGTTTGCGCTCATAGTAACAAACACCTCCAGCACCCGGCACGCATGCTTTGGGGGGCCTTTCCTTAGGGTAGACTTCTTCCCACGGTATTATTACCAGGGTGAAGGGTGTCATGCAGCAAGAGCCCGGAGCCACGTGTGACCGGGTCTGCGCTCATCAGACTCGGGAGGAAGCAGAGGGTGCGTGTGACAAACCACCTGCTCCCGCCCGGCCGGCCAGGACCGTGGGGCACAGGGGAGAGGAAGGAGGAACCCCGGGACCGGGGATCGGTCACCCCGTTGCCGTTTTGCCTGGCGTCAGGACACTGTGGGCAGGACTGGGCGGGGCCTTGGGAAGGATAATCTTGTAGTAATGACTCGGCTTATTTGCTGGAATATGTCTCCTGGCCTGGTGTGTGCCAGGCCTGTCTCCCGGGGCGTCTGAGGGACAGCCAGTCATCTTCCTGCTTTAATGGAGGGAGTGCACTTAACGCAGGGACTGAGTGCACATTCTGAGCCACCACCTTGCTGCCCCCGCCCCCCCCCCCCTGAGTCTGAAGAGGGACAGCACAGCGGTGCGGGTGGGGGCAGGGCAGGGGCAGGGCAGGGGCTGACCGTCCCGGGGCGGGAGGGTGGGAGTCAGGAGGCAGGTTTCCGGAGGTGCAGGTAAAGGCAGGCTTGTTCGGGTCGTGCCCTGTGGGGGGTAAGGTCTAGACCGCACAGCAGAGATGGTGGGATCCTGAAGAGTGAGAGGAAAGGGGAAAGGATGGCTGAGAAGCGGGGGGGTGAGGAGGTCTTGCAGGCAGGGCCTCCGGGTGGAGCCTGTAAGCAGTGATCGGACCCTCAGCGCCAGCCGTCCAGCCGCCCAGCACCGTGAAGGTGCACTGGACCAGAGGAAGCGCATCGGGAACCGGGAGGAAGCCAGCGAGGCCTCACTGGCCGATTTAGTTACGTCAGGCCAAGTATTTCGTCTCTTTGATGCTGGGCCTCCTTCTCTTTAAACTAAGGCATTTGTGTCGACCTGACAGGTTGTCCTGCAGATAAAAGAAAATCCAGTGGCATAAGAGCTCCCAGCACCACTCCTGGCACAGAATGTGACTTTCCTCCCTGCCGGTCAGGGGTTGCCCAGGGGCTCTGGGTGAGTATAGGGTCATTAAGCAAATATAAACAGTTTCAAGATGACCAGAACCATGAATAAAAGGAGGAACGTGGAGAGTATTTCCATCGCTAAAGAAGATGCATCCTACAATGACAGGGAACGGAAGGCCATCGAGGCAGACGGGGGAGGGAGGGGAGACAAGGCTGTGAGAGACACGGATGCATGGCAGGCGAGGCTGATTCAGAACGAGAAGAGCTGTCCCTGGACTCTCTGTGGACAGACCTCATTAACAGAGACCAGGTCGAGCAAGTGCCCTTGGACGTGACCCTCCCAGACACAGAAGAGCAGGTCGGAGCCTGTCACAGGTCCGGTGCTCATTCTTCTTCTCTGTCCCCGGAGTCAGGGAGCAGTAATTCTCCCCAGGCTGCTCCTGAACATGCACTTAATTTAGAGCTATTGAGTTTGCAGGGATTACCTTGCTTCCTTTGTAGTAAATAAAGCGATAAACAGCTGGTGAAATTGATTCACGGCTGCAGGTGAGCTGAGGCATTTAATCAATGGCAAAGCTGTTTCCTGGTAGTCTGGAGGAGAGAGCTGCCCAGGGCAGGACCGCAGCCTTGGCAGCACAGGTGGGCAGGGGGAGCTGCAGGTGGGCGGGGGGAGCCGCAGGTAGGCAGGGGGAGCCGCAGGTGGGCGGGGGGAGCTGCAGGTGGGCAGGGGGAGCCGCAGGTAGGCAGGGGGAGCTGCAGGTGGGCGAGGGGAGCCGCAGGTGGGCAGGGGGAGCTGCAGGTGGGCGGGGGGAAGCTTCCTTCAGCAAGACAGGGCGCTGGATTGCAATTATCCAACCAAATGATCAGCTCATGCGCCTCCTTTTTGTACTTCGTTTGGCTGGGGACTGTTTGAATGATTATTTTTTAACAACTATAATGACATAGGATGGATAGTAATGTAAACTTATAAACACAAAAACGTATCTAACTCAAATCGGGGTAGTTTAATTTTCTCATGCTCGTATCTTGTCACTGGTCACTCCTATGCATGATGTTTGCATTTAATGCTGCTCCGCACCCATTCTCCCCAGGTAATAAGCCATTGCCTCCAAATGCAAATGCGGGCATGCCACGCACTGCAATTCTCTCCACCAGCTGCTTCGGGGTCTTTAGAATAATACCTCAAATCCTTTATTTAAGAAATATGGTTTTATTGATTTTAGAGAGAGAGAGAGAGAGAGAGAGAGAGAGAGAGAGAAACACTGATGTGAGAAACATTGACGTGAGAGAGAAATATTAATTGGTTGCCAAACCCGCAACCTGGCCATGTGCCCTGACGGGGAATTGAACCGGCGAACCTTCCGTGTCTGGGATGACACTCACGCCACTGAGCATCGGCACAGACCTACCAGCAGCCTTACAGGCCACGTGCTGCTCACCTCCCCGACTCTGTCCCCTGCCCATAGGCATCGCCTTGTTCGCCGGCTTCCTGCCTCACTGGTCCCCCTCCAGGTTCCCCAATGTCCGTGGATTTGCTCTCAGCACCGGGTCTCTGTCCTGCTCTGTCCTCTGGGACCCCTCCCGCCACCCACTGCCGAGGGTCCCGATGATCCGACACCTCAAAGCACTGCCGCCTCGATCTGAATCCGGTTCTTCCACTCAGACCACATCCACGCTCCTCGGACTTCTCTGCTTTTGCTCCACTGCAGCCACTGCAGTTGGCGACTTCTGTCCTGGGTCCTTTTCCTCCTAGACTGTCACTCGCCATGCCCGTCACTCAGTCTGTGAGGGACGCCTGGGCCGCAGAATCCCTGCTGGTGCTGTGCTTGCTCTCTGGTGAAGACCCGCCTCTCCATCCTCCCTCTTCGCTCCGCCTTCCCCATGAGCACTGCCCCACGCGGCGGGTCTGACGGAGCACTTCCCAGCTCCGCTCCCTCAAATGGGCGGAACTTGTTTTGCTGACTCATCCCCTGGGACTGGGCAGTTTTGTCTGTGACGCCCTGTTTACATACCACGCTTACCTCCTAACTTCTTGTGGCCGACACACATAAGAATTATTTCTGGGGAAAATGGGTGAAATCGAACAGAGTGTTTCCTCTGTGACAGACACGTCCATCCAAGTCCCACGCTTGCGGAGCACGGCCCGAGCCGGGTGGGGAAGCTCACATTCTGGAGCTGGCCCGGGGGCGGTTGCTTGCCAACCTTTGATCAAGAGAATTGAATCAGACGCTATTTGTAAAATGCTTAGCGTGATGTCTGGAACATGGAAAGTGCCTCATAAAATACGAGCTATTGCAGAGCTTCTAATGACGATCATTGTGACTGGCATCTGTCAGCCTGTTGGGCTGGGCCTGCTGCCATTACCCCGAGGTTTCTGACATCTGCACTAACAACCTCTGGCGGCTCTTCCTGCCCGCACAGCCTTGCAGGGAGAATGCCTCCCTCCACAGAGCTCAGCGACTCCCTCTCTTCAGACACATTCATGATCCTGCGAGAATTCCTAGAGTCCTCTGCAAATCCCAGCCTCTCCAGGGGACACCTTAGTGTCAAGCGTATGCTTACTTCTAACTGGACTCAGTCCATGTGCTGCAGTGCCGGCAGAGGCCTGACCAATACTCACTTTCTGGCGCAATTCCAGCTCAATGCCCCGCCCCGCCCATGCCTTCTGATCAGCTGGGACTTGTGCATTTAGATAACATGTCACCCATGAGGTCCGCGGCCTTGCACTTGGCCTGTGTTTCCTGTGTGTTTTCCACCCTTCAGGGGGGCGTTCTTGGTCCCACCACAGGGAGGAGCAGCTCTGAGCAAGGGGGAAGGCTGATGCCCACCCGGAGAGGCAGAGAACGACATGGGTGAGAAGAGAGGAAAGAAGAGAAGTAAGAGGATCGAAGAGCTAGGAGAGACGGGGATCAGACCTGGGAGATACCCGCTGGCCCTGTGTGAGAGGGGGCTGCTGGGAGCACAGAGGACAGGCTGATGGAGGCAGAGCTGCTCTTTTTGGAGCAGAATGCTCTGAGAGATAAGGCTGTGTTCTGGGGGCTTCCAGCAGGGGTTTAGGAAGAGCCAGATGAACCCCACGTGCCTCCCCGAGGTCTGCTGAGCTCAATATCTAATGAAGAATATAACTGCTCATCTCAAGGAGCTCAGAGCTCGGAGATCGGGCAAAACAGAAAAAACCCACACACAAATAGAGTCGTTCGCAAAGCGCTTTGTCAGTGCCATGAAGGGGTGAGGGTAAAGGTGTACAAAGACGTACAGACTGTTCTGGGGGAGGGCATTCCAGACATGAGAAACTGGCTTCACCTGATAAATTAAACCACATCGACATGAGGAAATCACTTTTCAGAAACTCCCGGACCAGGTAATCCTGTGACTGGGGGCTGCGTGGACCTGTGGGTCCGCCTAACGGGGCTGAGACGGCGCTTCCCGTGGAGCCACCCCGGCTCTCGCACCTGACGTAGGTTGTGCATCTCAGGTCATTTAATTAGATTCCTCTGATGTGTGAGTAACGGAGTTTGTTGAAAAAAGCAAAATGCAGATGGCTGTTGATTTTCCTACAAAAGTATTTTAATTGCTGCTGAGGCTGTTAATAATCTACACGTTTTAGTATTGTTTGAAAAGTGAGCATTGGGCAACTACACTGAGTAGAAATACATTCACTTATTTCCTAAATACCAGGAGCCCCCATGGGTCACACTTCCGTTAAGTGTTTGTTCTAATCCACGTGGTCACTTGAATTTTTTGAACGTGTGTCTGTCCACAAACTTGATGAACTAGAATTGTGTCAAATGGTACAAACATTGAAAACGATTACAGATATTGCCAAGATGCAGGGCCCCAAGTCCAAGGTCTGTTACTGAATTCGCGCGAAAAGCACAGTGAGCCAACCATGGCTCCTGACCACAGGCATACACATAAGTCCTGGCCCCCTGTTTACACTCAGCGGCATTTGTCTGTTTCTACAAGTTAATGCTTAATTACTGGAGAGAGTCGTTGGACCACAATCATCATTGATCTCTACATTATTTCTCTCATTTCAGAAGAAAAGGCCTTATTCTCAGCCCTCCAATACATTGGCTCTGTCTACATCACATTCTAGAAAATCATGTTAGTTTAATCTCAGATACAGCCCTCTGTGAAAAGTGCAAATATTAAATAATGGAAGTGTTAATTACATGGGGTGAACTTTGACGGAAACAACCACCTGGCTAAACAGACAGTTGTCACTAATTCTTAGACTATGTCCATGAGATCTGGGTTGGGTACGTGTCTCATACGAAATAACACCCACCTCTCTGAGTATTATGAGGGCTCAAAGGCCTTTCGCTGTGAGGTTAGAGCTTGTGGATTTGGGGCTAAATTACATACGAAATAGAGAAACCGAATCCCTTGGGAATGGTGGGGCCCGATTTCTTCCACCAACGGAGGTTCATGGCACTTGTCGGACCTCAGTCTGCCTAACCTTAGGTCACCCCAGTTGAATGCCTCTTTGCATAGTGAGACCTTTCATTTTATTTTTAAATATATATTTTTATTGATTTCAGAGAGGAATGGAGAGGGAGAGGGAGATGGAAACTTCGGTGATGGCAGTCATTGATGGGCTGCCTCTTGCACACCCCCCAGTGGGGATGGAGCTGACACGGTGTTTTACAGAGGCGGCTCCTGTCCAGTCTCGGGGCCTTTCCAAGCCGTAAGGAACAGCTGTGAGCAGCACGGGCCGCGGTCCCGGCTGCGGCTGTCGGATGCTCTCAGCTGTGATTTACTGCTGCCGGCGCGGCTGGACGTCCGCTTCTCTCCATCTTCCACCGCAGGAAGGGCGCCCGAAGCAGCGCTTAGCCTCTCCTCTGATAGCCAGGATTTATCTTCCGCTCTTCAGCCCTACCTGGCACCAGCCCCAACAGGACTTCACCTGGGCAGCCACACAAAAACAACGGCCTAAAGCCAGCACCTCCACGCTCCAGCGCCGCGAGAACTCAGCGGAGCGGTGTGCCGAACACGACCCTGGGGCTAGACCCGCGCCCAGTGGGTTAGCAGCCCCCGCCTTTCCTCCTGGACCCCACAGGCACTGACACCCCACCCGGCGCGTGCGTAAGCCACTGAGGCTCAGGGAGGCCTGTGGGCCGACTCCGCCGGCCTGTCCCAGATGCTGAGCCCATTAGCCTCTCAGCCTCTCTTCTGCCCATGTTAAATCGCGGCCTGCGAACATGTGCCAGACGTGGGGCAAGTACCTCAGTCTCTTTGTCTTTCAGTCGCCACCTCAACGTCCACCGTGAGAATTACGTTTTTATTAAAATATGTTTTTATTGATTTCAGAGAGGAAGGGAGAGAGCGACAGAAACGTCAATAAGAGAGAATCATTGATTGGCTGCCTCGTGCACGCCCCTCCTGGGGATGGATCCGGGAACCCGGCATGTGCCCTGACCGGGAATTGAACTGTGACCTCCTGGTTCATGGGTTGATGCTCAACCACTGAGCCACACCGGCCGGGCAGAGTTAAATAAGTTTCAATAAAATATAAGATACTTGACATGTAAACGCTCAGGAAATGTGGGCTATTATCTCTGCCCTCCGCCCCTTCCCCCTCTGATTTCCCTTCTTTTCATCCACTTGTATGGGGTCCTTACGCCACAGCAGATGCTGGCACAGATGAGAAGATCCCACCCGCAGGGTCCCTCCTGCCAGCGTCCGCCCAGGACAGAGGCCCCGGGAGGAGCTGGCTGACTGCGCTGGGCCTGACATGCAGGGCAATCCCATCGCCGCGGCAGAGCGCAGGCGGACCCAGGGGAGCTCTGGGCCCCGCGGACCAAGGCTGCAGACCTTGGACAGTTGTAGAGGCAGAATTAACTTCCAACTTGTTGGCATTTTACTGAGGTCAAAAGTGGAGGAAAATGAGACATGAAAATTAAATGAGCGCCCAGCACTGGTTCTGTAAGCTTCCCGTCAGGCACACTGTGTCCACACCCACGGGGCCACGAGTTAAGCAAATTCCCAATAAGCACGTGTTTGTCTCCAGGTGGCACGGATGACCCTCAGCACAGGAAGCTGCGTGGGAGCCACCCCCGTGTCTCATGTACACACAGGCCAGGAGGCAGTCCCGCTGCCACGCGCAGGGGCCCCTGGAAATGCCTCTCTGGGGGGGGGGGCGGCCCTTGTAGGTCAGACCTAAGCAGCCTCTCTTGGTCCTGCCCGCAAGGTCTACACAGCACGGCCCAGAGACAGAGAAAGGAGACGCATCCCTGAGTGTACCTGCGCAGAGGGGGACAGCAGGGTCACAGGAGAGAGGGTGACAGCAGGGTCACAGGAGTGAGGGCGTATCTCGGGCAACAGAAAGTCTGCCCATCGGGCGGGTGGGGGTGATGCCCTGAGGGAGAAGAGGAGACACCAGTAAAGCTGGTTACTCAGCCCGATTCCTAAGAATGAAGCCAAGGGACCTGAAGTTTGGCATTCACTTGAGTTGCCACTGTCTAGAGCCCCCCGTCTGGAAGTAAGGGAGAGAATGATGGCGAAGCTTGGCAGGTTAAGCTCTCCATGGGTATCCGGCGTCACCATCACCCATGTGACTATTATGTCCCCTCCCCCCCAATCCTGCCTCTCGGCCCCGGTCACAGACGCCAGCACGGTCACGCAAGTGAAGATGTTCTGCTCTACGAGCTGACTCAGGCAGAGCCTGCCTTTCGGGAACTGGCTTCCCTGTGGCCGTCCGCCTGTCACATCCTTTCATATTGCACGTCAGGTTATCAGCGCGTCTAGGAAACAACAGAGCTCGCCTGGGGGTCTGTGCACACTGATAAGGGTTGACACCAATCTCTGAATCTGAGTCCCAGAGTCTTAGCTTTTGAAGGTCAAATCCATTCCTGCACTTGGATGTATAAGATAATCATCAACGAGTAAAAGGACTGGACACGTGGATGAACTGATGACATAAAAAGACTTCAATAAAATTACTGACTTCCACAAAAATATGTAACGATTGTCCTTGAAACCCAGTGACTAATCCTCTAGGTTGTGTCCCAAGTCGGTGGGCAGCCTATTTGGGTTCAAATCTTCTCCACTGAGACCCTCACCCCAACCCCCTCCCATCAGATGGAGCCTTCTCAGAGGGCCCTGAGAGCAGGACCACGGTATGATACGCAGTCAGAAATACGGGAAATCACCCGTCAGCTACTGATGCGTTCATTTGAGAAACAGGAAATCGGTGCCACTCTGCACTGTCCCCAAGACGCCAAGTTCTGAACCTCACACTCTGCTCTTTACCCATAATTCCTGCTACAGCTGGTTGCAAAAATACAGGTTCACAATCGTGCATCTGAAGTCCCAGGGGCCAGATTTATTTTTGTTTTTGGTAAAATTGTGAACATAATAAGGGTGTGTACTACTTACCACACACACGCCACCAGGTCTGGTAGCACTACGCCATCCAACTCAGCAATGCGGTTGACACAAACGTGTGAATGATACAAACAAGAGGGATGAAGCGAGGCTGGGAGGAGCCTCTTGCCAGGCGAGGTCAGGTGCTGGCGCCCGAGTGGGCCCAGCTCCAGCTAAATCGTCCCATTACATAGCTTTACCCAAGCTTCAGATTTCACCAACGTGGCTAAGGGGTGTTGGACTCTCTGATAATCACTGTTACTCCTTCCAGTGAACCAACAAGTTCCGCTGAGTCCTCATGAGGTGGTGGCGCTGCCACGGGACTGGTGAGGATGCCGCGGGTTAAGGGATGTGAATAATCTCACACATCACACTGGGCAGAGCGCCTGCTCAACGGCTGTCTGCGGAGCCCACTCTTTGGGACTCAGCCTCGGGTGGTCCGCATGTCAGGGATCTTCCACTTTGGCTAGAGCTACCCCCTTCAGGGAATCAGGTGTGGGTTTTTGTTGTTCTGTGTTTTTCTAATTATGACAAAGAAATGGGAGTAGAAGTCTTCTCTCGATGCTCTATAGCACAACTCTTACAAATACATCACCTACAACTCAAAATCTGACAACAAAACCTCATTGATTGGTTCCAAACGCAAAGGATACGGATAGAGAGTCCACAGCAAAGAACATGAATCATGGAACGTGCTTAGCGCCCCTCCCAAGACGATGCAGGGATGTCAGAACCACGGAGTCACTACTGTCACCACCTGTCGTCAAAGATGGAGAAGGCAGTGAATGCACTCTTGGCAGAACCGTGTGGACACAGACCCTCCACGTGCTACTTGTGGAAACACAGAACCCCAGACGAAGGCGATGCCCATCACGGTTATAAATGGACGTGCTTTGGTTCCAGAAACGCTCCTCCTGGGAGCTCACCTTAAGGCTGTGATCGCTCCTACCTACGATGATTCAGGCTCGGGTGTGCACTGCAGCACTGTGTGCAGCAACGCAAGATGGAAAACCACGCAAAGGCCCATTAGGAGGGCGCCTGGCACTCGAACTATGATCTTTCCATGTCACCAGATTCTAAGACCATGAGAAAATGCCCAAAGGAAATCTAAGACAGTAAGTTTAAGAAAGCAAGTTAGGCCCTCGCTGGTTTGGCTCAGTGGATAGAGCATGGGCCTGTGGATTCGCTCCTCAGTAGGGGTCGTGCAGGAGGCAGCCAATCAGTGATTCTCTCTCATCATTGATGTTTCTATCCCTCTCTCCCTCTCCCTTCCTCTCTGAAATCAATAAAAATATGATAAAAAAAGAGAAAGCAAGCAAGTTAGGCAGCATGGTGCCTTTAGTGTAAAGTGAAGAAAATGAGAATATAGACTTTTGTTTGCCTTTTTATGCAGAGAGAGCCCAGAAAGCTGCATCAGAAGCTACATCTACAGGGAACACTTCTCGGGGGAAGGGGGTGACCAGGAAGGGGGGGTTGTTCACGGTAGTGCCTTCTCCACTTTCGATGTTGAACACAATGGATTACTTACTCAAAATTAAACTATGTGATTAAGTTTGAAATGCAGCGCTGAATTTATATCTGCTCTTATAACTATTAATATTAAAATTGAAATGAATATTAGATACCCTGAGTTCCACTCAGACCCTGATACAGGCTGTCTGGACTCGGCAAATTCTTCTAATTACTCTGCACTTCTCTAATTCATAAATTGTTAATTTTTCAGGGCACCTCCTCCTTCAGCGTCATGGCGACAAGAAATGGATGGGCATTTGAAGAACAATGTGGCGTGCTGAGACTTTTTGAATTAGCACTGCAGCAATGTGACATGTTTCTTTTTCTCCATTTCAGAGATGAGGAAGTCGCATTGTAGGCTATTTATTTATTTATTTTTTAAATGTGTTTTTTTAAAAAATTGATTTTAGAGAGCGAGAAAGGGAGATGGAGTGAGAGATAGAAACATCGATGAGAGAGACATCAATTGGCTGCCCCCTGGGGATTGAGCCCACAACCCGGGCATGTGCCCTGACCAGGAATCAAACCAGTGACCTCTTGGTGCTTAAGACAATGCTCAACCACTGAGCCACACAGGCCAGGGCACATGGTTGGTTATTTAAATCACTTGCTCAGAGTCCCAAATCCAATGGCATTAGAAGGGGTCATGGACCCAGCTCTGTGTGACGCCAAAGCTCCTGTGTCACCACCACTGAGGGAGACGGGTGATCCTGAAAGAGCCTGACCAGGACTCGGGGGCACCCCCCAGGCTCTGCTCCTGCTTCAGTCCTGCTCAGACCGGAGACTGAGAACCAGCCTGGTCAGATTAGACCTGTTAGGTTCCTGTGGCCTCCTTCGGTCATTCCAATGCATTGGCGCTGTCATCCCAGGCAGCAGGCCCGCACCGCTGGACAGAGCGGAGGTCTGTCTATTTTCTCCTAAGTACCTCCTGCTGCCACCTCCCCTGGGTCTAGAGCTCATCCCAGTTTTGTACAACATGTGCCGCCTCCTTCTGAACATTCTGTGAGTCTTGCTTATGGGGACACAACGGGTCACCTGGGAATCCTGGCCATAAAGACCTCCGTCCAGCAGTGAGTCCTCGGGCTGGGGGGGACCAGGGCCGGCCGTTTACTGCAGAGGCTGTGGCTGAAATACAGCGGATGGACGTGAAATGGAGCTAAAGGGGGAACTGCTTTAGGGTAGAACACTGTCCCGAGGTTGGGTTCAAAGAGGGTATCGATGCTGATGGAGGAAGGACGCAGAGACCGGGGCAAGGAGCAGTCAGGAGGGGAGAACCCCGATGAGGAGGGCCTGGTTGACGTGCTTTTCTTTGGTACTGATCACAGGTCATCCTGAGCTCACTGGCCCCACATCACGTCCAAATGCGTCTCTTTCCCCTGGACCCGCCCCTCTCTTCCTTAGCTTTGCTGAGAGGTAAGTGAGCTATAACCTTGTGTGAGTCTAAGGTGCATGGGGTGATGGTATCACTCATGGGCACATTGTGGAATGAACACAGCTCCATCACCTCACATAACTGCAAATGTTTTTGTGGTGAGAACATTTAAGATCTGCTCTCTTACGTGGCCCCTTTCAGATACAATCGGGTATTGCTGACTATGGCCACCACGCCGAATATTCGAGCTCCAGGCCTTACTCATCGGCTCACTAGACGTTTGCTCCCTTGACCAACATCCCCATCCCCCCACCCTGCCCCTGGCCACCACCGCTCTGCTCTCTGTTCTGCTAGAACAACCCACTGTGCTCCTCCACCTCACAACACTGCTGCTTCTGTCTGCCTCCCATCCCCCGGCCCGTCTTTCCCTATGCGAGTTGCTTCTGACACTTTTGGTAGCGAGAACCTAATAACCTGTTTGTGTTTCAGACCAGAAGCCACTGAAGTCGCTGGCGAAATCCAGATTCCCGGGGATCTGCGTGGCGTCCGGGCCCCGGTACTTCTCCCACTATCACCCCCACTCAGGACTGTTCTCCTGTGTGACTCAGGAGACGTATGTGCCACGCACACAGCCCGGAAGCTTGAGAGGAGCTGGTCAGAAGCCCTGTGTTTATTAGGTGCCTGGACAAGAGCTGGGTCTGCAGCATCAGCCCCTCCCAGCGCTCCATGGCACCGTAGTCACGCGGGCTCGTGAGATGCACTTAGAGCAGCACCTGCGCTGCTGAGAGGGACGGATCGTTTATCAAAATGGCCCCAAACTGCCCTGCTTTGTGTGAGCACAGCCGCAGGTGCCCATCAGCGCGGAGGCCGGGTGCCGGGTGCTTCTGAGAGCAGCTCCGAGGGGCGGGCTTGCTTAGCGCTCACGTGGAACTCCAGCATCCTTTTCCGGGGGTGACCGGAGGCCCCGAGGGCTGTAATCCTCCGAAGGGGTGGGGGGCGAGCTGGATCTTTTGAATCTCGGCCTCCAGGATGCTTTGATACCAATAATTAATCTCCCGGTTGCTGCAGGGCTGTTCCAGGGTTGTGCTTTTTCTCCATTTTCATGTTGTTTTAAAGCTGGGGCACTGCCAGTCTCCGTAGACAGGCCATCGATCCGCGGCTGTGGGCGATCCTTGTGAGGGGGCAGGGCGAGTTGATGGGTGCCGGACAAGAGGAAAAAAGGTGCAAGTGGACTGAATGAAGGGACATTATCCTCAGGGAATGGGGGTGCCTGCAGGTGTTCTCACAGGGCCGGGCACGCTGCCTCCGAGCTCCCTCTCCCGGCCACGGGAGGCGCTACCGTGGAGGCCTTCCTCAGTGTGGCCCAGCGGGAGACCGTGTGAGCTTGTGCTGAGATGCCCTCTGGACTGGGGCGTGGAGGGGGAAAACCGGTCCTTCCTTCTGTTTAGTTCTGTGGAGCCCTGAACGTCAGTGCTGGGAGAAGGTGCTTCTGTCTTGCACCCCAACTTTCTTCTGTGAGAGATGAAAACCCTGGGCCCCCATGGACCCTCTCTGTTGGGAACGGTGCTCAGGACCAGCTGCGATGGGATCACGTGTTTGCTCTGTTCTCCCCGCCCACGTGGAAGCTGCACAAGCACAAGACATTTAAAATGACCCGTGTGGGCTCAGCGCTGAGAACTCGCCCTGCACGCAGTAGGTGCGCGGTGATTATTCGCTGAGTGAACGCACTGCTATCAGGTCTGGATTCTCTGGTTTGAGGGGCCCTTTTTCTCTCTTTAAATGCATTCAACCTACTCCTGGCAAGAACACAGGAGGGTGAGCGTGAGCCAGACGATGTGGGAGGAAAGGAGAGAATAAAGAGGAAAAACTGCTGAGCGGCCGGACAGCGGATCTTACGGGAAACTCTCTTCTTTTCAACATCTTTATTTCCTGGGGTAGAAAGAGAGTATCTTCCCTGGGAAAGGCGATCCAGTGGAACCTGCACACGTGGGAGAGCGGCAGGGCCTCTCTGGCTGTGTGGCCGCGCCGCTCGGGGAGGAACGGCTCCTGCATCTTCACTAGCTCAGTGTTTGCCTGAGCGCCCCCAAGGCCGCGGGTTCGCACCGGTGTCTGCGTGCCTCTCACCTTGCAGCTCTCCACCACGAACCGCTCAGTGCTCCGGGGATGACCGGCAGTGTCTGGGGACACTGCTGAGCGTCACAGAGGGAGGACGGAGCCGCTGCCTGGAGAATGTAGAGAGGATGTGGCTAAGCAGCCTCCATGCGCAGGGCAGTCCCGAGAACAAGGAGCCCCCTGCCCAAATGTAACTGGCTCTGAGGGTGAGAAGTTGTGCTTTAAGCAAGGACCCGTGAGACTGATTACCTGCCGCACTGTAATCACCATCTAATGATGAAATGATCGCAGAGCGGGCCCGGCACGCGGCAAGGTCGCCTTCATGCCCACGGGGTCTGGGCAGCCTCCGCTGCCTGGACTGTGGTATCGTTAGCGAAGGTGACTCAGCACAGGTGACTCCTTCGGGCCAGGGGGAAATATTGGAACTTTTATCCAGAACGGTGGAAATAAACAAAAACTTGAGAAGATCCAAGACACTGGGCGCCATGACCGCAGCACCTTCTCTCCCAGGTTCAGGGTCACTGTGAGCGGACGGAGTGAAGGGTCACTGCGAATCCGAATCCGCTGGAGGAAGACGCGGAGGGCAGGCCCCCACGTGCGCGTGCTGTTGTTGATTCCATCATCCAGACACACAGTCACCGCAGCCCTCACTGTTCTCCCCTTTATTCTCCCAGGAAACATCACAGGATAAAAGCAGAACGTTCACACACCCACTTCCTGTTGTGGTGCGAGCAGCTATTTTAACTAAGAACAAAGTTAGTTTCACAAGAAAATGGGTCCTATTTCCCGTCTCTTCTGCTAGAAAAGAGAACAGGAAACAAACAATGTCAGGAGATGAAGCCAAGTACGATTCCCGGAGGCCCTGATCTCCGCGGCGACCACGCGGCGGGGGCCTGTTTGACGGCAGGGGGCACAGCTGCATCCACAGCATGAGCACACCCTCCTCCACATCTGGCCGCCCCCGTCCCCAGCCTGGGGGTAAGCTAAGCTCCCAGCATGACCTGATACCCTCGGCGTATTTTTACTTATTTCCTGCAGGGCAGAGATGCCCTAGGCCAGTGATGGCGAACCTTTTGAGCTCGGCGTGTCAGCATTTTGAAAAACCCTAACTTAACTCTGGTGCCGTGTCACATATAGAAATTTTTTGATATTTGCAACCATAGTAAAACAAAGACTTATATTTTCGATATTTATTTTATATATTTAAATGCCATTTAACAAAGAAAAATCAACCAAAAAAATGAGTTTGCATGTCACCTCTGACACGTGTGTCAAAGGTTCGCCATCACTGCCCTAGGCTGTCTGCCTCCCATCCAACAAAGACGTGGTTCCTCCACAGGCCACGGAGGCTGCGGCGCCCGGGCAGCAGAGGAGCCGTGTTCCTGCGGCACTGGGCTCCCGGCTCCGTGAATTATTGATCGCAGGTGGCGGCGAGGCCTGCGGCTGTCCTGGCTCTGGGCTGGGGGAGCCAGGGGTGCGGTGCCTCCAGGCCAGGCCCCCGATATCCTGGAGCCAGAGCTGGAGGAGCCGCTGCCTGGCTGGAAACCCCTGGGTTAGGGGGAAGGGCTGTGTGTCCTGGAAACACTGAGCCCTCGATGGTGCTGGGAGGGTGGGCGCCCGTGGGACTCCGGTAAGCCAGGAACTCCACGTGTCTGTCACTCACTAATCCTGAAGCCCCTGGGCCCAGAGCACAGACGGGGGCTCGCATCTCATTGTCATGATGAGCTGTGACTTGCTGGGGGTCTTTGGTTCTCTCTGAAAATTGAGTCATTGAGTCTACTGTGTCTAGTGCTGGGGTGGGAAGGACAGTAAATGCCACCCCACGGTCCCCTGTCTCAGTTCTAAACCAGCTGAGGGATGAGAAGGAGAAATCCAGAATGAGCCAGTGTCCACAGGCCCCCTCGCCACGCACCCATAGGAGGAGGCCGCGGCACACAGCTGACCGAGCCCCAAGTCAGGCTTTCATCCGGCCCTGGGGCGAGCAGGGCCCTTCCCCGGGTCACCAGCCTCTTGGATCCGGCCGCCTTCTCTCAGCCTCCGATGCCAACATCTCTCAGCCTCTGGCTCTCATTGCTGTGACGTGACGGTAAGTGACAAGGGCAGGAGTCCACCCGGGGTCTGCCCAGGGCCACGCCAGCTCTCGTCATCACGCCAGGCCCTCCGTGAAGGGAACTGTCCTCGCTGATGAGACTCCAGCCGGGGGTCACCAAGTTTTGCAAATGGCTGTAGAGCTGTGTCCCAGACACTCCCTGTTCATACAGCCCAGCAACAGCTGCCTGAGGTGATGTGCACTGCGTGTGTGTGTGTGTGTGTGTGTGTGTTCGCTCGCGCGCACGTGTCTGAGCACATGCCCGCACGCCAATCAAACATTCACCTTGCTGAGCAGTGGGACTCAGAATGAATTCACTTAATATTCTGTCCTCTCTGTTATTTAAAAAATGTAAGAAGAGCAGTTATTTTTATAACAGTGCAGCTATTAAAAGTACTCACAACACGGAGTCGGCAGTAGAGACAAAATAAAGGATTCGCTGGCTTCTAGGACGAGGCCCGCTGGCACCCAGGAGCCCTTCCTAAGCCCTCTGTGAACAGACGCTCTACATGGAGGATCCACGCTCCGCGGGTTCCATGTTTTATCAACACCCAGAAGCATGCATCCTGGAAACGCCATTCCCATGCTATTACCTGGTGAGAAACGTGTGATGTTTAATATGACACCGATTTCCCCTAGTAAACAATGCATTTGAGCTCCATGACCTATTTCTAGATTCCATCAAATACAGGGTGTCAGGTATCAGGCCTCAAAAAACCTCTCATCTCCCTCCGGGCTGGGCCGGGGCCTGGAACAGATACGGACACCGATCTGGGCAGGTGTGGGGGCTGCATCCACTTGCTCCACAGCTAACTGTCAGCGAATGAGGGCAGGGCTGAGGTTCAGGGAAACACGGTGAGCCAAGAAAATGCTGTATTGAAATGACGACAAGATACCTCAAAATTAGGAGAGAGGGAGAGAAAAACATACAGAGACAGAGAGAAGAGAGAGAGAGGAGAAGAACAACAAGAACAATAGCAACAAGAACAAGAAGAAAGAATCTATAAATATTAAATATTAAGTGTTGGCAAGGATGTAGGGAAACTAGCATTTTCTTAATCTTTTATTTGAAGAATAAAATATGTAGACAGCAAGGAAGCCAAGGTGTCATTATTTAATAAAGCTGATGAAATGCTTGACACTTCAACACACACACACACACACACACACACACACATACGCAAACACACACATCCACCAACTTTTCTGTGCAAGAGTGTTTATTCTTTATCTCCTCAGTTATCTCTTCTTGACCCAATTTTATTACATGGTCCATCACTTCCTCCCAGATACCCTCAACTCCCAAGTCCTGGGACTGGTCATTTGTTTTGTAAATAAAGTTTTATTGGAACATAGAGCCCTGCCCTTCTGTTGAGTTTTTGTCTGTGGCTGCTTTCACACTACAGGGCTGAATTCAGTGGTCACAACAGAGATTGCCTTGCACACAAGGCCTAAAATATTGACCATATCTACTTTTACAGAAGATGTTTGCTGATTCCTGACGCCGTCTCGTTCTTTTACTAAAGTCAAAAGGAAACCACGCCTGGCCTACCCCACGTCTCTGCCTCCGCCTCACCTCTCTCCTGCAGTTCAAAACAAAGAGGCGTGTTGCCTGGTCTCCCTTACATTTGTAAGCACTGTTCCCCAGTGGACCTTGGTATCAGTTATCCTACTGGGTCCTCCTGTTTCTCTTCTCCCCCACTGTCCAGGTGAATATCACGCAACTTGCTCTCACTCAGAAAGCCTCCTCCTCGGAATCTGACACTTCCTCTCTGATCCTTCTCATCACTGACCTCATTTTCCATTTCTGTGAATAAATACAAGTAAGCAGAAGAGAATCATCTGCTTCCCACCAACACATATGCTTACCTTATCTGCCTGCCTTCATCATGTGTGCATCAGCTAGCTAATGCTGCATAACAAACGACTTCAAAACTTAAATCAGTGATCACGGACTCTTCATAAGCCGAAGGGGCAGCAGAGCAGTTCTGAGGTTTTGGACCTGGTATGGCTTATTCCATCTCTGTTTTCTCGTGGGTTTGCTGGGTTCAGCCGGTGGCTAGCTTTGGTGGTTTTGGCTTGAATGACTCGATTCTCCTCTACTTCTCTCACGTCCTCCGGCAGGCAGGCCTGCTGATATTATGGTGGCCAGAAAGCAGAGAAACACAAGCAGTTTTTCAATCCTCCCTTTACTTCTATCTGCTCCTATCCTACTGTCCAGAATAAATCACATGTCAAGACATGTCAGCATGGACACATGGGGGCCTCACAAATCAAACCCACTCACCCCTCAATGTGCTGCTCTATTTAAATAACTGGACTACTTCCCACCACACTGGTACAGATCACCGTGGTCCCTGAACTTGATTTCACAATAAGCCCCAACCAGGCTTCTTCATCCATCCGTGGCTCTGGAACATCCACACTCCAAGGGCAGCCAGGTGAGCATGTGAAACCGTAATCTACGTCATGCCACGCTCCTGACCGAGTTTCCTCCACGGCGCCCCATCGCACTTGGAGCAAGCAAAGACCTTGATCATGGCTGACAGGGCCTCTGTGGCTCAGCTTGCCCGAGCATCTCTGACCTCCTTTTCTATCCTGTCCCCCAGTCACCCTGGTCCAGGCCCTTACCAGGCCTTGAGTTCTAAGGCCCTACTTGCCCAAGGCCTTTCCATTCTGTTGGGACACTTTTCCTCCAAAGAGCACAGGACTTAGATCTCTACACAAGGGTCCCCTGGTGGACAGAGATTTTCCTGGCTACGCTGCAGAAACAGCTCTAGTCCGCAGCCCTAACATCCGACCCTCCGTGCCCTGCTTCACTTCCCCTATGGATCTGACACACTGTGTATCCACACTTACTCTCTTTGCTTCTTTACTCTAGAATGTAAGCCCCAGGAGGACAGCACTCCGTTCGTGTCCCAAGTGCCTAGAACAATGCCTGGTACAGAATTCGCCCTTAGCAAGTATCTGTTGAGTAAGTTCGTAGGTAAATGAATGAAGAAATGGGAGAAAGTGCGAAACAACCCAGGAGGCACCAGCTATGAAATGGATTAACTATTCCCTGGAACACCATGCAGCAGTGGGACTAAATGAAGCTGCACGACAGGTATCAACAAGGCTAACTCACAGTGCAGGATGCTGAGCAAAAACGAGACAATTTCAGGAGAACTCCGGAAATGACCCACACGCTCAGGCTGGGCGAGCTGAGGTCCGAGGCCACAGGCGAGTATGTCATGTCTAGGGGTCTACCCCATTTTCGGGTTCCCTTTTCTGGCTCTTGCAGCTCAGGGGTGCACATGCTTGGGGAGATGCAGGTGGCTGGCTGAGCGGGGTCTGAAACTTCTGCGTGGCTGACTCTCCCTTCAAATGAAATGTCCTACGTTCTCCTGTGCTGAGGGGCATGTGCTGGGGATCATATCTTTCCTTGGGGAACACGAATGAAAAGGAAGAACCCACCGACACGGCCTGGGAGAGAGCCAGGCGGGACCGGCTCCTTCCCTCTGTCAGGGAGTGGGTGGGCTGTTTGCTCCTGAGTCATCTAATGGACAAAGGAAGGACACTGGGTCTCCCTGCTTGTTTAAAACCACTTGACAGTGTGCCATGGCAACGAGGACACCATGTTCTCCAGACACTGGGACTATTCACACCACAGGGACTCGGGGTCAGAAAGACCTCGGTTACGATCCTGCGTCTACGTACTCGCCCTATGTTCTTCAACACGTTGTCTAAACTTTCTGAGCCTGTTTTCAGTTTTTCTTATGCAAAAATGGAGACGTTAAGTAATGGTAAAGGTTTTTGCAGTGATTAACTAAAATATATATAGTGAAAGGCCTAGCATTAAAAATTGGATACTTGCATTAGTAGTTGTGTGAATGAATGAATGAATGAACGAATGAGTGAGTGACTGTAGGAGTAGACCCTGCAAGTGAGCACAGGAGGCATGAAGCTAGCTCTAAGGCCAAGCTCGGATGGCATGAAGGGGCCTGGATCGTCCCCCTGGGCAGCAGTGCAGCGACTGTCAGGACAACAGGAAGGTGGCCTGGACGAGTGACCTGGGCCTGGACTGGGTGAGGTGTTCGGTTCTGGGGAACAGGGGAGGCCTTCATGTGGACGGGGAGGGATGCGAGGAGGCCCAGACAACAAAGACGAGGTGGGGGCGCTCACCAACGTGACAGCTGGTTATCACCAATCTGCCCGCTGAACTCAGGCCTTGACACTGATGAAAACTACACAAATATCTAAACGATGTCACCAACATGGAAACAGTTTCACAATTTCACTATCACATATTTGGAAACTTTAGAATGCAACCTGCTCCCTTCCTCCTTCCTCCCTCCTTTCCCTTTACCTTCCCTTCCCTCCCCTCCCTGCCTCCCTGCCTTCGTTCCTTCCTGTTTTAGAGAGGCCATGTCCTAGTGGGTCAGGGACAGACAGTAAGTGAATAATTCTTCAGTCAGCCACAGACCCACTCACACCAGCGAAATAAATAAAGACCGAAGAGCCTCATGTCGGGTCAGCTTTCATTGCGGAACGATGGTAAGAAATGCTGTGCCTTCAGAAATGGCAATCCCAGCTCTGCAGAGAAGAGACGGCTGTGTGGGCCTGAGACAGCAGCCTGACCACGTGAACGCTCGCCGGCCCACGGCTGGGGAAGCATCTTATAAACCACTTAGGGCAGGGGCTCCGACAGGAAGCGGTGCCCATCCTCCGGGCTGCACGCAGATCCGCCCCTGCTGGCTTCAATACGCCGCCAGGAGACGTCCCGGCTGTCACACACTAATTAACACAAATGGCGACCCTCCCGTGGCCGCATCGCGTCTGAGAAATCATCCCTGACAGCGCGCATCTAAGCATCATCGGAAAGCGATGACAAATAAGTGCCTGCTCTCTCTAACGGCTGGAATTGCGAGATATTTCAAAGGCAAGATCAACAGAATACCAATTTGTCTGACAAGGGGGAGAAAATATGAGGCATGTTTTTCCAACTTTTTTTCCTTGAGTTGTCAAGGATTTAGCACAAATCCTCAGCTCATTGTGGGTGTAACCGCAGAAGCGCGCTTCATGCGCCGGGCTCCGAGGCGGCCAACATGAGGCGAGCAGGAAGCAGCAGCCGCCGCACCATCCCCAGAAGAGCTCTGTTTCTTTAAGCATCTTGGCAAGGGAAGCGGCCAGCAGAGCCCTCCGTCTCTGGCTCTGGGGGGTGTGCACCCCAAGACCTTGGGTTATCTGAGCTTCATTTTTTATGCATTGAGACCAGGAAGATCACATGTGCACAGCGAGCGCCCTCGGTGAGTCTGTCTCAATGAGGTGATCTCGCCAATCCAGTTACACACATATTCTCGGGTTTCCCCCCTTGGAATGGGAAATGGAGTGGACTGGGCTTCCTGAGGACTCGACCGGGGTTAGAGCACAGGAGGCAGAATCAATCCCACAGTCCTCGCAGAAGGAAAGAGTGGATGAACTGAGTTAAACACAAGGGGTGGTGATGAGCTGGGGTTCTGGAGACCCAGTCGGGGTGCATGGGCCAGAGGACCTGGAATAAATGAGAGCCGCTGCCAAGGGAAAGCCCTGCACTTGGGTACACGCAGGCCTGGGCATGAGGCCACTGCCCATGAGGGAGCTGTGTGACTGGGAACAAGGCATTTTGAATGCTTCTGCTACACCCGCTCCCAAACCTGTGGAACGGGTTCTACAACAAACTCATGGTCCTGGGTTAACCCTGACCCCCTGCTAGTCACTCAAGGGCTCCTCTGGACAAGGTGTGGTCTGCACTGTTGCAGGGGTGGCTGCCTCGGGCCGTGTGGCTGAGTGATGGATGTGCGCTGTATAAATAGAACAGCGCAAACACACGATGGGAAAAGAAGAGGCAGATGTCAAAAAAAAAGAGGCCCTGAAAATAACATTCAAATGTATGCAAATTGCTTAATTAATTGACCTCATTTGTGTATGCAGATATGCTGTCCCTTTCCCTTTGTGAATTGGTTAATTTTCATTGTGCTCCAAAACAATATTCTGAGGCTGATTAAACCCTTTCAAGCTATAGGTTAATATTTAATTCATAGGTAAACACCTTTATAAACATCAATCAAATTCAAATTACTCATTTCATAAATACCGTCTTCCTCATTTTCGGCTAATAGATGTGTTTGCTGTGTTTATTCAGCGTTGGTCTTGAGGAGTTCATGTTTGGGGAGACGATGGTTATTTAAATGGCAACCTAGTGTTCACTTTCCAGTTCATTTTTCCCCTAGTTCCCAACTGTCTGTTATAAAGATTTAGCAGAGTCTTCATTTGGGGGGGGGGGCGTGTACAATATAGCGCTGACTCTCAGGGGACGATGGCACCCAGAGCCCTTCCTGTCACAGAGCCGGCGAAGGAAAGGCCGCCGCCTGCTCAGCTGCGCTCATAGAGCAGAGCCCTGGCGGGGCCAGCACAGCCACAGACCTCGCCTCGCGTGGCCACGCATCTGCTTGTCCGTCATCAGTTAAATGATTGATTGATGTGTTTATTCATTGTTTCTTACCTCTCCATCCCTCCACCCAAACAGTAATCGACTCCTTCAACAGCTGCAGAGTGTCCTGCATTGGAATCTGAAAATGCTTGATCCAGTGCCAATTCCTGGGCCGCATCACGGACCCACAGAAGCCGCCATGTCCGCATTCTTAAAACACACTCAGAGTGAGGACTGCATGCATCAGAGCTTACTCACGTCGATAGCTACACGTGTACTGTGCGCACGCTTGGTGCCACGCCCTGGCCGAGGTGCTGAGCACTGGGGCTGAACTGTGGGTGAAACAGACATTCCCTCCTGTAGACATGGACTGTACCATTAAGTACAACTGGCGCCATGACAGGGGGGACGTAGGGGATTACAGGGCTACGGAACCGAGATCCTAACTCGGGGTGAGGCAGGAAAGGCCCCTGAAACAGCCTTGCTTAAGTGAGCCTGCGGTTGAATGGGGGTTAGCCACATGAGGGAAGATCAGCCAGGTTACCTGGTTCTATGCTCAGGCTGTGGGATGGGTAATAGGAACCAGAAGGTGACATAGGCCTGCAGTTTTATCACCTGGTGAAGACTGACAGAGGGAGACACAGGTGTAGTTATAAGCACCAAGTCATGGCGACCTCCACACTTTGAACAGATGTTGGGGACAGTGCTTGAAGCCAGGTCACCACTGCGGGACTCTAGGAAAGTCAATCTTTTGCTCCCGGGTCTAATTTTATGAAGTAGGCACAGTAGTCCTTCTTCACAAGAATGCTCTATGGCGGAGGGATACGACACACGGAGCAAACACCAGAGCAGCACAGGGAGCGCTGCTGGTCTCGGGAAGGCTTCTCAGAGGCGGCAGAACAGGCCAGTGCCTGCGTCCCAGGATCCCGCTGGCCATGGCCACGGTCAGTGTGCTCGGGGTCTCGACCATCTCTCACCCTCCAAATGCCACTGGGGGACCAAACCTGAAGGCTGTGTTGTTCATTCTTGATGCTACGCCCCCAGATCCAGTTGTTGAAGTTTTAGCCCTCAGGATCTCAGAATGTGACTTGACTTGGGAATACAATGACTGCAGTTGTAATTAGTTCAGATGAGATCACACTATCGGGTGTGCTTCTAACCCAGTACAACTGGTGTCCTTATAAAATGGGGAAACGTGGCCCGGCTGGCATGGCTCAGTGGTTGAGCATCAACCTATGAACCAGGAGGTCACGGTTGGAGTCCTGGTCAGGGCACTTTCCTGGGTTGCAGGCTTGATCCCCAGTAGGGGACCGACGTGCAGGAAGCAGCCAGTGATTCTCATCATAGGCGTTTCCTTCTCTCTCTCTCTCCCTTCCTCTCTGAAATCAATAACAATTTATTAAAAATAATACTAGAATGGGGAAACTTGGACACGGCATGTACGCAGGGAGAACGCCGTGTGAAGGTGCAGGCAAAGACTGGAGTGAGCCTTCCCCAAGCCAAGGAACACCAAAGACAACCAGCGGAGCCAGACACCAGAAGGCAGGAAACAGACCCTTCCTCGCAGCCCCGGGAGGAATCAGTCCTCCGGACACCCTGGCTTTGAACTTCTCACCTCGGGGCCGGTGAGGCAGCACATTTCCATGGTGCAAGCCACACGGTTTGTGGCTCTGTTATGCAGCTTAGCCAACTAGCACATGTGGAGAATTGTCCGTTTTATCATTTATAGTATCTACCTTGCTCTCTGGAGTGTTTTGTTGTTCTGTTGTACTTGATCTAACCTTAAAATAGTCACTCCAGGTTCTTTTTTATTTTAAAATGATCATTTGCTTCGTATACTATTTTCCATCCTTTTGCTTATAATTTATCTGTATTACCCCATTTACTGAGTATATTTTTACACTTAATGAGAATATTTTATGGACAGAGAGTTAGGTCTCTCCCCCCCAACTAATGGCCATCCCTGTCTATTAATTGGTGTGTTTTGACTACTTGCATGTAATGCAATTCGTGATATTAATTATTTACTCTCTGCTTGTCTCCTTTGGTTTTTGTTCTTTCATTCTTTATTTACTTCCTTCTTTTGTCCTCTTTGGATATGTTTTAGCCTTCACGTAACTAATCGATGTGCTCTGAGCCACACTTTTTGGGTTTTCTTAGTGTTTACTGTAGGGAATACAACGTGCACCCTCACCCTGCCCTTTCTAGTCTGCTGACATGACTCTTTCCAGTAGAACGGTTATGTTTCCTTCCGCCTTAGGTTACAGTTTGTATGCATTACATTTCACACATCAAAGGGAGACAGAAACTAGTGCGGCCCTGTCCCTTCCAAGTTGCCTCTTCACACTGTGACCGTCTACCTGTCTGGTGTTAGTTCACCAGCAGCCAGCCGGTGATCAGCGCTGTCGCTGCCCAGCCAGGACTGCACTCAGCATTTGACATTACTCAGTGACCAACAGTTCTCTCTCGGGCAACAACCACTGTTATTAGGACAGTCCCATGGGGCGGAGAAGTCAGAAGCACGGGAAAATTCTAGGTGGAAACAGTGCTTCAAAAGACCCCTCCCCCTGCGGGAAGGAACTGCCAAGAATCTGGGTCACCAACCAATCAGGCCGCTGCCCATCTCAGAGCTCTTTCCCCATAGGGTCCTGCCATGCGAACCAGAGGGTGGAGGGCAGCCAATGAGCACAGACCAGGCAGAAGGACACTGCGCTTCATAGCGGGCAGTTACCCAGGGGCGGGGCTCTAGTTCACAGGAGACAATTGGTCAGTTTATGAGACTGGAGTCTGGCCACACCTACAGACATCCCTCTAGCTCAGCTCCCCTTGGGGATCACGTGACCTTAAGTTAGCCGGTGCCATGTGACTCGTGTCCAGACCACCGCTGAGTAGACCATGCATCTGAATGCATTTACTGAGCGGGACATAAGAGGAGCCGCATCCTGTGTGGGAACTCTGTTCAGCAGAGACGCTCCGGTTAGGCAACGACTGAGCCCCACCAGACCGCCTCGTGGGAAGGTCCGCATGCAAATCCAGAGCAGAGGACGGGAGAGACAGGGACAGTACAGAATGGGGGATAGAGAGAGTCAGAGGGCAGCTGGATGCAGACCTGGGGTCCTACATCAGGCAGCCGGTCGTCAGTGCAAATCCCGTTAGCGGGGCAGCCGGGGCCAGTTACCCAGCCTCCGACATCTGTTCCTTCAGCTGCATGAGGCGGAGGGTAATCTACACGACAGGGCTGTGACAGGTGTAAGTGCTCAGGCTCAGAAGAACCCCTCCGTCGGGTCGGCTGCCTCGGTCCTTTCCCAGGGACCGGGCAGGCCACGCAGGGGCAGGCGCACGGCGGGCACCGCTTCGTATCCCCCTTCTTCACCCTGTGACCTCTCGGGCCCTCAGTCCACGGTCAGATGCCACCTCTCCCATGGTTCCGATTCCCAGATCAGCCATCACATTCCCAAAGCCTTCCCCACGATCCCAGCATGCCGTGCACACGCCTCTCCTGTGAAATCTTCCTCCTCAAGACGCACTGTGCGCTCCTCTGTGTCGCTAGACAACGTGAGGCCCGATGACTGCATGGCTGAGGACATGTATTCACATCACCACGCACTGTTCTCTTATGAAGGACACGAGGTGCCGCTAATGCACATACTCACGATCCTCCGACCCGAGAGCAGTTCCCTCTCCTCCATGCCTCGCTCTCACCGGGTCCTTTTACTTTCATGCTAGCTTTTCCCTTTAAAGTTCCTGCATTTTCTCCCACTATACATGTTGCAAGGAATCACTGAGCAGGGCTTGCCTTCGCAGCCTTATGCTTGCGAAACAGTTAAATGGTTGTCTATTTTGAGGACTAATACACAGCTGTTGCCATAGATACCTGATCGCAGAGCTAATTAGCCGACCATGTCTGAAGCCCTGCGGATGACACTTATAATAACAGCGCCAGCTTCTCCTCAATTAGGACATCGCTCCTGCTTCTCCGTGGAAACGTGGGTGCGACTCGGTGCCTTGGGAGACGGAGCGTAAGGACTGGGTGGGTCTGTCGGCCTCCCCTCCTGGGAGTCCGCAGCCCTGCTCAGCGAGCTCCGGAGCAGGTGCCTGGGCAGCGATGCCCACTCCACCGCGCGCCTGCAGTGCACAGCTCAAAAAAGTGTGGGTGCGGACAAGGGGCTCGGAGAGTGGGGAGAAAGGGCGGGATCTCAGTAGGAAACACCCCGATTTCTAAGCTCTCCAGCAGAACTCAAGGGTTACCATGGAGAGAGGCCACTCTGACCTCCCAGCCTGGCGGGTCAGGAGTTTCAGCCAAGGGGTTTCCCTAGCTGAGAGCCTGCTCCTCAGGGGCTTGTCCTCCGACGCCCCCTGCAGGGCTGTGGTAGGATCACGTGGGCGCGGGCACGCTCAGGGGCCATGCGCCCGTCCTCACTGGGCACAGCCTCCTGCGAAAAGTTGGCACCTGAGTGAGCGTGTGCGCTGGGCACCGACCGCATCAGGCACCAGCCCTGTTGCGCCGTGAGTGGAGACGTACCCTGGGGCCAGCAGAGACCACACCGCCGGGTCCGCTGAGTGTGCGGACCCAGAGACCTCAGATGGATCCATTTCCACCTGGTGCGACGGATGGACACGAGACACAGGATGCCGTTTGTTCAAACTCATACCCGCCTCCAGGCTTAAAGGGGGAGGGGCAGGACTGAAACTAGAGAACAGCTAACCTTTCAGCCAGCTTTGTGCCTTCCCGTCCTGGCGGCGTGGGCCAAACCACACCCTCTCCCTTTCACACGCAGAGGGCTGTCCCTGTCCGTCCTGGCCTCTGTGAAGATTAGCGAGATGACGGTTGGAAAAGTGCTGGGAGAGCGGTAAACGGATGTACAAACGGAAGGGATTAGGGGATCAGCTTCAATCCAGTGAAGATTTTCTCTTTTATAGAACAACCCGCTCAATGTCAGTCCCGAGCGTTGCCGGCACACTCAGCACACGTGCCCCAAACGAGCCTTAATCTTCTCCCCTTCCCCCGAGTGGTTCCGCAAACTTCCTCCTCCTCCTCCCCACGCACCCAGGTCTTTACCGGACGCGGCTTTAGGGAGACTGCATGGTGCTGCGGGTTGTGTATGGGTTGTGTGGTGTACAATGAAGTGCGTGTGCGTGGTGTGCAATGAAGTGTGTGTGTGTGTGTGTGTGTGTGTGTGGTGTACAATGAAGTGTGTGTGTGTGTGTGTGTGTGTGTGGTGTACAATGAAGTGTGTGCGCGCGTGCGTGCACGTGTGTGCGCGTGTGTGTGCGTGTGTGTTGGTAGTGTGGATTGTTCAGTGGAAGAAGCCCCCCGCCCCAAAAAAAAGTCAGAGAAATGACAAAAGATCCTCTTTTAGTCCTGTTTGTTGGGCTGTTTGTAAACAGAGGCTGACAACAAAATACTCCTAACAAATACAACAAAATGTTCCCATCCTCGTTTGGCATATTCCTTGTCTCTTTTTGTTAGAGGTTAGTTATTATTTGACTCTTTAAACTTTTAACAATCTTCCCCAAGCATCCTGCAAATTCTCTCTCAAGAAAACTGATCCTGACCCTGCATGAGACAGTGGCCGATGTGAGACAACTTTCCAACTCATTAGCTGTGTGACCTCTGACCCTCACAGGAGCCGGTCTAACACTCTGTGACCTCTGACTCGTCACGTGTGTCTCTCTCCCTTCCTGAGCCCCTGGAGGTCAGGGACTGTGTCTACTCACCTCACACCCCCCTCCTGGCTCCTGCCAACCACATAAGCACTCTTCTTTATTGAATGATTGAAACAATATATGTACCTGTCTACCAGCATACACATATTTTTGTCCTTGTTCTGCTGTTTTCCACTGCATATTTTTATATTACACATAAAATACATTGCTCTATAACAAATCCTTCTCTCAATTCTTTTCTGTATAAATGCATACTCAAAATAAAACTCAGAGATTATTCCTATTTACTCCCATATATAGCTTTGACTTTCTATAGCAAAATATGCATTAGCTACGAAAGGGAAAGCGAGAACAATGCAATTTCATTCTCCTATGTTTTGAATTGAACTCCTGTGAAGTCGATGTGAATTGATTGGAAGCAGATCCTGAGAAAACTCATTTTGTGACGCCGTGTGACTCTGTGCTCTGCCAGCCATGTCTGCGCTGGGCGGGATGGAGGGGCTGGAGGGGAGATGCAGGGGGAGGAGGAATATTTGAAGGCAGCAGATAGGACAGCAACAGAATGAGAAGGAGCATCAGTCATGGGAGAGTATTCCAGGCACCATCGACAGGAAAATCATCTTTTTTTCTTTCTGGGGAGGGTAATTAACTCCTCCCACTGCTGCTACACAGCACGTTACAGAGGTCATTGTCATGGTTTTCTACTCACCGAGAGCCATGCTGGTGAATTGTGCCATTTTCATGGATTTACAAAACAGCTCTTAGGGACAAAAATAATTAAAGATCTAAGTAGACAGTTTATAAATTCTGGATACGTAAGACAATGCCTCCATATTTTATAGGCTAACGTTTGAGAACATGCACCTTCAAAAACTAGCATTTTATTTAATTCCAGGCTCAACTCATGTGCACTATAAATAAACACACTACTAGCACTGAAATGACTTGGATTCTGCTCTAAGTGTCATAGTGAGGAGAAACTGGTGGACAGTGTGAGCCCACATGTAGGAGATTCTTACATATTACTTTTATTTTTTAAGATTTGACCTAACATTTATTAAAGCTTATTGAGACAAGCACTACTTAAAATTAGTGTTTGAACTTGGACAATATTAATATCCAACATATGTTGAAGTGCTTAAATATTTGTTGAATATGCCCATAAATCACAAGTTTGCTGATGTTTTATCAAGCAGAATGTAGCTTTTGCACAGACTGGTTTCAGTGTTTATTTTTAACTCTTCTTACCTTTTAAAATAAGAAGAACGGAAGTAAAGAATAATGGGATTGAAGGGCTTGGCTCAATCTTATTTTTTTCAATTGCTCTATCCTTTTTGACCTAAAAGAGAAAAATACTAGGTGATAGCTCTTTTTCAGTCCTGGAGGGAGACAACAGTGACCTTAGATTGCTCCCGGCGCCACCTCTGCGAATACTGATAGACATTGTGTTCGGGTTCTGTGAGCAGAAGTGTTCTGTGTCTGCTCTACTCCAGGGGGATCACTGAATTCGCTTCTTCATCTCAGGCTTCCTTTAGGTTTGTTAACATGACATTAGCTATTTCCACTGACTTCGCCTTTGGAAATGCAGCCCTTGCTAATTCTGCTTTGATTGTGCATTTCCTGTCAGTCTGAGGCACCACCCCTGCCCCCACCAGGTTCTCCTCACTCAGGTCCTGTCCCTCAAGGAGAAGGCGAGCGGACTGCACAGTGTTAATGATAGGGAGCACTTCTTGCTAATTTGTTCTCTTTCCTCTCCATCCAGTCCTAGGAGTGGATGAAACTATTAGACTGTGAATGTTTTGCATTAGCTTACCTAATTATGAAGGATCCCTCCAACTTCCCCTTTAAATCTAATTCGGGCTTCTCTTTCCAGACTGATTCAATTAAGATTCATCTCAACTGCGGAACCCTGTCCTCCTAATTGTTCTTTTTAAGTCTTTTCAAGACGCATCAAATTCCCAAGTGCTGCCGGCTTCTCTGTTTCACCTCCAATTCTTTACTTAATGAAGCCGAAAAGACGGGCCATTGCACAGTTCCTTTATTTTTATTGGACCTGCCTGGGAGAATTTGTCCAATTCTGCTGAAATTCTACTAATTTGAAATTTTCACCAGAATGTAAAGCCAGTTGTGTGTATGTGTAGCATGTGGAAGTTACTGTCAATAAAGTTTTATTTAAAACGTTTTGACCAAGTGCCTATTATGTGCCGGGCACTCTTCAGTGTGCTGCCGTTTCAGCGGGCATGGCGCCAGGAGGCTGTGATCGTGTGGGGTGATGAGGGTCACGGCAGGCACATGCCCCGAAGATGGCATTGGCAAAGAGATGGACACTGATTTCTGCTGAGAGAAGGGGCGTGGTGAGAGGCGGCCCGGGGGAGGTGACGCGTAAGCTCTGTCCAGAGAGATGGGAATAAATCTAACATAGCCAGAAGCACCCCCTGGAAACGATTCGGGTGCCATGCAGAGAGAGCAACAAGGACAGGAATAAGCACAAACATGAAGCTGTCGCTGCGTCAGCCAGGGGCACGTGTGAAAGTTGGGTTGAGACCTGCCAATGCTTCTCTTGTTCTCAGGCACATCTTTCATTCCCTTGTTTATTTTCTCTGAATGTCCCTCCTCTGCGGGCAAGTGGGCGACGCTCAGCAGATCCAGGCTTGCGGGTCCTCTTGGGGGCGTGGGGGAGGGCACGCTGCTGGGGTCCTCATCAGTTCCCATGTGCTCTGTCGCCCGTTCGCTGTTCTCACATTCACCTCCAGGCCCGGTGCTGGAGTTGGAGCACCGGGCCTGCCTGGACCCCTGACTCCCGTGGGGTGGGGAGACCAGGCATACAACTGGCACCTCACCAAGCTGCAGCGGGGAGTCCCTCTAAGAAAAGGGTCTGGACAAAATGAAAGTCATGCCATCCACGCTGCACCACTCAAGGAAGAGGTACCTCCCTTACAGGGTCCCCAGGCGGGTAGGCACGAGCCCAGGGCGGTCTGCTCACACTGTACGTGCACGGACCACCTGGGGACATTGACTCTGTGGATTTGGAGTCCACAGCACGGACCACCTGGGGACATTGACTCTGTGGATTTGGAGTCCACAGGTCTGAGGAGGACCGGGCACCTGCAGCAGTAGGTGTTAGTGGTGGGACAAGCCACTCACAGGGCTGGCACTCAGCTCCCACTGCAGGGCAAGGAGGCGGGCGCATGAGCAGTGTCACCAGGTAGAGACCAAAGGCGGCCCCGAGAAGGCTGGGCCCTGGCTGGGCTCTGTGATCTCGGTCTGCTCAGGTCCCTTTCTTCCTCTTGGCTCCTGTGTCTGCAAAGTTAAGTGATTGGCATTGAGGAGCTCCCCCCAGGGAAGCGTCATGTTCAGAGAAGAGCGAAGCTTCGGAGGCCTGTTTCGCCGATGCCAACCAGCTGGCTCCTCCTCTGAGGGACTCTTGGAGCCGAGGCGTAGGACACAGCATCTCAAGCTCCTCAGTTATTCTCCATCGGCCAGCAGATCCATTTCTGGGAGAGGGAGGGCTCTGCTGGCCTGGATCCCTGGTTGATTAGTAGCTGGGTCATGTAGCATTAGAGAGGAATACACATTTTTTTAAGTAAGCACTGCACGATGAGATTGCTTGTTGCTGCAGCATAACCTTGCCTTGTCCTGACTGATACCGTGACCTTACACAGATCTCATCCTCTCTCTACACTATGGTTTGTTCATTTGTAAAAGGACCGAATTATCACTTATGCATCTTTCATCTCTGACATCCAAGGACTCTACCTCTTGTCTGAGAGCATCCAGGCAAGAACGCTGGCCTTGCGTGTTCCCCTCGGAATCTTTCCGCGGATCAGGAGTGATTAAGACGCGTGTCTAGATAACACCCAGGAGCAATAGAATGAGACAGCGGGCTAAACATTTGTAAAGACAATCAGGGTGTGTCCTCCAGATGCTCAATGTTACTGTCAAATGTCCGAGTACATGCCCATCACAGCTTGAGAGCTGACACTTTTCTTAACACGATTTTCAGTAGCTGCCCAGTGACTCATGGAGAGCCCATCACGCAAGCGCCCCTTTGTTTCCCCAGGGCACGCGGGCCCTGTGGAGAGTGTGAACGGGCGTGCAGGAGAGGCAAACACCTCGCCAATGAAACGTCAGAATCACAGAGCCGTTTTTCAAGTGGAAACAGCGTATTTTAAAGACCTATTCTTACAATATTTAAAAACACGGTGGCATATGTTTTCCTTGTACTTAATATCACTTTTTGACTGAAGAAGAGTAACTTGAAGAAAATCTATGTACAGACTTTCCTGATTTGATTACTTTATGGCAGATTCCAGGCAGAAGGTCTGGAATCACACCGACTGAATTCTGGTTTTGCCATTGTTGATAATGGGACTACATCTCCCTGCATCTCAGTTTCTTGAATTGGAAAATGAAGATACTGCTGCTTATATTTCAAAAGCGTTTGTGGATAAAATTACAGTAATTAACATGGGCTCGATCCCTCAATGGGAAATAGCTATTTCCACGCCAGCAGTATGATCCTCACCGTCACCCCTGCCATCATCATCCTCATCAATGACGTCTTTGTCCCCATAGAAAAGGCATATGTAGCCCGGCCAGTGTGGTTCAGTGGTCGAGCATCGACCTATGAACCAGGAGGTTACAGTTCGATTCCTGGTCAGGGCACATGCCCAGGTTGCAGGCTCAAACCCCAGTAGGGGGCGTGCAGGAGGCAGCCGATCCATGATTCTCTCTCATCATTGATGTTTCTATCTCTTTCTCCCTCTCCCTTCCTCTCTGAAATCAATAAAAATGTTATAAAAAAGAAAAAGCATATGAACTTGCCTTTTGACTTCACTGGGTCCTAGGAACACATCTTAGCACATCAAAGGCCAGGGACATGCAGCAGCCGCAGGTAAGGTGAACGGCCCGGAGCCGTCCTGTCCTGTTCAGCTTGACCTCACCTGTGGCTGTCGCAGGGCTTTCTCAGAAAGCCCGGCTCAGTGAGTGAATCAGCCTTGGGGAGGCATCAGAGCACAGGATGGATGCACATCTCAAAGCAGCTTGATCCCTAAATCATTCCAAATCGCACGTGTGAACAATTTCCTTCTCGACCGCAGTGAACTTGTTGGTCAGAATTTATTGAACACCTTTTACGTACTCTGGTTCTGGAATAATCCCTGCTATCCCTCATCAATTTAACAAACGCACCCCTCTCTCTCTAAAGCTGTCTGCGTGTGACGGGAGGGTGGCATCGCCCTAGAACTGTAAAGATTTAAGTGCCTGAATGGTGGTCCCTCCCAGAATTGGGACAAAGAATCAGGAAGCACCAATCTTATTATGGGAAAATTTTATCTGGCATCAGAATGGAAGAGGAATCACGAGTAAGTATTGAGCTCTGACTGTATGCCACGCACTGCCGGTGCTTCACATGGGTACGCTGTGACTGCCCCTGAGTTACATCCCAGAGATACCCACTTTTTAACACCGTGGACACAGGACTGTGGGTTCAAGCAAACTTCCCAAGATCCTCCAGCCAGTCACCCCTGTCATCCTTGCGTACACGTCTGTCCCTAACGCCAGAGACAGTCAAGGCTGAGAGCAGCGGAAACAGCCAGATCCAAACCCAGCGCCTGGGCTGCGCCCGCAGAGCCGAGCTGTACGCGCAAGGTCCCTAGGACTGTGTTGTAACTGTTTCTTCTTAGGAAGTGAAGAGAACTCCCGCAGAACAGGTGCATCTCTGCATTTCCGAGCCCCAGGAGATCCCCTGGCCCTTTGGAAGAAAATCATGAGTTGGAAATTTGTTAGCTGTGAGAGCTGACTTGGATGCCCAGTGTCAGTACCTTTTTACTGCAACAGAACTTTCAAGGAGACGGGGTTTGGCCTGTTTTGTTGGCCAATGTATCCCCATGCTTAAGATTGGCCACGAGAAAGGATGGGATACTGCCCCTGGCAACAGCATGGATGGACCTTTATGATGTGACGCTGAGTGAGGTAAGTCAGGCAGAACAAGCTCAGAGCTGCATCATTTCCTGCACACGTGGGACAGAAAACTAAACTCGTGAACACTAGTAGCCGTTGGTGGCTCCGCTGCAGCTTATGGTGAAGACACGGAGGGCGGTGCCGCGTGATGAGCCCCGCGAGTGGCGTGTCCTGTGGCATCTGTATCGAGCTCTCCTGTCCCTGGTGGTTACAGGTAAACGTGTCGCGCCTGCGGCAGGGACGCAGTTCTAGAGGCAAAGGCGGCGTCATTAGGGACCTGGAGGGGAGCGCACTTCACTCCTGCACTCTGTGACCCTGAATCTGAGACGGTCCAGCCTATTCCAGAGCAGTGTTTTAAAACCACATTTTGTATTGTCTCAAGGAGAAACACAGCTTCTAGCCCAGAGTCCCACGCTCTCCAATAACCACGGTCACTTTTACTTTTATCACCCATAGTTAGCACAGGCCGGCATTCAGGATGCTCTCAGTAACATGTATTAGGTGAGAGCCGGCTTAATGAACTCCACGGGGGCACAGCCTCCGAACTTCTGTTTCTTAGCGTTTCCCATCAGTTTCCGGAGTTCAGACAGTTCCAAGTCCTTCCGCTGACAAATGGCCTCACTGTTCCTTCACCGGCAGGTTCAAGGCCACCCGTCTTCAGGAGGGACACGTCCAGCTCCCTGGCCGGTCGGTCTCCATTCCACTCGCAGAGCGGGGGTGGGGGGCTTCCTCCAGGCTGTGGGGCCACTGCTCTCCCCCGTGATGCACACAGGGCCGCCGACTGAGAACAGAAAGGACCGCCGGAGAGCAAGGTCATGCGGGACTCTCACAGCCGGCCGGCCATCGCTGCTCCTCCCTGAGTGCATCTAACAGGCTCCGTCTCTGCTCAGCCTCCACCATGAAACCAGTCGCCGCTGGAGGGGCCCCACTAAACTGCTCATGAGACGGATCTGACTCTTCAGATTTGATGGCAACTAGGACGTCATCAACGAAAGTGCCTGGAATAAATGTGATGCTCACGATCTACCTGGAAATAGAAGAAGACAAAGCCACGATGGGGGTAGGAGCTCTGGCGTCTGAGCCTCTGTGAGCCGTGGGCACGGCGGTCAGCGGCACCCACCCAGGGAGAGCTCTGCGGGGAAGCATCTTCATTTCCAGGGAAAACCCCAATAGCAGAAAAAGCATGTGTTTGAGTTAGAAAGTCAGTGCATTTCATTACAAAAACTGTGAGTCGTGCTGTCATTCATGGATTTGCTTTCCCGTCTTCATGCATCGGTTCAGCCCACGGGCAGTGCGGCCCTGCAAAGGATGTGCAACTTGGAGCCAGAGGGACCTGGATTCTAATTTACTTATGTGTTAACCATTTATCTCAGAAGAGGCGCCTTTGGTAGAAAGAGGCTGGTTTTCCGTGAGTCAATGTTTGGATTCTAAGTGTGATTTACAACCTACCTTTCCTGTTCTGAGTTACTCTCTCTCTTTCATTAGCCACGTCCTCAGATATAAATGGGGATTTTAACACATTGTTTGCGGGTAGTTTTTATCGCCCGCGCTCTACTACCAGTCAACTTAAACGTATAACTAAAACGTATAAATACGTTTTCCGCTTTCAATGCGTTAACACTCGACGTCCAGGGTCAGATGAGACGGAGGGTGAGCTTGAGCCCTGAGCAGGGTTCTCTGCGGACGTCCCTCCTTCACGGCGGCCCTGCCTCAGCCCCGACTTCTCCTTTCCGCATTCTGCGTGGCGGGGGGAGGCCCTAACACACCCTCAGTTCCCTGTAGATCTGGGCAGGAGGCAGACTCTGTGAAGAAAGATCATGGATGCCCAAGGCGGAGCAGGGCGTGGGCATCTGAGATTCCTCTCCGTGTCAGGTAGGGGCGGCCCGGGAGGCCGCCTGGCCCCCGGCCTGCCCTGGGCTGCTGGCCCGGGCACACCTTTTCTATCCTTCCCGTCACCCCGCTCCTCACACTGCACGTGTCGGTTAGAGGAATGTATGTCTGTTCCTCTAAGACCACTCTCTACCTCAGTGGTTCTCAACCTTGGTTGAACATTAGAATCACCTGGGAATCTTTTTAAAATCCTGACTTCTGGGCCTCATCCTCCGGAAATTCTGTTTCTTTGTTACTAATGTTGTGGCCTCACCCCACAAAGAAACAGGTCCGTGGGGTCCGAAAGGCTGGCGGCCACTGGTTTACAAGACACAGCTCTAGCCTATTCTTAGTGGCTGTACCTTCCGTGGCTTCTATATGCCATGTGCTTATTTACAGCTTGCCTGGTCTTGGGAAAGATCTTGAGCCATTGATACACGAATGATCACTAGATCTTTGCTTGGTTTGGGGCTTTTTACACGAACTGCTCCACTTGAGCTGAAATTCAACTCCACATCCATGAGTTCCACTGAATGAATGGGCTTACTCCTCCCTCTGGCAAAAGGGGTCTCAGAGGCATCAGGGAGTTACCCCAGAAGGTGGGCAGTAAGAGGGGGTTTGCAGAATCGAGTCTGGGATTTCACCTCGAGGACAACACTGTCCCGGCGCCTCGTGAGCTGGGCCCGGGAGGGGAATGCACGTGATGCCGAGGTTTGGAGTCTGGGGGACTTTGAAAACCTTGCTGGGATCGCACTTTTATTTTATCTCCTTAAACAGGAGCCCAGCCCCACCCACCTCATTTGCCCCCAGCATGATGTCTGCCCTCTCAGAAGGGTGAGTTCCCCTCCGATACCCTCTGCTCCTTGCGGCCAAGGCCACTGTGGCTTCCACAGGTCACCCCGTTCCTGTGTCTGGATCCCAACCCCAGGGCACAGGGCCAGCCTGGCTGTGCTCCCAGCCCTCACACTAGCATCATCCCCAAGGTCCTTCCCCCGACCCCCACCGCAGAGCCCCCCGGTCCCCACTCCGTCCGCTCGTTCCTTCCACATTTTGTGAGAGTCTCACCAGTTCTTTCTCCACATGATCTGTCTCTAGCTCCCGCTGGACTGTAACATCTGTGAGCTCATGCCCCACGGAGCATGAAGAGCACACTTTACCACCCGATGCACACGCGCCCTCTCGTTTAGGCTCCACACGTGCCGGCGCGTTCTGCCGCCTCGCTTCCTGCTGGGAATGCACTCCCCCCTTCCTTAGAAATACGCAGGGATCTAATCAAGTCTTTCAGTGACTGGGCCAGCCAGGGCCCCCTCTCACGGGCTGTGGGTGCCGGGTACGGTCTCTGGACTCTGGCCTGCAGGTGACAGCGGCGCCCTCGCCAGCCCGGTCCTCTGAGGATTCTTGAGGCCGTTGTCCTCCGAGTCGCTCGACTCGTCACGAAGGACGGACGCGAGCCTCCCTGTGTGTTGGGAAGTCAGCTGACATTCAGTTTGCAGACGAAGCCGAACCGCGTGTTCGTCCGCAGTCTCAGGAGAAGGTTGCTCGTTCACTCAGCTCCTTACAGGAAACCGTCACAGCAAAGTTGGAGCGTGGCCCTCGCCCAGCAGTGACGTCTCTGGAGCAGTGCCAGTTCTTCCCCGAGGAACCAAATACTCTTGTTCGCAGTCTGGTTGGGCCCACAGCCCTAGAGCAAGTGGTTCTCATGTCGAGAAATAACCACCACAGAAGCCAGCCCAGGAGCCACAGCTTCCAGAGGACCTGTGCGCCCCCCTGTTCCTGGTGTGATGCGGGCGCTGGGAGGGGACGGAGTTCTCCCAGGAAGTGCCTGTGCTCGGTGACGATGCGCTTATAGCTCCCGGCGCTCACTTACTCAATCGCCTTCGCACTTACGGACTCGGTGCTGACAGCTACCGGCTCCCCTGCGAAGTGCCGCTGCTCTAATGAACCGATGTGCAGCCCGGGGAGCTCATCACATGCAGAGACGGGCTCCCACACAGGTCCCTGCAAACCACGTGATCGGGGCAGTGGCTTCCTGCCCCCTGCCTCCTTCTCCATGGCACAGGGAACCCCATGGAAACACGGGGGGAGTGGGGGGGGGGAGAGCTAGCTCAGAAGGTGGCAGAACTGGCATCACTGGGAAGTCCTGGGGGAAGTCTGGAAGAGTAAGTGGGAATGGGACCCAGAGAACAGAGAGGGCCTCCCCGCAGAGGGCCGGGGAGTTGGGTCCGGGTCTGAGGAGAGAGAGCGGCCACAGGTCCCAGGCATGGCGGGGGAGGTGGCCTTGGGGAGCCAGGCCGGGAAGAGCTCAAGGTTGCCCATGTGCAGAGTATTGTTTATAACGTGCTTTGTTTATCACACAGAAATCCTTGATCATTAATGCAGCTCAAGAGGCCCAACACAGAGTCCTAGAGGCTCCATTATATTGTTAACTGAAGTGACCACCTGCCTGCCTGCCTGCCCGCCCTCTTTTCCTTTTTCAGTTCCTCCATTGGTTTGTGAGATTTTCATCCCTCCTCTCCTGCTTCCTCTCCTCCCTTCCTTTCTCCCTTGCAATAAAGGACTTTGCCCAAAACCTGTTAATCCAGATGAACAGGGGTTCTGCATTCCCCTCCCTCCCTCCTTCTTCCTTTCCTTATTGTTGCTGTTTCCCCAACAACTACCCATTGAATGACTAAGTACCATGAGCAACGTTAGGCAACCAGGGACAAACCTGAACAACAACAATTACAATGAAAGAAAAACAACCCACTGTCTGCCTTTATACATTTGTTTTCTAGTCTAAAAAACACATTCTAACGGACAGGCTCGTGTTTGTACCCTTAAAGTCACTGTGAGCTTCACACACACATGCTGTGAAGGGAACACAGGAGAAGCTGAAATGGGGAATACACGGATAGGTTTTACGTTATAAAGTGTTGGTAAGGAAATCTGTGCAGGAAAGTGACGTTTAAGTTGAAACTCGAAGCAAAGGAGCCCCTATGGACTCGGAACTCTGGTACAGTCACAAACAACGGCCTGCCTCGCCCGATATCAGCTGTCCCGGGAGGATTCTCTCCTACACGCGAGCGCGCGCGCGCACACACACACACATGCACACACATGACCATTTACTTAGGGGACCATTTCTACACGAACTGGATAGATTCCACGCTGCCTCCCCATCCCAGAGCCTGGCTGTTCCAGCCTCGAAATGCTCTCGCTCAAAGCAGAAGCCACTTGAGGTGGCGGATGAGCCCGACTCTGGGGCTGCTCCTGCTTCTCCGGGTTCTCCTGTGGCTCCTCATCACTCCCTACGCATGGCTGGGACTCCTCTGGCTTCCCCGGATCTTTACAGATGTCTGCTAGCTGGTCCCGGCTGCAGCCTCGCAGTCCTGCCTTCCTATGCGGCCGGAACATCGTCTTTCAAAGACATAAGTCCCTGCTTGAAAGACCTCTTCCTCCTGCTCACCTGTAGATGAGGTCCCAACACCGGAGCATGAAATGGGGCCCTTTCTCCCCTGCCTCTCTGTTCTCAGCCTCATCTCAAGCCAGACGACCCCCCTCCCCACCCCAAACCCACGTGCCAGTGATCCCGGGTCACTCGCCTTCCCGGCAGCTGCATCCACTCCTCAGGGTCCACATCGCACTGAAAGTACCGACACTGCCTGGGAGGATCCAAGGCCAGACCCCCCCCCATTCCTCCGCAAGCCCCTCCCCACAGGCGGGCTTCCTGATGCCTCTGCAGTCCATCACAAGGTGTCCTTGGGATTCTCCGCCACCCCTCCCCCCCATGACCTCTGCCCTCTCCTTAGGACATGACCGCATCATGTATTTTTATAAACTGTTGAAATGAGAGCAAAACCAGACTCCATGTTTCTGTCCTTGGTACGGCCACCGGACAACGCATGTGCCTCGCCGTCGCTGAGTAAGTCCCCTTACCTGGGGGCTGGCGCGTGCTGCTTCGGTGGGCTCTCCGGTGAGGCCAGGTGGCCTTCCCGGGGTCTGAGCACTGGGTGAGCAGCGGGGTTGGACTGCAGCCTCTTTGCATGACCTCTGAGTGACCTCCTGAGGGGAATCCCTGTTGAAGAAAGAAACACAATGAACTTGGTCTCGTAAGAAGCAATGGCCAGCAACTGGAAGGCTGACTCGGAGGTGAGCATGGGGGCCGCCCTTAACCAGGCCAGACCTGCCTCCTCTGCCCTCCAGCTCCCACCTCACCCCACACGCTCTGATCACACACAACATGCCGGCACCGGTGCCCATACTCTGGGTGGCTTCTGTGCCCGCACTCTGGGTGGCTTCTGTGCCCACACTCTGGGTAGCTTCTGTGCCTGCACCCTGGGTGGCTTTCTGTCCCCCAGTGCTAAATTATTCTCTCCTCTCCAGGGCGCTGTGTGGGATATGCCCTCTGCATGCCCTCCCTCCCAATTTTCAGACCCAGCGCTGCCTCTGAGCCTCCATGGGTTCTGCTTAGCCTTGGGAATGAATGTGTCCCATTCTCTGGGGCAAGATGGATGGAGGGTCCAGGAAGGAGGAAGAAATATACATCGATTATCTGTCGTACATCAAATTCATCGTCTGCATTATTGCATTCAATTCTCAAACGCATGGCACGCAGCTGCGATTCCTCCCCACTTTAAAGGTGATCAAGCCGAGAGCGAGAGGTTCGGCTGCTAATCTAGGGATCGCAGCCCACAATGGGAGAACAGAGATAACAGAGCATTTCTGGGATCAAAGCGGACGACGCTCTCCACGGGTCCTCCGTCCAGCTGCACGCTCCGCACGTGGCGTGAGTCGTGGACGCCGCTGAAGCTAAGGCAGCACTTACCCTGCGTCCCCACCAGAGCGTGGCTTGTCCACGGCCCTCCGTTCTGTCCTCTTTGGGGTGCTGACTTCAGCCCTGCTCAGAGCTTGGATTCTGGCTGGAGCTGAAGATTCCTTCTATTTGCCTCTGAAGCCATCATGGCTGATAAAGCTCACCACGGGCTTCCCCGTCTCTACCTGTCGGCCCACGGCCACCAGCACCAGCCAGAGAGCCCACCTCCTCGCCTGGCTCCCCTCAACCCACCCCCATGTCCTTTGCTGCACCTCCTGTCCTCAGAGAGGCAGCTGCTGCCACCAGCCTGGACGAGGACGCCTAGTGATGCATCCTTGTCACACTCAGTGTTGTCCTTTCTTGCGTTTGTCGAGTCTCCACTGATTAGCTGAGTGACAGTCTACCGCATGGGTCATTCACTAGGTCCGTGGTCGGCAAACTGCGGCTCGTGAGCCACATGCGGCTCTTTGGCCCCTAGAGTGTGGCTCTTCCTAAGCCTTGGGAGTAACCTAATGAAGTTAATAACAATGTACCTACCTATATAGTTTAACTTTAAAAAATTTGGGTCTCAAAAGAAATTTCAATCGTGGTACTGTTGATATTTGGCTCTGTTGACTAATGAGTTTGCCGACCACTGCACTAGGTTATGAGCTTCCTCGGGACAGGGCCCTGTTGGCTAAGCCCGAACCTGTTTCTCCAGCCAGGCATAGTCAGGCACATGGAAACAGTGTACGAGGATGAAGGAAGGGACAGACGAGGAGCAGCCTTTAATAACTGTGCGCTGAATTGGAATAGAGATTCAGTACATCTGTATGTAATGGGACTTGGAGTGACAGGGCCAATTAATATACGCTGAGCACCTGGGCTATCTCCTGGGAACCTAATATATTGGTTTGACTCTCGTGGCTTTGAAGGTAGTGGCTGGAATTCATTTGAAATGTTGTACTTGCCAATTTCACTTTATTTCCTCAGCCTGGATCTCGGGGGCAGGCAGCAGCCTTCCATTTACCCAACGTGCCCGGAGCCCAGCCAGGGGAAAAATCGAGTCCCAGCATGGTCCCCACTTGTTGCTTGTCAAGGCCTCTGAGAGTCAGGATGGAAGTAATCGGGGCACTGCACTTGGCCACACACGGGCTGAGAGGGTCAGGATTTTAATTTCGTTCTTCCTTGGGGATGAGTCTCTATCTGGGCAGCCAGAGCGGCCTTCCCCCTTTCATCTCCGCGACGGCGAGAGGGACGGGATCTGCCTCAAGCAGCGATGTCGTGGTGCTCAAGGACCACACGTTTGCCATCCTCGCTGGGGGCCCCACACCTGGGACAGGGCCTACAGCTCCACAGGCCCATGGGCCAGCATTCCGCGAGGCTTGCCATGGCCCAGACTATGGTGGCGTCAGAAAACTCCAAGAAAGACACGGGCCTCCTCAGGGGCTGCTGAGAAGGCGCCTTGAAGAACATGATGCTGAGGGAGGGTGAGCCTGTGGAAGACTATTTCCAGAAACACCTGTGGCGTGAACCAACAGGTGGCCTGGATGGATGAAAGGATAGAGGACTGCTGAATATTAACGTACTTTGACTAAATACAAGTCATCTCTTATGTCTTAAGATACGTCATATTTAAAGGAAACGTCGGTCTGATGTCTAACAGAGATGATGAGAACTTAAACATTTTTAACATAATGAAAACGGAGCTTTGGCATAAACTTGAGTCCAGTCCACCCATTTTGTCAAAATCCTCCAGACGGTGTGTTTTTTCCCATCACTCAGTCCCCTGTCATCTAACCACAAAGCCCCGTGGACTGCTGTGTGTGCCGTCCGTGGCTTCCTCCCCGCCCCCCCCCCCCCCATGTATTCTCGATTAATTTGGTTCTGCCAAGAGCAGCTCCACCATCTATTTCATTAAATGAATGTAATCTCTTCTGCTGGCGTCTGAAATCTCGGCTCTTCATCTACTTTTCTCACAGTGTAATAAAGGCCTCTGTATCTAACAGGCAGGCAGAATGTTCTTTAGAAAAATGCAAATGAGCAGAAGACGAGGCCTCCTTTGTTTCAGTCCCACTGGAGAGGAGACGGCTCGGAGTCGGAAATGTGGTTTTCTCCTAACTCAGCAGTTAACTGCTGTCATTCAGAACCAGTGACTTATTCATTTATTGTGTTCTTTCAATCTTACTTTCTCATCTGAAAAATGGGACAGACAAAGCCACAGACTATTATGTAAATGGGTGTTGCAATAAAACTTTATTTGTAAAAACAGGTAGTGGGCAGGATTTGGCTGGAACGCCATAATTTACTGACCGTTGCTCTAGGCTGCGACAGGTGCCGGAGCTGCTAGGAAAGTGTGGGAGATTTGAAGAGGACTCACTTCCTTTGAGTCCCTTAATTCCCCATCCCACTGTCCCCACAACCGAACACAGAGCAGGGGTGACAGGGGGCTTGAAGGGACCACTCCGATGGGGGTCACTATGAGCTGTGTCTGATTTGCACCTGAGACATCTAATGGCCAGGCACTAGTGGTCCCGGCACTGAGGCAGGTGAAGTGGCTGAGTGGGGACTGAGGACAAAGGCTGCGCCAGGGCCTCCGGGGAACAGTGTGGGCTCCATGCAAGAGGCGACGTAGGTCTTGCTTGAGGGGTGAGTGGACTTGACAGAAGGAAGCCAGAGGCACATGGCAAGTGTCCTGGGGCTCAGAGGAGCCCGGCCTGACAGCTGAGACGGAGCTGCGTGGTCTGTCCCTCCCTGGGAGGGACCGAAGGAGGACAGGGGAGGGGGGGGCGTTCCCCGCATGGCCCACCCGGGCTGGCCAGACATGTCCCACGTGGCCTGGGCTCCCGGAGGGAGAGGCCAGCACTGCAGATGGGCACGTGGCCTCTGATGCCCGAGCGTTTCTGTTACTCCCCCCTGGCCACGGCGCACGCAGCCCCCAGGCTTCGGGAGGGCAGACAGGCCCGCCTGGCCCCCGGCACCGTGTCTGACATCCCCACGTTTCCAAACGACCGCACCTGTGAAAAGAGACGATACTAATTCTCACCTCATCGGTGTGTTAGTCTCGAAAAAGGCCGCCCTGGTGAAACGCTTAGCGGGTCAGGAGTCATCTGACATGTGAGCTGCG
>NW_005871355.1:735771-739114 GCF_000147115.1 Myotis lucifugus
CGTTTCCTTCCCCTGGGCGCCTCCCCTGTCGGCCCCCGCTGTCCCCTGCCTCGGTCCCCAGGGCCTGGAGAAGGCTCTCCTAGGACTCTGACGGGAGCGTCACCCACACTGTCTCTAAGGTCACCAACGCCGGCCTTGTTTTACACCTTGTAGAATTTACAGCAGCGCCCGGGAGGAACGAAAGGCTGTAACTTTCCCAAAGGCCTCAGAGGTCATAGTCACAGCCATCAGGCCACATACAGCCGAGCTCTCTCTCTCTCTGAGGAGTCCGGCCCTTTATACAGAGACGATGGAGCCCCAGGTTCAGCTGCCACGGAGGCCCCTGCGGACCAACGTTTATTGGGGGGTGTTGTGGGAAATGTGAAGTTCCCCTTTAAGAACCTGAAGTTGGACCCACTCTTACAAGGCATAGAACCGTTCTTCCCTCTTCACGTTCGGGGAAAACAGAAACAATTAGCATTCTGTGACTGGGGACCATTTTTCTTGCATCAGGCATATAAGATACGAGCGCGATTGCCTGCGAGACACATTATTCACTTGGCAACAGGGGGAGATAACAGGTCAGGTTCCACACCCCGGGATCTCCTTCCTGCGCCAGAAATCAGATTTGCCTGTTGCAGTCAGAGGGTGCAGTCTCTCTCTCAGGGTTCAACACGGGAGAAGAAGATACGAATCGTGGATTCCAGGCACGTCATTCCTGCTCCACGTGGGGAAATGAGAGATCAGAGCACTTCCCTCTGGGGAGCAGGTGCCTGTCTGAACCCCGGGAGCTTGGCCGAGGGTCACGGGCAAACTCGGCAGAATCCACCCGCTTGTCCCCTCGGATTAAGCTGGGCCAGGCCCGTCGGGCTCCCGGGGTGGGAAGGACGCACTCTCTGCCCGAGTGATGAGCGGGAAGCAGGACACACGGGACATGCTGGGCAGGGTCGCACAGGGCAAAGGGACAGCCGGCTGCTCTGGCAGCTCCCCATGTCCCAGTCCCCATGACCCTCGCTCATCCAGGGCAGGAGGCCACCGCTCCCTCCACAAGGATGTGCAGTGAGCAGCTCTGTGTCAAGGGGGTGGGCAGGGACACGTGGAATGGCGCCAATTCTTCTCAAACGTCCGGACCAGCCGTGTGTCCTCAGTGAGGCCCCAAGGGTAAGTCAAGGGCGACCCAGGAGGGCGTGCACAGCCCCGCACAGCCCGTTGGGAAAAGCCGGCATCACGCACCCAGCGGCCCCTGGAAGCTCAGTCCTTCATGAATACACCAGGCGGTATCACCAGGGGTCTGTCTTCCGTGCCGGCCCCGAGTCCTTTCTGTTCCTAAAGGACGAGCCCCCTGTACCTGGCGGCGTCCCAAGCTCCCCCCTTTATCCCCTTCCTCCATGAAGTGAAGGGCCTGGCAATTCGTGGCCTGAATAGCCGAGAGCTGCTGGCAGCCCAGGAGTCAGAAACCCCCCCTTTGGAAAGGGTTCTTGAGGATGAATGACGGGGCTCTCGCTTCTCCCTATCGCTGTCCTCCTCCTGACCTGGGAACATTCTGGAAGCTCCCTCTGAGGGCCTTGGCCAATCAGAGACAGCCTTCTTCTTCTTCTTCTTTTTTTTTTTTTTTTTGACATCAGGCTAAAAATGGTTATTGTCCTATTATTGAAAAGCAGGTAAGTTAAAATATTTAGGATGATCCTTTGTAGAAAATATTCCTCCAGCCATAGACATGAGGCCACTATTTAAGTTGTGTGTGTGTGTGTGTGTGTGTGTGTGTGTAAGGGAAGGCTAGCTTTTCAGAGAGAGAAAAGCCAAGCAGAAATAATAGTAATTTACATTCCTACAGAGGTTACAGTTCGCACCATGACCCCACATATATTTTTTATCCTTCTCACCAGTCCCGGGCAAGGCGAACAGGATTTTTGTCTCACCTTTCCCGCTACACCGCAGAGAGGGTAACATACTCCTGTGAGGTCGCACAGTCAACTGGCAATGACACTAGCACAGAAAACACACCTTCTGGTCGCGAGCTCTGTGACTCACCCGCCACTGCCCGACGCAGGGAAACAAGTAGAACTCTCTTGTCACTGCTGTTCTCTTCTTCCATCACAGAGGACATTACTCAGAGGCAATGTATGTGCTGGTCACATGCTTGAGTTTTGACATCAGAATTCTTGTACTAAATTCCAAATCCTATTATTTATTGGCTATCGAAACTTGAGCAATTAAAAAAAATTACTAACCTTCATCTACCTTAGCTATTAAATGAGGGTAACCATAGCACCCATCTCATAGGATCGTTGTACATGAAATGAAGTAAGCATATTTATAAGACACACCAACGTCTTAGTAAAATGTGACAGAGGCAATGGTGGTGATGTCCATTATGTTGGTGATGGTGGTGGTGGTGATGATGATGGTGGTGGTGGTGGTGGTGGTGATGATGGTGGTGATGATGATGGTGGTGGTGGTGGTGGTGGGAGTGGGGGTGGGGGTGATTGTGATGTTAGTGGTGGTGATGATAATGATGGTAGTGATGGTGTGGTGGTGGTTGTGACGATGATAGAGTAACAGCATTAGTGGCAGAAGCAATAGTCAGAATTTCATAGGTGTGGAGCCTGAGGTATTGAGAGAAGACTTGACTCATAGTACATAATTTTAAGTTTAGCAAAATACTGTGACCCGCCCCCCCTCCCTTTCCCAATGCAGTATTTCCTGCTTTGGAAATCAGGACCTCTACAAAGATGGGACCTAAAATTATGGGGTCAGGAAGAACAAATTCCCTAGTTCTCACTGGACCATTAACCTTGTGAAGGGCTATTGTTTTTATTTTGGTCTTGGCATTAGAGGATGGAGGTAATTTCATGGGTCTGCACTTGGTCTTTCCTACGATAATAGCTCTTGGTGGACAACCGGTATGAGGATTTTGCCAACCAGTAAGTACGTGCACGATGATATACATTTGAGAACCCAGGACGCGTCTGTGGTCCTAGCACTCACTGGGGTAGATGTAGCTCCTCCCTGAGATGCCTCCTCTTATGGAATGATGGTCCCTCCCTGTCCTACTGGCCTCACGGTGGGCGTGAGATGTGCACTGGCCAATGACATGTCAGCAGAAGTGATGTGTCTCTTTTGTGTGTAGATCTCCACTCCCTGCCACAAGAGCAGCCGTATTTCAAGTGGACACTTGCCAACATAGTTCTATAGAGAGAGAACTACATGGCACGGAGCTGAGGCTGAATTGTGATGTGTATATTGCATCACTGAGAAATAAACCGTATTTACTGTGAAGTGTTTGTGCATACGATTTAGCCTGACAGACAAAGCCCACTAGATCAGAAACTCCTGAGGGTGCAGACCATGTTTTAATGATCAT
>NW_005871355.1:740325-769208 GCF_000147115.1 Myotis lucifugus
GATCACCTTCCCCAACTCCCATTTCTCCCAGGTCATGGCCAGGCTCCATGCCTTTACTTGCTGACAGAATAAAATTCCAACACCTTGGACTGACATTCAAGGCTTTCTGCCCATCTCGCTTCACTACCTCCCGGTTCCATCCCCGCCTCTCCCCTGCACAAGTTCCCAGTGCAGCTCAGGGTCTCCTTCGGCACCCTGCTCTCCTCTGCCTCCTCCTCTTGCTCCTGCCATTCCTCTATAGAAAACATGTCCCACCCCCTTCACAGTCATGTAAGTGACAAATATTTATTGACGACCGAGCTATCTGTCTGTCCCCAGGGATACAGCAACGAACAAGACGGCCTCGGGCCTGTTCTCTTGAAGCTTATGAAGCAATCTAATTTCCTAAGTGCCTGCCCCTCTCTTCCTAAGGCCCCTCCTACAGTTTATTCAGCAGAGAGGGTTCTTTCCTCCTGCAAACATTTCAGCCCTCGCTCTGCCTCTGCGCCGTGTGTGTGCTCTCTCTCATCTCACAGTGCTCACTATTGTTTAGAGAACCATCACCAAGAGGAACCAGTGCGAGGGAACACCCTTTAGACATTTCCTGCGTGACCAGCACCGCGCAGGGAACTTCAGATGTATAACCCCTCCCTCCACACCAACCTGACACGTTCCTGTCACTTTTCCACTCGTCTTCATGAGAAACTAAGGCATATTTTTGCATATTTTTGTTAATACATATCGAACATGCAATACTTGGGAGCTATTATTTAGTCATGTGTCTGGTATTTTTGGAGCATCAATCTTGAATTCTGTTTTATTTTTAAGCATTCCTAATAACTCAGAGAGAGAGAGAGAAACTCGACTCTCTCCTTGATAACAAGAAGAATTTAGGGTTTAGATAAACATCTGTGGAGGGCACAGGCCCTGGTCCGGTGCAGCCAGGAGACGGCGTCAGGGTCTGCGGCACAATCACATTCACCTCTGACCCGTGAGCTGTGAGTAATGGCTGACTCGGGACGCCTTGCTGGGAGGCCGTGACAAAAATTATGGAGTTGTCAGCGGCAGTGAGCTGCGCTACATCTTTGTGTTGATCGTTGTTTATTGTGCCAACCTTGGGTGACCTTCAGATCCTCTCAGTCTGAGGCATCCATCATCTGACATCATCTGACATCATCCTGGGCTATGAAAGGACATCATCAGCATCCTCACCCTCTCCCGGGACATCAGGACCCGTCGCTATTCTTTCTTGCCGAGCAAACAAGCTGCACTTTGATCCATGTCCCTTGATACTTCACTGTGTATTACAAATCTTGCCAAAGAATAAAATCTTGCTCATCAGACACACGAGCAATAACTCTGAAAACAAATGCCTTCGCTTAGCGTATCTTTTCTGCCTCTCGCTCACCGAGTTAACTTGGCAGACACCTCCTCGAGGTTTGGTTTCCCCGACTGCCGCTTGCTATGGTATGATAGAGGGTTGCTGTGAGTGATAAAATGGGGCACCCGTGAGGAAAGTGCTTCATGAACCATCGCTAACATAAGGAAAAGCGAAAGAGAATGATGATGAGAGAGAAGTAGGACCGACTTACTGCAGACTCTCCTTTCTCGGTGGCCTTTTAACTCTCAGACCAAGCTCACTTCACCAGGGAGGAAGGTGGCTTATTTAATGTTTAGAGTTGTTTTGTACTAATTACAAATGTATTAATTACTATGTCTATTTCTACTGAGACTGGGTTTATGCAAAAAACACACAAAACAAAACACACACACACACACACACACACACAAAACCCAAACAGATATGAAACCTTTCTCTGTCTCATTTGTCCTATCGGTTCATTATTTGCTCCGTTCATTATTTGCTCCTAAATGAAAATGAGTTGCCCTCACAGATGGTCTGAGAGAAAGGACAGCAACGTGTTGCTGATGGTTCCTCATGGAACTGGTATCACTCTCCCTACCAGGCAGTGGAGGACGGGTTCGATGGGCGGAGGGTTGGATGGGCGGAGACGCCCCTTAGAGCCGTCAGCGCCTGCCTGTAATAGAGCGTGGGAACAGGAGTGAGGAATAATGCCCAGGTGTCTGGGATTCAGGACAAGACACTGAGGCCAGCGTGTACTTGACTTTGAACCAGTCTTTCTTAGTGATGTAAAAACGTCTGTCCAAGGGCCCGAGAAGGACCTGTGAAGAGTAGAAGCGGTCGGGTTTGGGATTATTAGGTCAGTGCTTATAGGGAAGTAGTTTTCAACATGTGGCCGGGACACACGGAGGACTAGAAGACTGCCCAAGTGCTGTGCCAGCAACGCAGGTGACCAGACCTCGGGACTGAGTCGTGGGTGGCCTGTGCAGGTGAGCGGTGACCATGTCCCCGGGTGTTCTGGACGCTTATGTTTGGAAGACCCGCTTTGGGGATCCTACTTTGGAAATGTTGTTCCTAATAAGCACACTTTCCAGTATGATTAGAATTTCTAAGATGTGCAAAAAACCCGAGATAGTAACTGATCCGCATGTCAGATCTTTTAACTCACAGTGGAGGGGAGAAGTGGGGAGGAACTAGGGGACATCTGTAATACTGTCAACAATAAAAAAATAAATTTAAAAATAGAAAACAAAAAAATTAAATACAATGAAATACTTGAAATAATACAGAGGAAGTTTTCTAGTCACAATACAGGGTGGGGCAAAGGTATGGTTACAGTTGTTTGTAGGGAAAATAATACAATAATTAATAAATAATAATATGCCCTGACCAGTTTGGCTCGGTGGATAGAGCGTCGGCCTGTGGACTGAAGGGTCCCAGGTTCGATTCTGGTCAAGGGCATGTCCTACACAATAGGGGGTGTGCAGGAGGCAGCTGATCGATGTTTCTCTCTCATCGATGTTTCTAACTCTCTATCCCTCTCTCTTCCTCTCTATAAAAGAAAAATAAAAAAAAAAAATAAATAATAATACATGAGTAAACTGTTTCACATACTCACAACTATAAGCCCCTTTTGCCCCCCCCCCCCGTATAATTATATTAGAAGCCGATATTTTTTTTAAAAATGAATACCTGAAAAGTCTCTGAACATCTTAATTTAAACAACACACTTCTAAATCAAAGGAGAAATTCAGTTTTAAATTCATATATTAGAAAAGAAATGTCTAAAATAGGTTACTAAAGAATCCACCGAAGAGTCTAGAAAAATAATAAATTATAGCAACACAAACATAACATGCAGCCATTGGAGGAAAACTCCATTAGCTCTGGTTATAAGAAGGATAAATGTAGAGCACAAGACAGGGGCCTCGTGGGGACCAATGGCGCTGAAGAACGTGATTACCACAAAATAAACACCCACAGATAAATGCGCAGACGCACGCACCGAATAGCACTGCCGGAGGCCTGGAGAGGGAGGGCAGATGGATTTTCCTGGGCCCCAAGTCTGTGCCCGGAAGGTTGGCGTGGGGCTTTGCACAGATTAGGGCGTATTACAGCACCATTTTTAAATCACAGATAGAGCAACTGATACCGAGGGGATTAAATCTTCTTTCCGTTTACCTTGCTGGTAAGTGTTAGAGGCACAGCGTGACTCGAGTGTATCTGATCTGGAGTCTCTTCTCCTTTCTAGGTATCATGAGCTGAAGGTAGCTTTGGCTCTAAGCAAGAATGCAAATGTGTCAGCATCTGCTTTGATCTCTCACGTATTTATTTTTGAACCAATCTGTCTGCACACAGAAAGGCGACATGGCAAAGTCAGTGGCATAAGCTTTGAAACCAGACAGCACTCTTTGAATCCCGACACACGTCCAGACAGAAACATTTGAATTCCAATAACATGTGTCTTTGACTTCATTTCCGATTTTCCCTTTAAATTATATATCCAGAAAATGATTTACTGAACTGAAACAGGTAAACATTTTTAAAGCTTTTACCCAAAGATGTTCATTATTGCTTTATTTAAATAACAACAACCATAAATTTGTTGCCCAGCCATACAGTAATCATTGAACTAATTATTATACATATATGAGATAATTATTAAGACATTAAGGCAATTGCTTGGAGGTGGTTTTTAATGATCCTGATTAGGATTAGAATTTAATATTAAGGGGAGAGAATCAGAAGACTTCACAGGCTGATTGAACTTCATCAAGTATTTATATCCGCATAGTAATGTATATTAATAATCATACCCACATCTGTGTCTATCTCCATCATGCCTATCTCATACCTTTGGTTTTCTGGATCTGGAACTGCCCACGTGATTTCGAATCAGCTCCTTTCTTTTATCCAGCTATGATTATTTATTCCAGCTCTAACCCTGGCTCAATTCCCCACCTTTCCTCTGAGCTCCACCCACCCATCCTCTGGCCATCACAGTGACCCCCCCACCCTGCCCGCCCCGGGTACCAATGTACAGCTTCCAAATACAAACACTGAGTGGTGAGGTGCCTTTGTCCCTCAACATCATCCCCATCATCTTGGAAGGAAGTCCCTCGAAAGCCTATCACAGTTAAAAAGAAAGCCTTCCTGGAGGGAGATGCCAGTGGGTCATCTAGCGGGTCTTTCCCGTTCTGTACCGCGCATCCCTGTGACAGGAGCACACGCGCTCTTTACGCAGTTACGAGAAGGGAAGTGGAACGGGGTCATTGTGTAGCATCACATCCCCGTGACCTTGTCCCAACTTCTCTCTGCAGCTGCTGTTCGCCACCGGTGTGTTTGCGAGGGTCATTTGTGGAAAAGCATGATTGTGCATTAGGGTGATGCTCCCTCATGCGTTATTAAGTCAGGAAGTTTTCCAAGTAGATAGAGGAGGGAGCCCGGTGAGTAGAGAGAAGTCAGACTATTGGGACAGAAGGGGCGCTGGACCAGCCTCATCCCCTTGTCAACGTTCCGTTCCTCCCAGGGACATCCTTGCTCAGTGCACTGAGCGCGTGGCGTCAAGTTCCTCTCTGCACTGGCTTCTCACTAGGGCGAGGCCTGCACCCCAGGGCCTGGCGATCGCCCAGGCGGGCACAGGTTACAAAGTCAGTGTTTTCTGCTGAGTGAATGTTGACATTTCAAGAAAGAAAACGTGAGGTGAGTCTTCGGACACATTACGTTCCATTCAAAGGCAATTTAGAGCAGCCGAAGAGACGGCGTTGGAGTCTGACTCAAGCTGAGTTTTCACAGAAGAGAGAGAATCTCGGAATGGAGCAAGTTAGCGTGGAGACGGAGCTGACGGGAGTAAATGGCATTCACCGACTTGTCACTGAACCTTTCCAGAACTCGCACCAGTAAAACGTGGTTGACCATACCTGCCAACGCGGTTAGCATCCAGTTCCAGTGAAATACCGCCGTCCCCCCTTATCTGCAGGGGGCACGTTCCCAGACCCTGTGGATGCCCAAAGCCTCGGATAGTACCAAACCCTATAGATAGTTGTTTTCCAAACACATGCAGACCTAGGGTAACGTTTAACTTACAAAATTAGGCATAGTAAGAGGTCAACTATAGCTAACAATAAAATAGAATGATTATAACAATATATTGTAATAAAAGTTACTTGGTCTCACAAAATTCCTAACTGAACTGAACTTAGCTTGCCCCTGAAAGGAAGCCCTGTGCTCCTCTGGGGCATCTGGGTCGCTGCTCCTGCACTTGGGGCTGCTATGAAGTAAAACAAAGGTGACTGACCACGCACCGTGGCACCCAGGGGCAGCGCCCCACAGCCAAGATGCTGCAGATGGAGGTGCAGTGCCCACCTCCTGACACTCAGCCACGTCCAGGCCCCACGCAGCGGCGAGACGCAGAGCAGAGCGCATTTTTAAACCTAGAAATTGTGTATTTCTGGACTTTCCTACTGGATATGTTTTTTGGTTTTTTTTTTAAGAGGAAGGGAGAAGGGAGAGAGAGAGAGAAACAGAAACATCAATGATGAGAGAGAATCATTGATCTGCTGCCTCCTGCACCCCCCCACTGGGGATCAAGCCTGCAACCTGGGCATGTGCCCTGCCAGGAATTGAACCCTGACCTCCTGGCTCATAGGTTGATGCTCAACCCCTGAGCCAAAACCCAGCCGGCTGGCTCACTGTGTCAAGACTACACAGATATTTAACGATGACGCTGGAAGCAGAACCGGAAGCTTGGGGCTCCCAGTCCAGTAATTTTCATACTAAAAATTGCATGAACATTACCGGACTCTAGCTTTTAATGGAATAAAAAATAAATTACACAGCTGGGAGCTGTCTAGCACGGGGATTGCAACAGAGCACACACTGTGCAAATGTTTGCTGAATTAAATTAGAAGCTGGAAAAGCTCGTAAGAGTCTCTGGTTTCGTCCAGCCCCTCGTTTGGCTTCGAGAGGGAAAGGAGCTGAGAAAGGACTTCGCCAAGGTCATGCGGCTCACTGGCCACAAGGCCGAGTGAGGACCCTAACCCTTGGCCTCTTCACCCGACACCCCCTCCTTAATGGGGTGTGAACGGGTCCCCTGCGTGCAGCAATTGTGGGTAAAGAGGCATGACATTGGGTAAAGCCATTTCACGATGAGCTCAGTGGCCGGCAGCGAGTAGGAAGAGGAAGAGACGCTAATTCAAGTTGTCGGGGCCCAGAGAAAGCCGCTCTGGGTGCCGTGCGCGCCTAATGGGAAGAATGACAGGCTTGAGCGCGGTTATTCTTGGGCCCATTCCGAGACCGAGAGTGCATATTCCCAGCAGGCTCAGCACAGACGGTGACAGTAAAACGCACGTCCCCAGACAAGGGCAATGTCCGGGGCCTGGTAAGAAATTCATGGCCACGGTGAGCCTCCCCCTGCTGGGCGCTGTCAGCACAAGGCGGGGACAGGGGACCGCTCTTCCTCCTGCACCATCTCCAGCCCGTCCTGGTCTTCCCGTGCCCCTTACACCCCAGGAGGCACGCAGAATGCCCCCCAAGCTCTCCGAGAGGGCGGGGGCACCCGAGACACTCACTAACTTATTTCCGTGCCCAGTGACCTTCCACGGACAAGGACACTTCATGGCTGAGAGGACCCACCGGGCCCACCTGCCGCTGCAGCCGTGCGGGCAGGAGGACGGAGCAGGTTGGGAAGCGGCCGATCCCCGGTTTCACACAGGGAGCCCCGCCTCCCGGTGCCCTCCGTGCGCCTCCACTCCTCCCTGAAGCCTGGGTGTGCCCTTCTTTCACTCCTCCCCGAAGCCTGGGTGTGCCCTTCTTTCACTCCTCCCCGAAGCCTGGGTGTGCCCTTCTTTCTGGAGAAGCAGAGAGAGGCGCAGGCCAGCTGAGCGCAGGTGGGGAGCCTGACAGGGCGGTGCACCTGCCAGAGCCTGGCTCCCGGCCCGGCGCCTCCGTCACAGGGAGAGCCTGCGCGCTGGCAGACAAGTGCTGCAGCGATTCCTCACTCCAAAGGGCTGAAACGTCACCTCCACACATCTCATAATGCCCATGTCCTGGTCTGCAGTTCTCAAGTCTTTCCTGTCGTCAGCAGGTCAAGGCTTGTCATAGGTGGGAATTAGTCTGTATCAAGCATCTGCATTTTCTGGGTGTGGGTTCAAGACAAGACACGGAGTCCACTAGGATTCCTCCCATTGTTCTACACAGCGAAGGTACTAACAGTCACCTCAGTGTGATGGGAAGTCAACTAAGGTGCGTGGTAGGCGCTCAATACAAGGCATCTGGTAAAAACCACGACGATGATGGTGACAACGACAACAGTTTCAGCACGAGGGAAACAGGGCAAAACAAGCAAACACTTGGTTATGGAATAAGTGCAGACAGAACCACATGGAACCAGACGCAAAGCTCAGCACCTCGATTTGCCAGCTGGGTAACTTGGACAAGTTTGAGTTTTCTAAGCTTCACTCCTTTTATCTCTGAGATGGGCAACAGCAAAGATAATGCCTCCGTCATGTATGTGTTTTGAGAATTAGGAAGAACATACATAAATGCCATTCTCTTGACAGATACAGAGATATGGACTGACGTATCAGTATTCACATAGTGCATATAACCTTCTACATATAAGGTATATACATATGTATAATTTGTAATTATGAAAGTATACATTGTCACAGTATTTTCACTTGCAAGTGAGTATTTAAGGGACAACACTTCCTGCCTATATCATGTAAAGGCATCCCTCCTTGAAATGCATGTATAGTCTAACACCCCTCTCTCTTCATAACACGCATTTCTTTATTCTTTGGATGGTGTATGTACATCTGGAGTCTGTTTCCTCTTCACTTTCTTCATCCAGTGCTCCTTAGCGTACTCACCGGTCAGAGGGGAGAGCATGCCTTGCTGTGGGTCAGGTGCTTCATTCGAACGTTACGATCACTACATGGACACACTGGCCTATGGGGTCCGTAAGCATGTGTCGGGTCCCACTGAGAGGCCCAGTAGGGATCCAGGTGCCTGAACCTCTGTCTCTGTTCTTACTCCCAGACACAAGCCTGAGACACACCCAACGCACAATGCTTAGCGTTACACTCTCACATGGTCACCCTAATTCTCTAGGCCTTGAAGTTGGGCGCCAGGACAAAGAGGAAATGGACGCCAGGTAATGTGCACTATGAGGGACAGTGAAGGGATTGAGAGTACTTAGTCTAGGAAAGAAAAAACACAATACTGGGATATAAAGGAGAAAGAGTGCCATGGAAGCAGAACTCTGAAACTTACACATCACTTACAGGTCCCTCTCCTGCTCGCCCTTCACCAGCGTTTACAGTCGCACAGAGTTGCCTATTTTTTTGCAAATGAGAAATCTCCAGCTGGAGCTTGTAGGCATCTGTAGGCGACGCTCCCAGGAGAGCAGGAGAGAGGTATCCGGAGGCAGGTGGGTATCAAACAATCCAGTGCCAGCTGCCATCCCACTGCCCTTATGCACCAAGCCCTACACTCCCCGCACCAGGACCACCTGCCTCCACTGGCTCTCCCTGTCCTCCGATGGCCGGTCTCAGAGTTGGCCATTGTGGTTAGAGGAGATCATAGAAATCATCCGCTCCCACATCTTTCCAATTCTTAACAGTGTAATAATCTTGCCCCGTCCCCCCACATGATGCCGTGTTAACGTGCTCTCTGGGTGGGAGGGCGAGGACATTGGTGGTTTCAGAGGTTTTGATGTCACCTTCTTCACGGCTAGATTTTACCCCCCATTCCACGGTCCTGTTATAGGGACAGTGCCAACTGCCAAACACGTCTGTCTACCCGTGTCAGGGACAGGGACACGATGGCCGGTCATGTTCTGGGTGCCACGGGCCCCTGTCAGCAGATGCTGGCCAGGCCTTCAGAACATCACCTGACACCCACATGACCCCACCTGAACAGGGATCTATTGTGGTTAGTTTTGCAGGTCCGTTTGGCCAGGCAGCAGGACCTAGTTACTTCCCCGCACACTAGTGCAGGGATCCCTGTGAAGGTGTTTGTAGATCTGGTTACCTTCTGTAGTCAGCTGATTTTAAGTTAAGGACATCGGTGCTGTTTTTCCACACGCCTAGTACACTATACTCACTAGTTGACTCCTGTCCCCTATATAACCTCATTCATGAGTAAAATTTTTACTGTGGCCACAACTGTATGTTGGGGACTGTCTCTACTTCACCTTCTACTGGTATTGGGTCCTCCTTGCCAGCCAGTGACTGATCCTAATCGCTCTCTCCCTGAGCACCTGCTTTCCTGCCTACTTCTCGCACCGACAGCCGGGGGTTGAGTCCACGGGAGGCAATGCTGCGGTGGTGTTTGGAGGGTAAAATGTTAATGAGAGGTGAATAGCGTGGAAGGACTGGGGTAGGGGAAGCAGGATGGGACGGACCAATCCGGGTCTGAGAAGCCTTGGCTAACCCGGGCAGAGCTCTGAGAGAGTGTTTTCTACCAGGGTCGTCCTAAGAGGCAGGGAGGTGTATTAAAACCCACCTAACTCTAGTTTGACTTCAAAAGCAGTAGCTATAACAGTCAAGGGCACGTGAAGTCCAGCATAGGCTATCCTGTATAATAAAAGCGTAGTATGCAAAGTATCCCCTCGACTGGGAATTCATCCAGGAGCTCGACCAGGGGGGCGGGATCGGCCGGAGGAGGGAGGGAGTACCTGGCTGGCAGTCTGCAGCTGCTAGGGATCCTACCAATGCATGAATTTTGTGCACTGGGCCTCTAGTATAGTTAATAATAACTATGTGTGATGGGTACCAGACTTATTGAGGTGACCACTGTATAAAATATATTAATGTCTAATCACTATGTTGTATACCAGAAACTAATATAATATTGTATGCCCACTGTAATTGAAAAATAAACTTTAAAGGACGGTAGCTGCCTCTAACAAGTGAGATTATAGAATTATTTTATAAGAAACGATATTTTAAAAATTCAATAAAAGCAAAACTTTGTGAGATTTAATTTAAAGAAGAAGAAACTTAGACAATGCCAATAGTGGAGACTCACTTCAAATAAAAGTGGACAGTTTTCTTTAAGTATGTTTTTACTTTTTTTTTTAGAGAGAGAGGAAAGGGGAGAGAGAAACACTGATGTCAGAGAGAAACATCAATGGGTTACCTCCTTCGGAGCCTGGGAAGACACTCAACCAGCCGAGCCACACCAGCCGGAGCCAAAATGGACAGTTTCCAACTTTCCTTTGCAGAGGTAACCAGGCGGCGGGTCCCAGAACAGACAGGCGGGTCCCAGGGTTAATGACTGTGGGCCCGCTGTGATTGCACCGTTTTTTTGCAATTTAGTGTCTTTTCTTTCTCCTCCCTCTGCATCTGTTTGCCGGAAGCCTGCGGTCTGGGCGTTGTGCCCAGTTTGATTTAATTTTGGTTTCCTACTTATGTGGCATCCTAGCTGTGGTTGGGAGATGACATTTTACAAAGTGTGTTTAGGCGTCTTTGTTTATTTATGGCGGAACAAGTACAAAAAGCTTGTGCCCAGTCTGTTTGGATAATAATGTTTAAGATAGGAGGAATAAAACTGATAGCAAATGATAATACATGCAAATGTGTGATTACACAGAGCGAGGGTGCGTGTTTACACGCCTGCCGTGGCTGCAGTAACAGGGCAGGCTGTCCTGTTTCTGCTCCTTTCCTGTCCCTGCCCGCCACGCCCTGAAGAGGAGGAGGGACAGGAGGGAGGCGTGTGCCCAGGCCTGGCTTGCTGTCTGGAAGGCCTGAGTAAGCGCGTGGCGGGACGGGCACCGTGTGGGGACCTCATCGAGCGCTCCCAGGACCCAGAGCCAAAACTGACCTGGGTTCCAGCCAAACCCTCCAGCCGAAGGGTGAGCTGGGTGCGCAGGGAGGCGGTGCCATCAGCATCGCCTGGCGCCCGGCGAGTTCCCCGGAGCGGGGGTGGGCTGCGGGCGGAACCTGAGGCAGAGCCCACAGCATTCCTGCTCACCTTCCAGAACCATTTACACCCAGCCGACTGCAAGCTTTTCTCTGCCCGTGGCCAGTCCTGCCTCTGCTAGAACTCCTGTATCAGGAGAGGCTCGAAGGGCTTCTCCACTGGTTCCTGGGGCTGCTCTTCATCTCCTCAGGGTGCCCTGGGCTGCCCAGGACCCCTCGGGAGGGAGGGGCGGGAGCAGCTCCGGGCAGAGGCCAGGAGGGTGTGGCTGGCAGACGCTCACAGGGCTTTCTGGGGCGCCCTGAGCACTTGCTCCTTGCAGCCTCTCCTGGTGGGACCCTCCCCAGGGAAGAAGCTCGGCTTCACCGTGGCCTGGGCGGTGCCCTCTGGCTGCTCCTGTCGTAGCTCTTCCCTATTGGGTGCTGCCCTTGTCACGCTAGCAGCTACCTTTTGCCGGTAGGATGTTTTAGACTTATATCGGCGATCAGTCTTTACGCCCCTGAATTTTTGGGAACACACATTCAGCTCCTGGGTTAGTCCCCTGGAAGCCCTTCCCGTGCTTTAAGGAGAAGGGGCAGAGCCTCCCTTCTCCCGAGGTGATGGAGAACTCACCGCACACCCACAGCCCTCGCCCAAGTCGGTCTCCCGCCTCTGACCTCTCCCTCCGCCTTCCTCGCACCCACACCCACCCTCGGCTCAGAAGTGCTGCCCGAGCTCCTCGCCTGGCCTCTCACGCATGAAGTCAGCTGCGCTTCGCTAAGATGGCTCAGTATTTTGATCTCTCGGATCGGGATTACAGGCCCTTTGAAGGGAGCTGACCCTAAGGAACCATCCTAGATAGCAAAGCCTTCTATTCCAGAATTCCATTTACTGGCTCCGTCCCTGTAAATTACCTGTCAGTTACCTGTCAATGAGTCTGCCCTGTCACTGTCCTCACCCAGTAATTCCATTTTCTTTCTGTAGCTTCTGCACTGAGTTATGCGGCTGCTCCCACGTCTGCTTTACCTGGGCCTGCTTGTTAAAGCAGCCTTGTTCAAAATTTCATGTCCTGCGAGCCACCTGCGGGTCCTGCTAAATGCACATTTAGAGACCACAGGGCTGGGGTGGGGCTCTGATTCCTGCTTTAAACAGGCTCCCGGGCTCCCAGGTGATGCAGACGCTAAGGACGCTCCAGGGGCCTCACACTGAGTAGCAGGCACGGAATTGCAGGCTCCCAGCTTCTGGCTCCCTCGCTGTCAGGCCCTGTGCCCTGTGACCAGAGCTGGCAAGGGGGCCACGGCAGTTCCTGAGTGGCATGGCCAGGACTTACCTCGGGTGGCCCGCACGCTGGTGTCTACAGTAAGGAGAAGCACATTCCTCAGGGTCTGAATAATAATCATGGGTCATGCTTACCAAGCATTTACATGCCAAGACCTCCATGAAGTGCTTTCCATTTATGATTTTTAAAAAAATTAAATCTCAGTTTTATGAAGTGGGCACTGGTGTTTTCCCAGTTTTGTACCTGAGGATGCTGAGGTTAACTCAGTTGTATGAAGTTTCACAGTGAGTGATGGGGTTGAAATGCAGGATCATTTTCTCAGGTAAATGCTCTTAGCTCTGAGTGTGTGCACATGTGTGTGTGCATGTGTGTGCGTGCATGTGTGCTCATGATATTGTACCGGAATAATTAGGCCTGGGAGACATGGGCAGGATGTGACCTCAAGCTGATGTTCATGACTTTAATGCATCCCTGTCTTGAAATGAGACCCAAATGTGTTTATTTTGCAATTAGCTTTTTAAAGAAACAACGCAGCACAGTAGCCCATCCTCAAACCTTCCCCTTGCATTTCTTATTCTTTCCTTTCTGTCATTTTTGAAGTCTGAGTTCTCCTCTCCGGTCAACTCCTTGCTCAGCTAGACACCATCACCCCTGTCTGTCCCAGGGGCAGGGTGCTGCCGGGCCAGCCGATTCTAACCCATCGGAGTAAACAGAGCTGTGGGAGTCCACGCACGCACCGCCTCCATGGGACCCTAACACTGAAGGTCTAGGCTGTGTTCATGGAACTGAAATCGAGGACCCACGAGTGATTGCGGTTCGTACCTGGTCTGAAAACGCCGGGACTAAGTGGTTCTAAGCTATTGACTTCCACTCCAAACCAGCAATGACGCTAGTCCCCAGGAGAGCGTGGGGCTGGCTATCTCCCGGAGGAGCAGGCGGTGGTGGAAGGAGCATGGTGCGCCTGACCCTTCTCCACTCCAGATGACTGACTGGTGGGTTGCTGCCTCCCCTGGAGCGATCCCCACGCGGGCTGCACTGCTGGCCAGGTGACAGGTGGCGTACCCAGCAGGGACCCTGTACAGCTGCTGCCAGTCTGGGCTCTGTAGGGCTGTCCGGCACCTGCTAGGACTACGGAAGCTGGAGGGCAGGGCGCTGGGGAGCGGGCTCTCTGTGGTATGTATTTCTGTTGGTGAGATTGTCTGCGCGCTGCATGAGCCCTTTGATCTGCACTTGGAAAGTCTTGGGGATCTTCTTTGCTTGGAAGCCTGTGGCAGGGGGTTCCTGTATCAGCCAGCGAGGCCGTGAGGGAGCACTGGGCGGCAGGTGGTGCGGCTCTGTCAGCTCAGCCACACAGCTCAGCATGTTCTTCTTTTTCATCCAAAGATATTTTTCTCTGTCTCAGTTATAATCATCCAATATTAGAACAACAAAAGCTCAGAGTGGTCCGCCAATATAGTGGTCCCTGAATGCTGACCAAGAGAGAATTATTTTCTATAACGTTTGTCATTAAATATACAGAGTTTTCTCATGTCAGGGCATTCCAGCAATCAATCTATCTATCTATCTATCTATCTATCTATCTATCTATCTATCTATCTATATCTCTCTGTATCTATATACACAGAGTATTCCATCCATGGAAGAGGCTCCTCACACCCCTCCCCACACTCCCGCAGCCTGTGCTGACTTAGACCGGCCGTTAACCTAATGTGCTCACTTTCTGGGTGAGGAAGGGGCCCAGAGGACCCAGAGAAAACCCACGCAGACCTGGGGAGAATGTGTAGACTCCACACAGACCGTGGCCCTGTCTGGGAATTAATTCTTTTTTCTCATCAATGTTATAACAAAGTGACATTGAACGAAACAACATTATTGGAGGATCTGCTGTATTTGTCTTTTAGGACACAAAGATGAAAATAGTGGACACCACCATCTATTTTCTTTGCAATAAAGTGAAAACCTGATAGCAGTTGGGAAAAATGAGGCCACAAATAAAGTAAGCAGAGCTAAGAGATGGAGATTAGGAAGGAAGAGAAAGAGGGTAAAAGTTTTCGCTTGGCCCTTTAATGCCTGGAGTCTATACTTTCTGAAGCAACTTCCCACTAAACAGATGACGTGTCTTCACTGAGTGTCTAGCTTATTTCCTCTGACATGGACTGAATTGAGTCCCCTAACATTCATCTGTTGCAGCCCTAACCCCCAGTGTACTGCTATTTAGAGATCTGGCTTTGGGAGGTAATGAGATCACAAGGGTGAGGCCTTCACAAAGGGATTAGTGCCCTCATGAGGGAAGAGAGAAAGAGAGAGAGAGAGAGAGAGAGAGAGAGAGAAATCTCCCCCGACTCACTCACCGAGAAGTCACGTGGGTATACAGATTGTACAAACTGCAAGTCAGGAGGCGCATACTCACCAGAACCCAACCCTGCTGGCACCTTGATCTTGGACTTCTAGCCACCAGAACTACAAGGAACAACTGTCCAATGTTTAAGCCACGCAATCTGTGGTATTCTGTCAGAGCAGCCCAAGTTACTGAGACATCCTCTCTACCTATTCCCCTCCTGTTGAGAAGGGTGCCCCAATTCAAACTTGTTTGCTCACTGCTAACACTCTACCCAATCATCTTTGTGTCTTCTATTCCTGTAGTTTGAATTTTAACCCTGAGATTTTAGTAACTCAAACACATACCCTTGTTAAATTCTAGGTCCTCTAGGTTTTAGAATAACCGATTCCTTTTTACTAATGAACCATCACCAAACCTGGCCATCAGCCCCCGGACTATAGGCACAGGGCGATGGGGTCACAGGCACAGGCTTTGCATTTGGCTGCCCCTGTGTTCAGTTTCGGCACAGCTCCGTGAGAACCACGGGCCCACGAACAAATTCTCTACCGGTGCCGCCCTTCCTCTGCAAACCTGCTTCCTCATGCAAAAACCAGTATTAGAAATAACATACGATTTTACTGAAGGGCTCATATGTTGTTATTATTTTTAAATATATTTTTATTGATTGCAGAGAGGAAGGGAAAGGGAGAGAGAGATAGAAACATCAATGATGAGAGAGAATCATTGATCGGCTGCCTCCTGCATACCCCCCACTGGGGATTGAGCCCGCAACCCTGGCAGGTGACCTGACCAGGAATTGAACTGGGACCTCTTGGTTCATAGGTTGACTTTCAACCACTGAGCCACGCTGGCTGGGCTGTCATTATTTTTATTAAAACAGTGTCATTCTTATTACTGTAAATCTTATCAATGGTCTATGGAAAAAGAATTGACAGGAGTCAGGGCGGGACTTGATTACAAACAAGATCCATACCTTTCCATGTGAGTCGCTGGCAAAGTCATTTAACCACCCAACATCAGTCCTTACCCTGGGAACCATATAATAAAACCTCGTCTTCCCTGCAGAGCTGGCGAGAGAAGCAAAATAGGTCTTGTCTGTGAGGGCCTTTTGCAAAGTTTGTTTCTTCTCTTGTTTCTGCCCAGGTGTTTGACCGAATGTCCTGCCTCTGTCTGCCCTCAAGTTTTCCCCATCTAAACACAGCAGTGTTCTCTATAAATGTCCCTGATCAAAATCAGGAAATAAACTCAAAATCCATTAATAAGCAATGGAACTCACAGAAAGGAAACAACAAAAGAATACATCCTCCGGCATATTGTGATATAAAAGAAAAAGCAATTACCCGAAATGAATGTGTGTTCAGGCTGACTTCCTTCATTCAAGAAACAAATGGTCCACAGCCAGCCCCCCAAACCTGGGATGCACTCCGGCTGCTCAATGGCAAATGGCTTTGTCCCCGACATTTCCCAGCTGTGATTGATGAGTGACAATGTTCTAATGGGGAGAAATGGCTGAAGGTGCACATGGCATGTTCCGGGAGCCAGGTGCTCACGTTCGTGTTTAGTTGCGTACATTCACTTGGGGTGTGGGTGTGAGCAGTTGGAGGAGGAGGTAATGGTGCCAGAAGATTCAGACCGAGGGACAAGGCAGTACTGATGTTTCTAGGTGAGAGAGAAAATAGGCAATGAGTCCTGTTGGGCCAGATCACTCCACCTTTCTAACAAGCCTCCGTTCTTTGTTTTGGACCAGCTGCTTGCTCTTTGTTTTTTCCCTCTTACTTCAAAGCAGTGTTTGGTAATCAACCTATTATCCTTCCCTTTTGGGGCTGCCATCAGCTACTGTCTGCTTTGAGAGTTGGCTAATCCTGCAAATGGAAGACACCAAGTCAATTCCGTAGGAGCTGTGACATCTATGAGCACCTAAGATGTAGCAGTCAGAAAGGTGACCCGTTCTTCTCCACTGGGTGTTTAGATGGCTGGGGATTTTGCTCACTCATAGAATTACAGAAATACAGGAGTAAGCCATAGGAGTAGCAATAGGAAGAATCCACAGGAAGGCAGGGAGGAAGGAAGTTCTGGGTCATGTACAAGACACCTCGTTAAATGTTCCAAGGATGTGTAATTTAATTCTAGTCCTTCAATCCCACCTCTGTGGAGGACCCACTGTGTGCACGGTTCTGTATCCTGGGTCTTTGCCCTCAAAGAGCTCACCCCTTGGCAAGGAGACAGACGGAAGCACAGACATCTGAAACAATGGTGAGGACGCTTGCAGAGGGCGTTCTGAAGGGCATCGCAAAACTCCCTGAGAGCTGGCTTCTGAGTTTTCAGAGATCAATCGTTTGCCAAGATGACAGAAGAGTCCTTCGCCTTCTGGACCCTGAACTCTGACAATCCGGGGGCCATCTTTGATCATCCTTGTAAATCTAGGTCCTGGTATATCTTGTGGACATTTAATCAATGTCTTTTAAATTGTTCCTGGAAATTTGCTGTGCACCCCAGTTCTGGTAAGTGAGTAAACACATGCACACACATCACAGACTGGTCCCTCTGAAAGGGGGGAGTCTGCAATATCGGTCCATTAATGCTACCCAGGTGCACCGCCCTCCCCTCAGTTCAGGCTGCACTTGAGAGGCCTGAGGGAGCTCCCGGGGCAGCAGACCTGGGGGCACCTATGGGAGGACAGGGAGAGCCGCCTGGAGGTGGGGCCTGGAGGCCGGAGGTGGATCTGATTCACCCACAGCGTTCATGACCGAAGCCAAAGGTGAGCTAAGCACGGGAGCCCGGGCTCTGCCACCCACCAGCGTGCCTGGGTGAATGTGCAGTGTAAGCTCAGAAGTGGACACGCTCATGGTCTTTCTTGGTAGCTCAGGCTTAGATACCTACGCACCATCGATCCAGGTGTGTAGTTAGTGGGGGTTCAGCTGTGCCTTCCTCTTACGAAGCCAGGAGGGTGGAAACACGCTTCCCATGGGCAAGGCCTCGGAAAAGCCAACCCCCATGACCCACCACATTTCCTTCCTCTCTGCACACAGTTCACGTCAAAGAGCTGGCTGACCTTTCGGTGACAAATGACATTCACTCTAACATCCAAGGGTCACATGCAAACGAGGGAAGGCTGGCATTTGGAGTCACCATCCATTAGGCTCAAGAAGGGCAGAGGTCACCTTAAAGGTGGCACGTGTCACCCAATTGGACAGTGATTTGATTCATGGTGGCTGGCGATTTTTCAGGCCTTCCTTTCCCCAGCTCATCTGCTGCTGGTATTTGAGGCTATGCTTCCCTTCATTTCCAAGTCAAACAGAAGCGGAGCCTGGCAACTGAAGTTGTGTCTGACAGTGAATTACTCTGAAACGCCCCTTTATTCGTTCTGCCTGGACTTGGGAGCAAGAACTGGAGTCTCGATAAGCCACTGTCATTCATTCTCTAAGTGACTTTGATCTGGTCCCTCCTTTCCCCTAAGTAAGTATACCATTAAGATGAAAATTCTCACAACAATTACATTTTGATCAGCTCTTCTATCTAAGGCTCTGAGACAGTTACTGAGGCTCCAGCTGTGAGAGACAGATCCAAGATGACAATCTAATTGAGAAGCTAAACAATGAGTAACGTGGCTTCAGAGCAGACTGCATGTTGACTGTGATTACATGTATGTGCAATGTCTGGTACATACATTGACCCATGTCAAAGTCATGGCTCTTTTGTTTACAATCTGCATGAGCTGAAAAGGTGCTCAATCTTGTTGAGAAAACGAAAAGTAAAATATTAATTCCACAACTATGTATGGAAGGTAAGCACTGGGAATCCTTCCAGATGATGGGGTCTGATACTGAATAGAGAGACACGCCTGCTCCATCCCTGGGCTTACGTTCTTTAGCCCAGGTTTATTTTCAGGCCCATTTAAAAAAACACATGTGAAAGTCTATTTAAAATAAAAAATAAATGTAATCGTTAAATGTTCAAGATACTGGACCATGTTCTGGAGTTTGATGACCTCGGGTTCGTTATGTTATGTCTATATTCTCTTTAAATTCTGGCTTCACACCCATGTGTGACACTAACGTATTTACTTGTCATCAAATAGGAATCCGTACTAACCTACCTTCTCCCCGACCACCCAGCTGGGAAGATGTGGGTCCACACCCGTGACCCCGAGCTCTATCAGGTCAGGGTCATCAGAACCTTCCGGGGAGGAGAGTGAGAGGCAGGGCTTGCAGTAAGCGCTCCGTGCATTCTTTACGTTGGAGGAGTTTTAAACATCCCAGTCTGCCTGCTATTAGTGGGAGCTTTCTACTGAGTAGATTGTTACAAAACAAAGACGAGACAGGACAGTGAAAGGCGTTCGCAGGGGCTGCGGCGATCAGAGCTGGGAGGGCGCAGGCGTGGCCCGTCACGCTCCTCGCAGACACTGGTAGACACCGATGGGACTCGCCTACCGCAAACCTGAACATCGGCGCGGACTTCTCCACCGGGCACCCAGGCCTCCCCGCCAGCGCAGCAGAGCTGGAGCCAGCCCTGAAAGGTAGTTTCTGTTCCTATTCTGGCTCAAAACTAATCTTGCCATTGAGGAGAGTTGAATTTCTGTGATGGCACATCAAGTGATGACAAGGAAAGTACGTGAACCCAAGTCTAGTGCTCATTTATATTTATATATGTGTATCTATATTTTTGTTTCTCTCAACAGACGTATATATATTTCACAGAGAAGGAAACTGAGGCACAGAGACCTGATTTAGCAGAGCATTTCTGCAGGTGAGCATCAGGGCCAGGACTCCAGTTCCCTGAGCGGCTCCTCCACCTCAGAGCCACGTTATCACAGATTCCATGAAGAGAACACGCGGCCCGCGCTGCAGGTACGTGGTCGCTTCCAGGAACCCCAGCCTGACGCTGAGCTGCAGTTCCTCCCCGTCCTCTGAATCACACAGATCCGGTCCCTGCTGGGAAGGGCTGCCTCCACGCCCATTGATTTGCTTTCATCGGGCTCTTTTCCTGGCAGAAGAGCTTGTCGATGACATTAGGTAGATGCCACTTACCGTGCATTACCGAAGTTCTTAACTCTGGGGAGTGACTGAAAACAGGGGGAAATCGCTGTGGCTTAAAATAAGACTCCCCAGTGTTGGTGTGTTTGTGTGTTGGAAGGAGGAGGTTACCATGGAGATCAAGGCCTTGCAACCCATTTTGTATGAGACGGTGAAAGGAGCCCTAGGCTGGAGCAGGCCCCGTTGCATCTCCGCCATCACAGCGCCACAGCCTGACAACCGTCCCTACTGAGGGGCCAGCCCACATGCCCCAGTGCCCCCAGCTTCATCCCAGCTCCTGGGGAAAGTTTAGCCTGGATGGGAAATTACCAGCAGCTCAAGCCCACATCTGGTACCAAATGGAAGTAAATGTTATCGGCAACATCCCTTGAGTCCATTATCCAAGGATGATGAGAATAACAACAAGAACAGCAGCCATTCATCGGTCACATCCCCTGGGCAAGACCGGCGGCTATGCAACTGCATTTATGATATGAAGCCCCGGAGCCCCATGCTGAGGGACAGATCTGTCTCTGATTATCAGACAAGACCACTGGGGCTCAGAGGCAGGAAGCAGTGTGCGCATGATCACGCAACACAAAGAGGAAGAGCGCTGCGCTCGGGGAGGCGCGCGTCCTGGTGTCCTTCCCGTATTCATTTGCGTCCCGTGTGGAAGCATCAATTAACCGTAAGGCGCTTTCTCAGCCCCATTACACTGTTGTTCCTTTGGCTACAACCAGGTCTCACTCATTCAGGAGACGATCAATAAGAGATGGATTTGCCAGGCCTAATTGAATCTTCCGTATTCAAGACTGCCTTCTCCATTTGACAAGAAAAGGCATTTTTACACAGGCCCTTGTCTCCTGAATGTCAAAACCTCCTGGCAGGGCTCGCAGAATTTCCAGCAGTTACTTCCCCTCCTGGGCCACTGATCCGCCTGAGCTCACCTCCCCTGCCCATCTCGTACTCGCCTTCCTGCCCCTGAGTTCTAGAGTCGTTCTGTTTATGTGACACATTTGTATTAACTATGGGCCTGTTGATGTGTGGGAGACACTGGGAATCAAATCCAAGTCTTTGCCTCCATGATGCTTATCTTTCAGGGAGACAGGCAGGCAACACGCGAAGAAATAAGCAGACAATGCCGTGCCCGGGGGTAAATGCCAGGCTGTCAGGAGATGAGAGGCGGGTGGGAGGTGGGTGTCATTTGGATGGTGCTCCTGGGACTCTGTCTGCGGCGACCTCATTGGAGCAAAGATCTGAGCGGAGGGAGAGAGGCAGCCCCTGACGTCCAGGAGGGAGAACCTTCCGCAGGGCATTGGGTGCCAACGCTGAGTGTGGAGTCGGAGCCAGGGATTCGAGTCCTGCGTCACTGCCCCTGGGCCGGGCCTCAGCGCGCACCTGGCCTCGCAGAGCCTCCTCCCACACCCATGAACGGGGGCTAGCAGTGCACCTCCTGCTTCTTGGGGCCGTGTCAGGAAGCAAATGTCGGAGACACTGAAGAGTTACATAAGCTTCACATTTCTAATCAGCAACTTAATGACTCTCTACATCTTCCAGTAAAAAAACAAAGATGGTGGCGCCAGCTCTAAGTCACAGGGTTAGAATGAAAGGAACTGTTGCAAACGCTAAACTACAAGACACACACACACACACACACACACACACACACACACACGCCCCAACACCACGCGCGGACCCTCCCACAGAGAAGGCGCCCAGTGAAAGGTCAGCCACCAAGATGCCTGCGTCCCAGTCAACCCCTGTCACGGAGCCAGTATGCATTTGTGGACAAGTTATTCAAACCCTTTGTATCTTGTCTACAAAATGGATAAAATAGTGTCTTCTTCATGAGTTCAGAGTGGGAATTAGATCAGCAAAACATATGCAACGCATTCAGTATAATGCCTGCCATATGTTAAGCTCTTAATAAACTTCTATCATTACTATTGCTGGCATGAGTGAGTGAAGGATTTACTGAACGAGGTAATCATTCACTGGATGATGCCATATTTTGTGAGAGAAGAGGAACCTGTCCTGAGAACACCAGGCCCCGGCCCTGGGCTGGGCAGGGCTCCATGCATGATTCCCATTGGCTGTTTGTCTTGGCAGGCTGAGGGTTCTCTCTCTCTGCTCGGACAGTGAAAAGACTAATGTATTAGATTTATGTTTTCTTATTTAGCATCACATTCATCTCTGTCTCCCTGACCTATGTGAGGGTTACCTTGAATAGGATGTGGGTATTCCTGAATCTCCATCACAACCGCAGCTTTCATTTCCACTGACAATTAATCTCATTCATTAAGTAGACTCCACTCTCCTAGACCTCGGAGACCAGTACTATTCCTTGTGTTTATTATTACTTTTTCGTAGGTCGCTCCTCACTCCCCTGTTAGCAACCCCCATTCTACACTGGCCTCTCTGTACCACAGCAGCTCAGAGGGGAGAAGAAACAAAAGTGGGGCCAGACTTGCAACTGTGGTTGGAACAGACTGGGACTCTTGCTATCACCAGAGAAGGTTTCAGGAGGAGGTGCTGCCAGCAGCATTACAGAAGGAGCAGCGGGTGGGAGGGAAGCTGTAATCCGCTCCGCTACGTCACTGGGAATGAAACGACAGCTGAGGGCAGGGCTCACAGGGTATGAGCGCGGCGCCTTGATTCCATCAGAACACTTCTCTTCCCACTTTCCCATCCTTCCCTTAGGGTGGCCCCATGGCCAGGACAGAGGAGAGCCTTTCAGAGTTCCCCCCCCCCCCGAGCCTGTCCCCGTCGGCTCCTGGCTCCACACGGACGAAGCACATGGCCCGAGCAGCTGCATTCTCGGAGATCACACATCATTTTACAAACTTCTGTCTTTTCAGAGCAGAAGGCCAGCTCCTGACAAGGGGCTTCTGCTCGTCTATGAAGCTGTGTGTGCCCTGAGCCTCCCAGGCTGCTCTCCCTACTGTCCGCTGGCATCACACGGTCTTCCTCACCACACCCGCTCAGCTCCTGCCTCAGGGCCACTGGGCGGTCTCCTTCTACCTGGATGCTCTCCCTCCCACAGGCCCCTGCGCCTCTCCCAGCTTCCTCGGCACCCAGTGCTGTTCTCCCCTTCCACCATCCTTCCCAAAAGCGCATGTCGGGGACCCGGATGATGTCTGTGAGCATCTTCCCCCATCACAGTGGAGATCCCATGTGGATTAGGATTACAACATGACACACCCCAATACTAAGAGGAACAATAATACTCGGAAGGCAGGCAGGCAGAACGCCAGCAAGCAGTATTGTTCACTAACTGGAGACAGGACCGCCATGAACTTGGCAGCAGCACTGGGGTGTGTGTAGAGTATTTGTGTATGGCCGACTGTTTTCTCAACTTCCTATGGGCCTGGGAGTCAGTGAAGCTCTTGAAGTGAAGGGGAAATTGGTAGTCTCCATTGCTCCCAACAGTCTTGACACGGGGCTCAATATGCCTTTGTATTTTCCAGAAAAAGAAACATAATTGTATCAAATGTAATAATCATCCTGATTATTTTCCAAGGGGGAAATGTGGCAGTCAATTCCCATCTCACAACACACAGCCAGCCAATCCACAAATTCCCTTTAGACCCTTACGTTCTTCCTGAAATTCTTCTTGGCCTTGCCAACGACAGAATGGCTGCTTCTCTTTTTACCCAATCTTGTCTGGCTCCTAGACTCTGAGATCCAGAAGTTCCCACTGGGCCTCTAACACATTTAAGGTTTATTATACCAATGAGTTTAATAGCATCTCAGCAGCTCCAAGCATGCACACCCACCAACGAAAACCAACCGAAACAAAATAAAACAACGGAAAATCGTCATGTTCCTGGGCTTCGCACAATAAGGAACTTTGTATCTCTAACGGTATCCACTTGATGGATGCTCAACAGGAGTGCGTTTGTATGTAGCTGCATTTCCTATTCAATCTGCCGAGTCCTCACGTGGTGTAAGAAAACCTTTACTCGAACCCGGGATCTTTGTTAACTGGCAAGCCAGCCGCCATTTTAGAGCGAACCCTGGGGTTACACTGCCCACACTCCACCCCTGGACCCCTTTCCATTTCAATGACTTGGATGAGCTATTTGTTAGCAGTCGCTGCTTCCTCCGCGGGGGAAAGATGGTAACACTCCCACTTCAGAAGGTAGCCGGGGGCTCTAGAGGCATAATCCCAGCAGAGTGTGCGTTCCGACGCGTGGTGCACAGTGCGCCTTAGTGACTGTCATCTTTGATCACAAGCTGTGTGCTCTGTGGCAATTGCCTAACCTCTCTGTGCCTCAGTCTCCTTTACTAAACTGGGTATAATAACACAGAAATGTTGTTGTAATGACCAAATAGATCGGCAGCGGGCGATGTCCGCTCTGGGGGAGCAAGGTGTTTTAATGGGTAAAGATGGTTGGGGAGGACTGAGAGGGCTGAACCAGGCTCACCCAGCAGAGGTGGATTCTGGGGGCTCTTTGTGAAATGTGACATCAGTGAAATATGTGAGTTTTCCTATCCACCATCTAGTCCAGTGATGGCGAACCTTTTGAGCTCGGCGTGTCAGCATTTTGAAAAACCCTAACTTCACTCTGGTGCCGTGTCACATATAGAAATTTTTTGGTATTTCCAACCATAGTAAAACAAAGACTTATATTTTTGATATTTATTTTATATATTTAAATGCCATTTAACAAAGAAAAATCAACCAAAAAAATGAGTTCGCATGTCACCTCTGACACGCGTGTCATAGGTTCGCCATCACTGATCTAGTCATCCTGCAGAGGAAATAAAGAGCCTGGAGGAGAAACTGTGCCTGATGTTGGCATCTAATTCACAGCCTGGTCCCGAGGTCACTGACACGTGCTGCCATCAGGAGCCCTTTCCACAAACGGGGTGCTTTTGTGTGGGCGCTTCAGCTTGTCCAAGGCCTTCTCCTACATCTTTTCTCCTCCGTCACTTCTCTCTGTGGCCGCCCGGCAGGAAACGGACCCCAGGCAATTGGCCGCATCAAAACAGAACATCCAGACGCTACTGGAGAGGAGGTTTTACTATTAGATTCTGCTTCGGTTAGGACACTGTGTCCTTTTTCCTTCCCCACGCCCCCTTCTCTTCAAGGCAAAGCTTGGGTTCAGGAAACAAATGGGCAAGACTCTTACCCTGAGACCCGCTGGCTGTGTCGGTGGTGGGAGGGGACTCAGGGCGGGGCTAGGCTCTGCTGAGCCAAGGGTGTGTTTGTTCTCTTCTAGTCTCTATCCTTGCCCAGGTCTCCAGTCTGGTTTCCTGGCTGCTGTTGCTTAAGGAAGAGAAGGGGGGAGGGGGGGCGGCCGGGAAGCAGCTCTGAGCTGATCTGCACTCACCGCCCGCTGAAGTGATCTGCCCACTGGGGCGCAGGGAGCCATTCCCCGCCTTGATTTGCTCATTAGACGCTTCTGGCTGCTTCAGTGGGTTTTCCCGGAGGCCCCTGTCGGGAGGCGGCTTCTCCTGTGATTAGAACACAGCCACTGCTCTGGACCTATTACTACCGTCTCCTAATGCTCTTATAATGGCTGCTGGGCTCCTGCAAGCCACTTGACAGACAGGAAGTCAATTATGCAAACTCCAAATGACGCCCTTGTTCGCAACCATTTGTTTGGTTTGTTTGTGTTGAGCAGAGGCCGGCAACAGCAAGACAAGTGCTGATCTTACATGGACGTCTCACATTCCTCACACCGGTTCGGATCCAAGCTCCGTCATGGCCAGGGATTGCCATGGGGATCACACTCCTGCTCAGAGTGTGTACTGAAGGAGAAAATCCACTGCCATTGCTACTCTAAACAGACAGCCTTCCCACTCCACGTGAAGGGAAGTGAGTCTGACCAAGTGTGTGTGTGGGGGGAGGTATTGAGGGAGCAAAACAGGGAGGGATAAAGGTGATATCTGCTATTGATTTAATCTGTGTGCATATATAAAAAGATGAAAGGACCTTAATGAGGGCAGAGGCAGACGACTCAGTATTGAGGCCAGGCACCTGGGGGCTGGAGGGACTTCCCCATGAGCCTCAGGGTCCGCAGCCCAGAGCTCCTGCACAGTGATGGGTTTTACAAAGACACGGAGCTACCTGGGCCTGAGCAGATGCTGGTCCTCTCCTACCTCCATCTCTGCGTCAGTTCCGTCACTCCCTCACTTCACCTTCTGACTGCGGACCCCTAGCTCGCAGCGATGTCCTAGGGCCAGGCCCACATCCCAGAGGAACCAGAACAGCCCATCAGCTGTATCATCTGGGTTTTGTCACTGGCTCTGCGGAGCCAATGCCGCGTGCTTGCTCCTCTCTACCGGAAACGCTCGCACGCTTCCCTTTGCTGACGGGACGCTGGCCTTCTCACTGTGACACTACCCTCTGTGCGATCATGCCCACTGTGTGCATTGTACAACCAAGGCGGCGCTCCATCAATCCACTTGCTTTCCCAGGTCACAACTAGGTCTCATCCGGGGAATGAGTGCTCTCAGGACCTGTGCTAGCTTCATGGGCATAATGGCCAGCATTCTCACAGTAAACACTCAAGGACTTGCCATTCCACGCTGATCTCACTTCCTAGCAAATGGCCCTCTTCACAGCTCTACTGTTACCTTCAAAATCTTTCAACATTCCACATCCTCTTCTTTTACATTTCAGCTAGAATATCTTTCATCTTTCAGTCTTTATGTGTGCTTAAGGAAAAGTTGATAAAGCCAGATCTTGAGAATAAAATAATGTTATTGTCCTGAAAACATCATTGGAATTAAACACATGAGATAATTACAAAACCACAAGACGGCTCTTCCCGTGCGATGCATGAATTGGCTCTGAATTTGATTATCGAGCTCCAGTGAAGTGGCTGAATCTGGGGTGGGAACAGTGGATGGTGAAGGCAGGTCCTCAGAGAGAACAGTCCACGTGGTTTCAGGGAATAGTTTTTGTCAGAAAGCAATTTGCACGAGACAAAATGAATGTTCACGTGTGTTTGTTCCCATGCAAGTTTTGCTCTGTGTACATACAGACACGTGTCACAGGGGTGGTGGATAGGGATGGAAAGGTGAAGGAACTTGTTAGGGGTTTGAGGCACAAGTTCCCAGGATGGCAGGGAGGGAAAGTGCTGGGAAACAAGGAAACATACAATTAAGTTGAATCATTTTCATCTTCCCCTGCCTGTCAGCCCTTGGCAGCCCGATTCACACCCACAATCTCACTTCATTACAACGTCCTTCTTCATGCGCTTTTCAGGAACTGAGCCACGATTCTGAGCCCTCCTTCTTAGATATGCAAATGAAAAGGCACACAGAAAGGGTGTTTGGCTTGGTTTCCAAAGAACAAAGACACAGCTTTCACAGTCACAATACCCGGGGAATGTTTGGGTGCCAGCCCACCTTCTCTTTCCAAAAGCTTCGGGAACACAATGTCTATTTCAGGGCTGAGAAAGTCAGCGCATCACCAAGACACAGCTTGTGGAGGGGAGAGGAGGGAACCGGCGGATAAACAAGGACGCGAGGAGCAGGAAGCTGGTTGCTTGGGAAATGTCTTATTTTAGCAAAGTGGGAGGACTGGAAGAAAACAAAGAGAAAGAGAGGAGCAGCGAGAAGTAGGAAGAGACAGAAGAGCGAAGTTGTTGATGCCCTGGCATGTTTCCTAAGCAGGGAATACAGGCCAAGGAAGTTTCCAATAGTGGGTGGGAAGGGAAGGTCAGAGGGGAAGGCGATGACACAGGTTGGGTGGGGAGGCCCATTCCCAGATTTGAGCAGGAAGTTGGGCTGTCTGGTGGGAAGGTGCTGATGGAAAGAGAAAATATTTATTTCATGACATTCATTTAGTTCACATAATGACATCATATTCCAGAGGATGCACTAGGGATACACAACCCAGGGTCTCGCATCTGAAAGACTCACTGTGGGCACAAGGTCAAAAGAGAAGGAGTCAACTGAGCCACGTGTCCCATTCTTCACCTTCCCAGTGACCGTTCGTACCAGGGCAGGCGAGTGTTGCTTATGTGTCTCCCCAGGGCTCCCCATCCCCCAGCCTGACTGCACCATTGTCCATGGGCTGCACCGCCTAGGACAGGGGTGGGCAAACTTTTTGACTCGAGGGCCACAGTGGGTTCTTAAACTGGACCGGAGGGCCGGAACAAAAGCATGGATGGAGTGTTTGTGTGAACTAATATAAATTCAAAGTAAACATCATTACATAAAAGGGTACGGTCTTTTTTTTTTTTAGTTTTATTCATTTCAAACGGGCCTGATCCGGCCTGCGGGCCGTATTTTGCCCACGGCTGGTCTAGGACGTGTCAGGACCTGGCCGTACCGATCTTCACTCGGTATGTCCCTCCCATTCAGCACATTCTCTGGGACAGTCTGGTGGCTCACTGAAGAGGTGCTAAAACAATTATCTCTGGTGTGATATTGTGATATAATACTGTACTTTGGTCATCCTTCCTGGCTCCTGAAATAGCTCCTGAGTGGTGGTAACCTGGAAGCCGCCTCTTGTTATCCACAGAGCAAGCCTCTCTCAACCAACCCCTCTGATTAGGGGTGACCAGAGGGTTGGAATTCTCAGCCCCACCCCCATCCAAAGAAAGGAAAGGGGCTGGGGTTGAGTTAACCATGCCTAGGTGATCAAGCCTCCATAACAACACTAACTAGAGGGGTTGGAGGGCTTCCCCACCTGGAGCACTCGGAGGTGCTGGAGGAGTGGCTGCCTGGACACGACAGGGAACCTTGGGCCCTCCCCACTTCCACCTTCTCCAGAAGGTTCTTCCACTCTCCCCTCATGTTTCCCAAAAGAATGAGTTGTCAGGTCAATAAGGAGGCAAGAGTGGGCTTTGGAGACAGACAGAAATGGGCTTGCAGCCTGGCTCTGAGGTTCACAAGCTATGTGATACGGGGAGAATAGCTCCCCCTCACTGTGCCTCAATTTTTTCATCTGTATAATGGGGTGAGGAGAGTCTTCCTAAATAACAGAGTGTGGTAAGACTGGCGGAGTTAAGGTGAGAAAAGTGCTTAGAACAATGGCTAGCACAG
>NW_005871355.1:769728-875702 GCF_000147115.1 Myotis lucifugus
GGTTTAACTTGACACACCGTTGGAGCTGGAACGGGTAGGAGGGAGATAATGTAAGAAAATTTCCTTGGACATATATGATTTCTTTTGTTTTGTGTTCTTTGTTTTTTCCTAATTATATTTAAAGGCAAGTGGTGCTTAAGGAGAGTATTACATCTTAATCACCCAAGACTCCATGGCAACCTCTGAGAGGACTCACCTCCAGGGGCATGAGCAGCCTTCTCCGGTGCCTCTCAGGCTCACGCCAGGACCCCCTCCCCAGCCTCCTCTGGAGTTCCCCCTGGTGCCCCCAGCCCGGGATGGGGTACAGGACCCCCTTCCTGCTCCTGCAGCAGCCCCTTGGTCCTTCTCCAGAGCACGTGTCAGACAACCACTTTCTAAACCATTTTTTCCAACCAGATTACCCGTTCTCCGCATGGGAGACATAGTGGCGAAAATTACATCCTGGGCCAACAAGGACCTTAGCTATTGCGATGGTTCCTGGGCCTCCAAAGGGCCACAGACGTCAGCATGGTGGGCAGTTAGGGCACACACACAAAAAGGCTCCTCAGGAAAGTGACTCTCAATTCTCTTACGACATGAATGTCCGAAACTCTTCCTCGCACAGGGCATACGCTTGGGGTACAATTAGTTTGAATAAGTGAATGGATTAATGGATTGAAGCCAGGATGGCGATGTTTGGTAAAGTAAAACTTCAGGATGACGACTGACTGAACAAGATCCAAATGGGACCTGGTCCTAGTAACAGCCCCTACGACCCCCGAGGACTCCGAGCGTTTCAGACCAGGCGCCAGGCTGTGGATTCGAGTGTGAGAGGAGTGATGGCGAGACACGGGGAGGAGCAAAGGACCAGGCCGCCGTGGACACAGGTTGGGGTGACTTTCTCCTCTCAGTCCCTTGAGAAGAGAAAACGGCTGGATTGTCATTAGTTCCTATCATCTCTCTCCCTCTTGACCTTTCTACGCCGATGGTTGCCCTGCCAACTGCCTTGAAGTGGTGGCAGAAGGACGCGGGACTCTGGAGGTTGGTGATAAACTCTGATACATGTAAAATCAATTTTTGTTGCCATAATTTGAAAGGGCAGTTCATCTTTTGTAATTAAAAGCAGTCATGAGGTTTGAAGCGCTGAGCGTTCTCGCCTGGGGGAAGGTATTAAACTTTAATCCTCAATAAAGTTCCTTTTCCGAAATGGTTGAAAATTTCCCGATGATAATGTCACTGGAGGGAAAATGCCTTTGCAGAAGGTGGGGGTTGAGAGCGATGGCGACACTGAGAGGAGGGGTGAGGAAATCCGAAGTCCTTCCGGCGGCAGAGCTGTGCCGACCCGTGGTGGTTCCAGGCGGATGGGACTTGGCGGAAGTGACTGCCACGCTGTGCGGATGATGATGATGATGATGATGATGATGATCTGTGTCGGGCATATTCTTTATCTCACCCGTATCTAATCCATATTTCCATGTCCCGAGTCACTCACCACTGTCAACTGTTGAGCCAAAGGTAGAACTGATCTTTCTCGGTGCCCTTTAGGCGTCTGGATTATCCCCCAAAAAGCAGGCACGTCACGTGCACACGGGGCTGCTGAAGTCCCCACATTATCTTCCTCTTGGTCCTGGACTTCCCACCCTGACAGCAAAACTTGCGGAACTTCTGTCTCTGCTTTGTCACTCATTTTTCCGTCTCCCTCTCCTCTCACTTCTCACCTCAGCACACTTCCTCGGCTTTTCCTGCTGATTTTTCTCTGCAGCGCTGACTTCTGTGCACTGCCTGGCGTGGCTCCCATGGATTATTTGGAGTAAATCTCAGGCCAATTCGGCTCTCTCAGGCCTCAGGATTTGACATGACAAGGAGGCGTACGGCACCATCCCCGGTGTTTTGAGATGCCTGTTCGGTTGATCGATTGTTTAAAAGGCTCTAAACACAGCGCTTGCTCCCCTTTTCCACTCGCAGCCCCGGCTGATGCAGCCAGAGACGTCGTGCCTCTCGGCGCCTTCTGCCTGGGACACCCTTCTCGCTTCTCTGCCTTCTCCAAACGTCAGTCTTTCCAAGCTTTAGGGCCAGTGCCCTCGAGCAGCCCTAGGCGTTCGCCTTCCCACCCCTGTGCCCTGTGACAGCCGTAGGCACAGTGCAGGCTGTGCTAGATGTGGAATCGCGTATAGAAAAGACCAAGTGGTTTCATCTTGTTCGCCTAAATAACACCTAACACGGTGCCGGATGCACAGCCCACGCATCTTTCTCAATAAATGAAGAATACGTGAATGAACTAAAATGCTTGTCTCTGAATGTGGCTCTCCATGACAATTAGCCTCTGCATTTGGAAATGTGATATTCTCTCCTGAATAAACGAAACGGAAAAAATATGCCCATATACCATACCGAGTGTGTCCTGATACATTAGACATTAATGGGCAAAGTGCCTCTAATCTTAAAATGATGCTTTAAAAGGTACAAGATGATGTACTTAAGTTTTGCTGCATAAAAACTCCCACCGTAGCCACCGTCTGCACTGCAACCGACTGAGCAGACTAAGCCTGATGATAACAGGAACTCGAACAAGGTGCTACCAGGGAGATCACTAACAAGACCCAGGAACTTCCGCTCCTACAACACCAACCGCCGAGCACGGGTCCTAGTAAGATAAGAGGAAGCCAGAAACATCTCTAATTCTGCGGAGTCGCATGGGCTGAAGATACATTTGAAGAATAAAGAACAAGGGGAAGCAAGGGGAACATCCGATTCTGTGAGGGATAGTGAGCGCAGGGCCAGTGCCTAGTAGACTCCTGCCTGCGAGTCACCGTGAGGAATAGCCGCCTCGTCAGAAACGCTGCGATGCTGCTGTTGTCCCACAAGTAAGCCGCCATCAAGGTGGCATCAACCTGCTGCTCAGACACTGGCGCGTGGGGAGTCTAGTCTCTACGGAGCATCCGCGTGTCATGCTCACCTTACGAGTGAGAAGGAGGCCCCGAAAGGCCAGCTTCCATGCTTAGGCTCTCACAGCCTGCGACGGGGTAGTACAAGTCACGCAGGATTTGGCCATGGTTGGCCCGTTTCCTTGAAGGGGGGTACCACAGGATGTGTTCTGGGCTCCATGTCTGCACCAGCCCCATGAACAATGCTGGCTGCTGCCCTCCTCCCTCATCTGGTGCAGGGCGGGCATGGAGCACGTGTGTGTCAATCAAAGCGATCGTTCAGCCAGTGATGGCTGTGAAGTGTTTTAGTCCTAATGAGACAACACAGCTGGATCATCTCATAGTTCCTCATGCCAGGACTTGTGAAACAGGGACTTTAGTCATTTTTATGAGTCTAGAAACGAGTATATGGGAGTTTAAGTGATTTGGCCAGAAACAAATCTACTAGGTGGTGGACCTTGACCAAGTCCTCCCCTTGTAAGTCCACTAATCATCCTCTTCCCCTTTCTTAAAGGGCTTCAAAGTATAGGAATAATGCCAGACATACTGGGAAAAAGGAATTCTTTTAAATCTATAACAAACTGTAATATACCAAACAGGAAGTTTAAATTAATTGAGTTATAATAAAAAGGAGAAATAGAAATGGTCCCTTTTGAAGGTGATAAACATACCCCTCCTCAGGCTGAGAAGCATTAATTACAGAGAAACACAGATTTTATCTCTTGGAGGAGCAACTATGGTCCATACACAGTTGATGAGGGGAAAGGTCTTCCTTACAGAAGAAGGACAGACAATATATACAGACAGAACGATATCATCATAACATGACAATTTTACAACACCTGGTGCAACCTTTCAGGCAAAGACAATCAGTGGATGACCAAGATCATTATATGAGAGGCACCCCGATTCTGTGAGGGATAGTGAGCGCGGGGCCAGTGCTCACCCTCCGGATTGCTCACTAATAACAAAGAGGAGCTCGTGTCTTCACAAGACACCTGCTTGGTCATCAGCCCTGACCCCTGTGGTTAGGACCACCTGGCACCGTGCTCCTCCTGGGTGACGTATGATGAAATAAATAGTATCACCTGGGAGGATCCCTCCCCCAACTTTTTATCCTAATTGTAACCAGATTATTCCTAACTTCTATTTTATGGGAAATGAACAGAACAGAGAACCAAGTTAAGTAGCACCATGGATAAACCACCAGATAAATCCAGCCGGTAGGACAGTCCACAAAGCAACTTACCGATTACCCAACGAAAGTCAAAGATGTAAACAAGTGGAAGACCTTTAATGGTGTAAATGGAGAATGTTGCAGTATAAAAACTTTTTTCCCACTTGTCATTGGTAAAAACATACACTTATATCTACATGTTTTTAGCACGTTTTAATGATTATATAAATATGTAAGGAAGGTTTAATTTTTAATGGATGTGATTCATGAGGAGCGTTTCACTAGGAATCCAAGCTGGGGTGCCCTATTTCCCCTCCACTGCTGGGCACTCTGATGGAAACTGCCTTCCTGAGTTTGCTCAGAGTGCTCTGTCAACACTTCCTTCTATTCTGGGTTTGAGACAGAGCCTTCCAGGCCTTTAATTATATGTTCGGTAAAAATTTTGAAGTATTTATTGTATAAATGTATGTTGTGTGTCTCTCTCGCTCTATGTCATGTTGCAGGTATTGTCCCACTTGTATTTATCTCTCAACCACACATCTGGGATGCTGTTCTGCACCAGTACCTACAACTGTCTCATTGTATCATAAAGGATGCGTCCACATATTTACTTAGCCGGCCCTCTATTGTAAGACATTCAGATGAGCCCGCGATGCTCAGTATTATAAACAGCACCTTAATGAGCAGACTTGGAGATCTCATTTTTTTTCCTAGGGTAGCCAGCGGAAATGAATATTTTAGCACATACAGTCTGAATTTCACATTGTAATGTAATTTTCAAAGCGACTTCCAATATGGCTATATAAATCTACATGTCATTGGTCGCCAGACCCCGTGTCTGGGGACAAATGAAGGAACGACCCGGAGTCTCACATTTCCTCTCCTCACCCCCATGATTGTTTACCACTCCCTGACCTTGGAGTCCTACTGAATATATAGGTTCGTGCATGTTTTTCCATTGAAAATTAGGAGACCACGTAGTTTCATGTCATTCACTGTTCTTTTCTCATGGGTTCAACAAACCTACAAAATACATTAGTGATAGCCCTTGATACATGACACTTCATTGGTCCATTCAAGGCCTTGTCTTCTTTATTCTGTTACTAATGAGCACCATTAAGAGTTTTATACCCAACTTAATGCCCCACATAAAAAGTAAAGCCCCCTGAGAAGTCCTCCTCCATCATCCTCTGTGCCCGCTGCCCCTCCCAGTGTTCACTGTTCCCTTGCTTTGTAAATAAGTTTTTTATATCTCCATGTATTCAAAAAAGTATATCTGGTTGTTTTTATAACATTTAAAAATATTTTAATCTTTCGGGACCTACTTTTTTACTGAAAATTATGCATCCAAGTTTCATCTGTACTATTGAATGTGGCTGCAGTTTGTCGGTTTCAGCAGCTTTAACACAACATTGAGTGTACACTGTACCGTTTATCCACTCTTCCTTCAATGAGGATTTGAGCTATTTCCAGGGTTTTTGTATTGTTTGAGACATTCTAGTGATGCACAACCGCCTTAACCACTGGGATGTTTACGTCTCAAGTTTTGCTCCTTGAATGGCCGAGGAATGATGTCTCGTGATCTTCATTTGTCTTTCCCTGGACACTAGTTGAGGGGAAGCTCTCTGTGTATGTTTATAGGTGCCTCTCTACATTAACCACATACTGACTATTTTTCTCAGAATCAGTGCCACAGGGCTGTATTCAAACCTAAATCATTCAGATCTTAGACCCAAGCCTTTCCCTGCAGTGCGCTGCGCTGATGGCAACTCTGGCCACAGGCACTGTCAGTACTGACACAGCCGTCAGCCCTGAGAGCTCTCTGAACCTCTTGTAAAGTTTGTAATGTAGATGTGTGGAGCGCATGTCATTGACGGGAGGTCTGCACTGCCGTAATGAGATATTTATAAATAGCCCTCCAAGCTAGATTCTTTGGAAAGGGAAAAAAATCTTTGAATAATTTTACAGGAAAAAATGGGGGGAAAGTCAAACTTTCTTCTGCATAATCATAACCTTGCAGAGTTGGAAGAAGCTAGAAATATGTGTAGCCTCTCCCAGCTCCCTGCTCTGCTACTTGAAGGTCAACACAAGAAAAATGGGACTGCCCTAACTGGTTTGGCTCAGTGGATAGAGCGTTGGCCTGCGGACTGAAGGGTCCCAGGTTCGATTCCGGTCAAGGGCATGTACCTTGGTTGCGGGCACATCCCCAGCAGGGGTCGTGCAGGAGGCAGCTGATCGATGTTTCTCTCTCATCGATGTTTCTAATTCTCTATCCCTCTCCCTTCCTCTCTGTAAAAAATCAATAAAAATATATTTTAAAAAGAGAAAAAAGAAGAAAAATGGGACCACACTGTGCAGTGGCCTTCTCGGGGTCACACTTTGCTGGCGGGAGCGCCGTGGCCCAATCCATCGCTGTGTGACAGCCCCCCGCACTGCAGAGGCTTTAAACCACACTCTGTTTATTTACTTATAATTCTGTAGGTTGTCAACACAGGCTGGGAGGAGAAGGGTCTTTCTTTTCCTGGGATCACTTGGTCTCAGGCAGCGAAGGGGTAGGGTGGTCGAGGACTCCAGCTGGGACGGCTTATCTCTGTTCTGTGACCCTGTCTCTTGTTAGACCAGCCTGCGCTGCTCCTCTTGGTGGCAAAAGAGTTCCTCGCAACAGAGACGACAATCCCCAGGCCAGGAGCGCGTTCCAAACCTCTGCTTTTTCACCTGTGAATGTCCTACTGGGCACATCACCTCGCGCGATCAAGGCCAGACTTAATGGATGGAGAGAGAGGCTTTAACTCTTAGTGAAAGAAGCAGAAAAAGCAAGTTTTCCCCACAGGGCACTACTTTTTAAAATTAACTTTGTTTCTCAGAGCAGTTTAGGTTCATAGAAAAAGTGAGCAGAAATGTCCCATCTACTCGCTCGCCCCCAACCTGAGCTCACAATTCCCTACTGTTAACGTTTCGTGTTTCAGAGCATTTGCTACAGCTGATGTCCCAGCTGCTGGTGCTGCGGTGAGGCTCCTGCTCAGCAGGCAGGTGCCCCTGGCTTCCTCCTTTCAGGTCATGGAACAGACTCCGCTCCCAGCACCTTCCTCTGCCCCCCCCCCCCCACCGCCATCAGATAGAAAGGCTCCCGCTTCAGCTAATGCCACCCTCGCCTCAGTCTCCACTCCTCGCTCCCCGCCTTTTTCATCACCTGGGAATCCCACCCCCTACAAACCTCTGTATACTATTTATGGCTAATATCTTACTTCCTTTGGCTGCACTTTGATTCATACAGCAAGTTTCCCAACGTTCCATGGCTTTTTAGAGGCAAAGATACAAAATAGGCGCAGGTTGAATTCCCAAGCCTCCCCTTTCACGCTGTCTCTCATGTGGAGTATTTATGTGTAACACAGAGTAAAATTTCTAATAAATAAGTGGCATGCACAGGAAGATTAGAACAGATACCGCGCCTGTAAACCGAGGGGGGCCTGCTCTAATAAAATATAAAGTGTCACTGAAACAGAAACAAATACCGCCTTGACTCAGCAGCGTAAAGGCAATTCAAAGAAAGCCCAAGAGAAGAAGCGTCTACAGATGACCCGGAAGGAAGGTTTGTAAGAAGGCAGGCGCGCACACACACACACACACACACACACACACAGCTCCTAGGCAACCTTAAATGTTGACTCAAATTATGAATACTTAGATAAGGAGCATCCCTGCGTTAATAATACAATTTAGCAATATGTTAACAAAAACAACAAAAGGCCAAGCTTCAACAAAAAGATTTTAATGCCAAAAATGTGAGCAAGATTTCACATGAGAAACTGTATCCGTGTATTTTACCTCTTGAAATGATATGAGAGGAAAACAAAGTCTGCTCGTCTAACTAGACAGCTAAAAGGCATACTGAGTAAATGAAGAAATCTACTCGGTTCAAGGATGACAGGAATCAATACTGTAAAGACCTTGTTCCTCCCCAAATTGATCCACACATCCAAAGCAATCCCAACCCAATCCCAAAGGGAGTCTTCATGGAGTTTGACAAAGTGTTTTTAAAATTCACATGGAAGAGAAAATGTAAGAGAACAGAAGAGGCTAATATCAACAAAATACAAGATTAGTTTAATTAAAAATTTAAAAAATTAAGTTTAAGTAACTATAGGAAAGTGTTATTAATATAAGGAACATACAAACTGATTGTTAGACTAGAAAAGAGAGCCATAAATCAATCCTCATGCTTTGGTAGTCAGCTCATGGTTGACATCTGAGAGGGAGATACCTGTCACACAACCCTAAGAGGTGCAGTCCCTACTGACATCTGTGGGAATGGTGCCCCCTAGCGAGCGGACCATGCATTAGCTACAAGGCAGGCCAGGGAGGCCCTGCCTTTCAGATCCTTAGGAAAGGAGTCAGTGAACCAGTGGGTCATTTGAGATCATGTAGTCCCGTGGTCGGCAAACTGCGGCTCGCGAGCCACATGCGGCTCTTTGGCCCCTTGAGTGTGGCTCTTCCTAAGCCTTAGGAGTATCCTAATTAAGTTAATAACAATGTACCTACCTATATAGTTTAAGTTTAAAAAATATGGCTCTCAAGAGAAATTTCAATCGTTGTACTGTTGATATTTGGCTCTGTTGACTAATGAGTTTGCCGACCACTGATGTAGTCATATATTTGGAGAACAAATGACATTCACCAACATTTCATATATTTACACAAATGAATAAATCATTAAAAGAACACAATCTTTCTAAAGAACTTCAAAAGTGTTTAAAGACATTATATGAGAATACATTTATAATGTTAGTGTAAGGGAGCTTTGTTATAAAAGACACAAAAAGCAAAATTGATACAGAAAAAGATCGAAAAATTCGATGAACTCAACCTTGATTTTATTTAGAAGATTGTTATTGAAGTTGCAAATATCGGGGATATTTCTTGAGATTTTCCTCTTATGGGTTTCTAAGTTAATTCAGCTGTGGTCAGAGAATGGGCTTCATTAGTTGCCTTTCCGTAAATTCATTAAGACTCATTTCATGACGGAGACTCTGGGTTTTCCTGCTAAATGTGTGTACACTTGGAGAGCACGGGCGTTCTGTCGTGGAGTGTGGGCCCTGCGAGTCTCATTAGATCTAACTGAGTGGTGGTGTGGTTCACGCCTTCTGCTCATTAGTGAGCTGCTACTCCTTGATGAGGCACGTGCAGCCCTGCTTCTCAGATGCCAGGCCTGTTGGCTGCGAGGGGGCGGCCAGTCTCTCTAACCCAGAGAAGCAGAAGAAATACAGGTTTCCAACCCCACCCCACTGCCAGTGGCACCTCAGAAACCAGACAGGTCGAGCTTCCTGCAATCTTCAACTTTCCCCCCAGGCCTCGGCGGTTTGGTAATACGCTTCTTATTCTTTTCTGACCTTCATTTCCCCAGCTCCTCCCACAATTGTGTGGTACTTAATTTTAATACTAACTGACTTATAATATTCAGCTGTTTACATCTCTGGGTGAACTCTATACATTATCAGTCCTAAGAGTGTGTCCCGGGAAACATAAATGTAAAGATGAGAATCTGGAATTGGTTCTCTGATACAGTTATATTTTAAGCCTCTAATGTTGGTGTTGCCAGTTACGAAAGGGACGCTGACAGTTCACATTCTCTGTGACAGGGCTGCTACATACATCATCGCCTCGGAGACTACCAGTACCCACCGAGGCAAGCTGTTGGTTGACCAAGGATTTTCTACCATAGGATGCATTCAGCAGAGTAAGTAGTAGCATGTTCTTACGGGTTGCTTTCTGTCTGCTGAAGAACTTGGGATGTGAAAATGTTCAGCTCAGATATTTAAATCCCAGCCTCATCATCTAGTTAAGGAATCAAAAAGTTCTTTGGACTGCCCTGAAGAAGAAATACAATTGGAAAATTGTATTACATGGAGATGTAGGGGGAAAATCTATCCATATATATAAAACCATAATATGCGAATAGACCGAATCACAGAACTGAACCGGTTGCTATGATGTGCACTGACCACCAGGGGGCGAGTGTAAAACATGGCAGACGTCGGCAGCAGGTGGTAGTGTGTGGGGTGCGGGACATGGCGGGTATTGGCCATGGTGGGATGGTGGAGCAGGTGAGCGGGGCACCAGACCAAGGTGGGGTGCCGGTTGCTGTCATTGGGGCAAGCCTCTGATGTTTATTGAAAATTCTTTGCTCCTGGACACCATGGTCCCACCTGGCACTCGCACCTGCTGCTGGCCAGGCACTGCTGGCACCCGCTGCGGCACTGGCCCCGATCACTCAGTGCCATCAGCAGGTGCCAGCAGCGGCTGCTGGCCCTGATCGCCCCTCGGGGCTTCTCCACCTCCCCCTGCTCCTGAGGGACGATCAGGGCCGGCAGGACCCGCTGCTGGTGCCAGAGCCACTGCTTGCACCCATTGCCAGCGCTGGCCCTGATTGCTCAGCACCATCAGTGGGTGCCAGCGGCAGCTGCCAGCCTGGCCTCAATCGCCCCTGAGGGCTTCTCCACCTCTCCCTGCTCCTGAGGGGCAATCTGGGCAGCAGCCGCCACTCGTACCTGCTGACAGCATCGGCCCCGCTTGCGCCCGCTGCTGGTGCCGGCCCCAAGTGCTCCATGCCATCAGCAGGTGTGAGCGGGGCTGGTGCCATTAGTGCATAGGGGAGGTGGGATGGGGCTGCTGGCAGAGAGGGGACTGGGGGCCATCGTGGGAGGGGCCAGGCAGGGCTGAGAATGGACTGAGACCCGTCCCTGTGCCCACCACAGCCTCGTGGCCCCTAGTAGTTAAATTTTTAAAAATATAAAGCTCACCAGATAGTGATCTCAGAAGAGAAGAATTTGAACAAATTGATCCATCCTATATCATCCAACCTCCTTCCCAGCCAGACCCGTCCTTACAGAATGGGCTTATGAACAACATGGAAATGGCAACAGCAGTGGAAGATACACATGGGCGAAGCATCATAGCTCCCACTCACCTGGGCGGATGTGGCTACAGCCCCTGCTGCGTGGCCAGCCTGCTAACATCACACACCACATCATTCCCCAGCGGGACCGGGCATCCACCTACGGGAGGCTGGTTATGGTTGACGATGTCTACCAAGGAGGGGGCAACAGTTTCATCTACCATTTACTAGGCCCAAAGTACTGTGTCAAAACCACCACTGTGGACTTACAAGACACCCTCTTTGTTAGCATGGCAGTCCACTGGAATATCATGGCCAAGGAATTCTTTATGGCCAAGGAACTCATTTTACAGAATACGAAGTGAAATGATGCCCTTTTGCTCATGTAATTCACTTTGTCTTTCGGGGTTCCCCATCACCTGAAAGCAGAGAGGCTGAGAGATACACTGAATGGCCTTTCTGGAGGGTCAGTCACCGTGCCAGCGCTGTGCCGATGGCTTACAGCGTGGTGCGATGTTTTCTAAGATAAGTCAGGGAAAAGATGAGCACGTTTTTATTTGCAGGAGAGGTACCTCCATCTTGTTCGATATGAGAACTATTTCACTAGGATCTGTACTGGGGGTTACCTGGGTGAAGAGAGGTGGGTTTGGATGGCAAGTTGACAAGAAGGGCTGTGGTGATGGTGCCCTGTAACTGGCTAAGCTATACCTAACCTTCCCAGGATTCCTTGTCCTGTACGATCAGCACTGGTGTTGGCCACAAGAAAACACGGTGGGGTCTGGGTGGCAGAAGTGGAGCCCAGGCTGTAATGTCTGCAGGTGGTGTTCATAACCGCCCTTCAGAACCAAGGTGCCTTTCTGCACTTGAAAGGATTGTAAACAGACTGTGGTCTATCCGCACCGTGGAACAGTCTCCACCAGCAACACCATGACCTCTGCAGCCGCGGAAGGACATGGAGGCCTAGTGCGTGCTGCCAGGTGAGCGAGGAGCGTCTGCAGAGGCTACAGACTCTGGGAAAGGTGAGACAATGAAAAGACCAGGGGTGGCCAGAATCGGGGGGCGAGGTGGGGGGGAGATGAGTCAGCAGAGCACAGGGGATTCTCAGGGTGGGGAAACCACTCTGCATGGTACTTAACAGTGAACACAGTACATTACGCATCTGTCAAAATCCACAGGATGACAGCACAAGGAGCGAGGCCTGATGTAAATATGGACTTTAACTGATAATAATGATCAATATTGGTCCATCCACTGCAGCAAATGCTCCGTACTGAACAAGATAATAACAACAGGGAAAACTGTGGGGTGGGAGAAAGGGAGTCTATGGAAACTCTCCGTATCTTATGTTCAAGTTTTCTGTAAACCTAAAAGTACTCGAAAAATAAATTCCATTAACTAGGAAAGAAACACACCTGAAGGAAGAGGCTGTTGAGAAAAAGCGAGGGCAGCTGACCTGGCCGCCTGGGGCCCCGCCCTCAGCTCCCCCTCCCTGTGCCTGCTGGTCAACAGCAACTCAGGCTCACGCCCCACGATTCACAGAGGAAGGAGCCCTGAGAACCGCACCCACCAGCTGATTTCTCCCTGCCCTTCCTGGTCGCACTCCACAGTGACAGGGACAGTGCCCGTCCTCTCAGGAAGCGTGGCCCAGTCGCCAGGACTGGCTGGGACTCACTTACACTGTGTCTGCTCTCCTGATTGAACCTTAACTAAGCAGGTTTAAATACCCTGTTTCATATATATATTTCCTCATCCCCCCATTACACATGTAATAATAAAAAAATAATATATATATATATATATTTATTTCAGAGAGGAAGGGGGAGGGAGGGAGGGAGGGAGGGAGGGAGAGAAGGGGAGGGAGGGAGGGAGGGAGGGAGAGATAGAGAGAGAAACATCAATAATGACAGAGAATCATTGATTGGCTCCTTCCTGCATGCCCCCTACTGGGGATCGAGTTCGCACCCAGGCATGTGCCCTTGACCTGAATCGAACCTGGGACCTTTCAGTCCGCAGGCCGACGCTCTCCACAGAGCCGAACCGGCTAGGGCCCTCTCTGTTTTATTCTAAAGACTCCCCAGTGAAGGCAGCGCAATCCCGTTTCTGATCACAGAGGAAGCGAGAAGACCACTGTGAAGGACAAGAGGACATCCTAGCGCTTCACTCCCTGGTCACGGGCCTTGGGTGTTTGCTTCTCTGTGGGCCTGTGAATACAGACCTCGCCTGGAATCGCGATGTATATTTAGACCGACTGGCTATTAAGCTTCTTGCAGAAGTGGTCACACACTGCTTCACAGGCCACCTGATTTGTATACCTATTTCCAGGTACATTTTGCATAATACATAGTAACTCACACCTCTGCTTGATGAATGACTAGGCATTGTATACTTTAAGCAAGTAGACCACATCTAACTCAACTGCTTTTAATAGCTGTCCTGTTTCTCCAACAGCTGCTCCATGCAACCGAGATAACTGAACTGGACCACACGTGTTTATGTGAAAACCCAGCACAGGGCATACTGTCTGACATAATGGCACCTTTGAAAGATGCAAATGTGGAACCTGAACCCTTGAACAGCCTATGGAATGTATTCTAATGAACTAATTCCCTGTGTTTCTTAGTCCTTGTTAGAAATACCATGTTCTGGTGAGCCAGCCTGTTGTGACTGTGTGTGTGTGTGTGTGCATGGGTGTGTGTCACACGGTAACTTCTCGGCGATGGCACTCCTCCTGTTAGCGGCCCTAGAGCTGTCTCTCAGGGGACAGGCAGTCACGGTCAACGAGGAGCTTGTAGTCACTTTGGGAGAAAACTGACAAGAGAATCCTCACAGGGTGTTTCCACAGAGTTTGTCCTAATGGGGTCCTTAGCACAACAGCCCAAAGCCTCGCTGTCTCACTCGGCTGCCTCTCCACCCTCATCTGCCTACCGCTGCTCTTTACCTCACGTGCCACAGGCACCCCGCACTAGTCTGGTTCTCTCAATCTGCCGGGTTGTGCTCGTCTTCTGGGCCTTCGTTTGTGCTGTAATCTACCCCGGAAATGATTTTCCAACCCCTTCTCTGTTCTCTGTTCAGCTCATTTCTATTTATTCCCCCAGAGCATCACCTGCCTCTGGGAGCTTTCTTCATTTAAGTGGACACAAGTGGCTGTTACTGACTCACATCTTGGGGATCGCTTCAGAGCTATTTCCACCTTTAATTTTTGCTCTGTTAACATGTATCTAGTTTCCATGTAGCTCCACACCGTGATGGCCATGCTGCCCCTGATGTCCCTGTGGCTGCCAGCCACTGAGGGCAGGTTGCTCTGCTCGGTCTACCATTAGGCCCTGCACGCAGTCCTGCTGGTACTCACCTGAGGCTCCCGCTATCGATGCCCCTGATTCATGGAGAGGACTGACCAACCCCTGTCTCTACCCGTCTCTAACATGGGATAGAGACTGTTGACATGGGATAGAGAAATCAGACAATAGCATTAGAAGATAAATGGTCCAACTGAGCATCATATGTATAAGCTAATTCATGGACGTTTTCTCACTTGACTGAAAAAGATGCTACATCCTCATTTTTAGTGCAAATTCAATCAATGTATATGAGAAACATGACAGGAGATTTTTATTAACTGATAAAAACAGCAGTGGCAACAACTTCTAACACTTTTTATAATCGACATCGCTCCAAATGCATGGGATGTATTAACTCTAATAATCATGATCCTCACTAGAAATATGAGAACTAGTTACTATAATCACCCCCATTTCACAGGAAGAGGAAATCAAGGCACAGAGAGGGTCAGCCGTAGAGCGAGGGAAGCCGGATACACTAAGGATGCATTTCAGGTAAGTGGGCAGCAGCGTGGGAGTCATGCTTCCGTGAGGCCCAAGGTCAGAGCTTTCCATGACTGGCCCCACAATGCAATTGGAGACCTCCCCAGGCACGTCTTCCTCAGCTCGCAAGTCTTAGTTTAAAGGAGATTTCCGGGAGAGATTCCTCCCCGGCCTTCCCTGCCTTCCACACATTATACTTTGTGATGGATGCACTGTATCGTCACACTTTCCACAGACGAACAAAGATACCTATTGCCACGTTTCAGTCTCTATCCCTGGACCAGATGTTGAGGCTTAGGTGACAGAGTTCACTGTCAAGGTCTCCATCTGCTCCCATGATCCAGCACAGAGTAGGTGCATAGCAAATAAAGTTTCATGATTCCGAAAGGAATTTTTACTGAAGCTCTAATTGCAAAAAAACCCCCCAAAAACAAACACAAAACAAAAAAACAACACACAAACAAAACAAAAAACAAACAAACTGAAGACATGCTTTGCTTGGATCAGCCCCGCATCTCTTGGGCCAATTTCTAGAAAGTAAAGTGCAAGAAATATATAATTAAATTCTACAAAAAACAACTCAAAATCCCCAAACAGATGAAAGTGTCATCGAGATTAAGCGACAGAGCCCATTTGAATGCTGTTATAATAAACCAGAGTGAGCACACTGCATTCCCACCGTGAGCGAGCGGCCAGGATAGAGCCCATTAATGTGAGTTACAGTCTCAGAGCCCCTCTTCCCACGGTGTTAATGACCCTCTCTCTCTCCTGGGAGGTCGCCATGGAACTCCGCCAAGGCGTCCGCTTCGGAGACGTGCAGTCCAGCGCAGGTCTTTGGGAACAAGACAGAGTGGACGGGAAGGCCAGCTTGCCGATAACTAAGCCGGTCACCTCCCAACACCTGCAAAGAGGATCTCGGCTAGTCAGGAACTCAGACGTGGCTGATAGCAGAATCGTTGTGAGAACTTGGTAACAAGAAGCCGTATTCTGATCATCGAAGGGAGATGCGGTCTGCTGCTACCTTCCTGAACCGTTTCCTGCCTCTGATTGTGCCCTCTCGTTTGCTTCCTTTGTTAAATAATCTGCTGTCTCATCATTACAGCCTGATTGCCCACCAGGTGCACGTAGTACATAGGGCCTGACTTTTTAACTTGGAGTTTGTGCTAGTGGTTATCCTTTATTTTGGCCTCCACACTTAGCTTTCTGAGGCCTGTGGCACATGCACAGAGAGGGACTCAGGGAGGGGCCCATGGTCTCCTCGGCGCTTCTTCCAAACATTCACTGGTTTTCCTATGAATTAATTTCTTATTTATTGATTTAGTCCACAACTCTCATTACTTATTCTTGTGTGTGCGTGCACAATTCTAGGTAAAATACATAAATAAATAAATAAATAAATAAATAAATAACCGGGTATGTCTTCAAGAAATTGAAATTCAATTGAAATTCTGGTGAGAAAGCCCCCAAACAACTAATACTGATGTAGAGCGAAATGATCCAGATAAGAGACAGCACGTGATGAAGAGCTGGCTGCCATGCCCTGGGGGTGAAGTCTTAGCGGATTTCTTTGGAAAAGAGCAATATTAGAAGTCGTAGAACCTTTCCACACAGAGCAGGTACTGGCTGAAATGTGGTCCCCAAAATTCATGCGTTGAAATCATAACACCCAGCGCCTCAGAATGTGACTGTATTTAGAGATTCGTTCTTTAGGGGATAATTAAGCTAAAAGGCCATCTTTAGGTGAACTCTCATAAAATATGCGTGCTGTCTAACCAGAAGGGGGAGTGTGCAAGGAAGACCGTGGGGAAGGAAGACCACTGAAGACACAGCGAGAAGATGGACATTTACAGGCCAAGGAGAGATGACGCAGCAGAAGCCAATCCTACAGACTTAGACTTCTTCACATGTTAAACCAGATGTGATCTGTTACTGAAGAATCTGGGTTTGCAGGATTTTGAAAGTTAAGGAAGGAAAGGAGGAAGGAAGGAAAATCCAATAAGAAATACATTTCAAAGCAGATGGTGACTTACTTTATGCTATTTCTTGAAGCTTGCACATAAGATTTTGCAATCTAGAGAGTATTCAAATGACAAGGAAATATAAATTCCAATTCAATTTCTTCCTGAAACCCAATATACACTTGAATGAGCTGACTAAACCTTGAGTTCGCTAAGTGGATTAACTGAATTATGTGGTTTCCATCAACAGGAGTTTCTATACATTTATCTCTCGGGGTGTTTGAATGTATTGAGCCCTGTTACCAGAGGTCAAAATGGAGATGGCTTTGGGGCTCAATAATGAGCCACCTAGTTTAATTTGATTAATACGCTCTGAACCATGACTTCTCCCGTGTCAGTGAAGCCTCTTCAGCATGTGGGAAAATGGGCAGGTCTACTGAAGACTCACTTACAGAGTCAGCTTGGAGATCGCCTTCTAAAAGGGCTAAGTTCAATCTTATAGGGTGCGGCACACACTTTAAAACATGTAGTCCCTATGATACGGTGCTTTGTTCCTTATAGAGTGGGCGGGACTTAAAGAGGGATGTACTTGGGGCGGCTCCTCTCATTATTATACTGGTGACCCACCCACCGGGTTTTCTATTCTCATCCTGGCAGCATTCGCTCTGCTCATTTGAAGGCTCTAGCTCCCAAGGGGAATATCGGCCTCACGTGGCCTCCTTTTCTGAGCTTCTAATTTTCTTATTTACTTTTCCCTCAACCTGCAGGGTAGTGGCCACTCTGTGTGTGGGTCCCACTTCCACTTGGCAGCCTCATGACGGATGAGGCCTGACGGAGTTGGTCATCATGGAGGCGACAGACACTTAACAAGAGTCCAAAGAGGACCTCAGAGCACAAGAAACTGGATTCTGATTTGCATGAAGGGCACAAAGTTATGCTACATATTGAATCTAAAAACTTCAGGTAGAAGTGGAAAAATGAATAGTTCTTCTCTCCCTGTGGTCTATATCTCACAACATCAGCTCTGCTTGCCCTGCCTGCTGATCCTGCTCTCTTCCTTCCACTGTGGTTAGGATGTACCATGACATCAGCCATGCAGTTCTGCTCCTGCCAGGTGATCTTTACCCGTCTGCAAGACCATCTACAATTAGGACAGTGGACCAAAGTGTACACAGACAGAACTGGGTGCATAGAAAGATTGCTGTGGACTTCACACAGTTGTCTTCTTTTATCTGCTGCCACCTCAAGAGGCTAGACGTCTGAGTCTGTCCAAGTTGGAGATGTGGATCTTGTGGAATAAGCCCAAGGACTGAGCTACTTGACACAACTCTGGTCAGGGCAAAAGGAGGCCTCTGCATCCCCCAGCTCTCTAGGGCAGTGATGGCGAACCTATGACACGCGTGTCAGAGGTGACACGCGAACTCATTTTTTTGGTTGATTTTTCTTTGTTAAATGGCATTTAAATATATAAAATAAATATCAAAAATATACATCTTTGTTTTACTATGGTTGCAAATATCAAAAAATTTCTATATGTGACACGGCACCAGAGTTAAGTTAGGGTTTTTCAAAATGCTGACACGCCGAGCTCAAAAGGTTCGCCATCACTGCTCTAGGGCCATGGCACAGATGAAAACACAGGGTTGCGTCCCCAGCTCTCTAGGGCCATGGACCAAATGAAAATACAGGGCTGCGTCCCCAGGTAAGAAAACTTAGGAAGAAGGAGAATCACGCCTATGTCCTTTCAGAAATTAACAACCTAAGAAGGAATCCGAGATGGAAACTCCTAACAAAGTCTCTTTGAAATGTATAACAAAGACCAACTCAGTGTCATGCTCAGAGCTAGGGACACTGATAGGACAAGATATAGTTCATTTTCTTTGTGCTCAAAGAAATGATAGAATAGTGTGCAAGTCAGGGTACAACACCATTGCCACAGCGTGATTGATAGCATGCTGCAGAAATGCAGGTGTAAGATAGATCATTTGTTATAGACATCTGCTATTTGCTGCTGTCCTCTCTCTCATCCCTCTTCTTTTGGTGATAACACTTGGATTTTCCTTCAGGAACCCACAGCTCCTCCACTGCACGGTTCACCCAAGTTCCTGGGTGAGTATGTGATTCAAGTGGTGCCAATGGGAGTTCAACGTAGGATCTGAGTTTTGGAAAAAAGAAGTCTTCTCCCCCACCCCACAGAGTTAATAAAGTTCTAAGGAAAGTGCTGGTGGCCGGTCTCTCCGCCACCCAGAAGGAGGCAACATCACACGTGGCTGCCACAGTGGAGAGCTGAGGCAACAGCTGGAAAGACTGTGCACAGAGAAGATGTCCCTGGAGCCCTTGGATCAGCCCTGACCAAAGTCAGACCTATCCCTGAAGTTTTCAGGTGTGAAAGCTAACAAACACTTTTTTGTTTACTTTTTGCTTGGTTTATTTATAACATTTTAATAAAGAGTATTGTGATCAATACATAATCTGAACACTAAAGACATTGTCTTCAAACCTACCTAAGAATCATAATTAGTGAGAAAAGAGAAGTCAGATAGAATGTGGATGTCTGGGTCTTGTTCATGCAGACTGACCTCAGTGTAGAGCACCATGTCTCTCAGGTCCAGGCCTACGCTTCCATAAAGCTTGGTCCTTTCCCTGTTACTTCTCTGCCTGCACTGTAGGAACATGCACGAGTCGGCCTTCGGCAGCGATGAGACATCTAGAACGGACCTGGGCAGCCCGGTTTTATAGGCTGAGACCGTAGGTATTGGGGAAAGCCAAGTACAGATTAGAAAAGCTGCTCAATTGACCTGCCACTGACCAAAGACAGAGCGTGAGCTCCGCCAAGCTCAGCTGAGACCTGCAGAACTGCAATGCTCAGCCACGGATCCCTGAGAAATAAAAAGAAAACAGCTCTTCTTTCAAGCCGGTGAGCTCGGAGGTGCTTTGTTATGCAGCAGTAGCTAGCAGGTACACGCACAGTACAGCTCCCCAGTTTGCACAAGTGATACATCTGGGACTCAGGTTCTAGCCCAGTGGCACCAGAGCTCACGGCCTTTTACAACTCACTCCTGCCCTGCTTCTTTTCTGCTGAGCCCTTTATCCGTGGATTTCATAAACATAATCCTTCTGCGGAGAGAGAACTCTAAGGTTTACTCTCCTTTTCAATGGAGACCACCTCATTTCCTGTCAAATCATTTTCTTAACCTTGTCAGCACTTGTCACCTGTGCTTAGCGTATCAAATGGCTCTGGATCACTCCTGCAGGTTAGGAACGAGCTTCCCTGGCACAAGTGCATTGTCAGGAGAGTTTATCTGTCAGGAGAGGTTAACTACAAGCTTCCAAAACACAAGGAGACATCTCTACTTAAAACAACATGTCCTTGCTCAAGAAACCCTTGGTTGACTCAGTGATATTTAGGCAACATGCTATTCTTTTAACTATTTGTTATACAGAGAGGGAAGACGGGTGGGAGAAAGAGAATTAAAAGTTTGGGAGTTCTGCCCTAGCCAGTTTGGCTCAGTGGATAGAGCGTCCACCTATGGACCAAAGGGTCCTGGGTTCAATTTCAGTCAAGGGCACGTACCTCAGTTGCAGGCTTCTCCCCACCCTGGACCCTCCCTGGTGAGGGCGTGTACAGGAGGCAACCAATCAATGTGTTTCTCTCACATTGATGTTTCCCTCTGTCTTCCGCTCTCTCTAAAACTCAATGGGAAAATATCCTTGGGTGAGGGTTAAAAAAAAAGTTTGGGAATTCTTTCATTGTGCTAGTATTCCATGCATTATCTAGTTAATCCTCCCAAAAGCTTGATGATGTTTCTATTATCCATACATCTTAAAGATAAAAGAAACTATCATTCATATCTGATGTAAAATGCTCAGCTTGCACATGAGTGAAGTTGGAATCCGAACTACAGGTCTTTACACCGCTCAGCAGCGTGCTGCTCCCATTCTGCTCTGGTAGGTCTAACAGAACACGCATCTCACCCGTACAGGAGACAGCCTGACTGCTGGCTTAGGACCTCGCCAACAGCCCAGTCCAGCCCTTTTCTTCGTTTGTTAAGTGAAAAAGGATCCCCAGAGTTGTTAGGCTCAGAAATAAATTACCTCGGGAATCACAATGATCATTTCCAAAGCTGTGTCTTCATACCCTCTAGGAATGCGAATGCAAATCTCATGGAACGGAGCTGTTCCCATACAAAACATCACTCTCTCTAGTTGCCTCTGAATGATGTCTCAGCATGTCTGTCAGAACAATAACCTGCCCTGACTTCCTGTCCTGGGTCTGCACTGCATTGGGAGTCTGGGCTCAGGACTTCAACTCGGGTTCAAGGTCATATCCCCTGTGACCTCGGGAAATTGTTTCCTACTCAGTAGAACAGGGCTAGTCACATGAGCTCCTGAGCGGTGCTGCAGCTAAGAAAGTTAATAGACACATGAGACTCAGTCTGGAGCAGACAGTACATGCTCAGTTAGGGCCACTTTGGCTTCTTTGGAGAAAGTGAAGTAGCAGTGATTTTGGACGCGAACTCTGCCTTTTACTTTTCACAGCACACTCACGCAACTCAGGTCTCTGCTTTGAGAGCTTGTCTTTGTTTGCAAGACGGGGTTTTAAATTCTCCTCTACAGTTTTCTAAGCATTAGAAACAATACATTATGAGTTTAGTGCTCAGCTGGCCCAAAGTATGTGCTTAAAAAAAAAAAAAAGTAACTCTTAGAATTAGAGCTCCCAGCATGGCGATCCTTCCATTTCTGAGTCTTGAGGCTACAGACCTAGCGTTCCCTCCCGCAGAGAAACTTCACTGGGGAAATCAGTGCCGCGCTCATTTGTAAACTCACCACAAGGCGCATGCAGGGCTGCCTGCACGGCATTCGTCTTCAGAACAATTAAGCATGATGCTAAATCAGGGTAAAGTGCATTTCTAAGCGTATCTACAGTGTAATGAACAACATCTGCACCTCCGGGGGAACCGTTTATATTCCTGTGCAGAGCGCGACACACTGGTGATTGGCTTCTCTCCTGCGCTTACCTAATATTTCTTTATTATTTGGTAAATCTTTCTTTTTCAAAACCAGGCCAGCTCTGGCAGGAGTCTTCTCCACTCTACCACCTAAGTATTTCGTTTCATAAAAGAAGACGGAGGAGTGGAGAGATCAGGCTATCATCCCACCGAATGCTTCAGAGCTGGCTCAGAACCTGGGAGGAGTGGCTCTGAGGCGGGCCCCTCCCCTTCCATCACGCGCTTCACTGAAAACTGGGATCCCAGGTTGCAGGGGACCAAGAACAGATCTGGTGCCTGTACCCACATCCATTGGATGACCTGCTCTCACTCACTGATTCCCACAGCACGGCCCGGGCGGACATGGCGAGAGTGGCTTGCCTTTCCACCCTCAATGCCCTTCCTCTCTGTGCATCTCAAGCCTTGATTGAGGCTTGGAAAGATTCTTCTATTAAAGCAGGAAAGCTACTGCAACCAGATGTTTTTTGCTTTGGTTGATTTATGAAGATTCTCCCCCCTGAATTTTACTAGTTATGCTTGCATGCCTATTAAACTTGGAAAATGTTCTATCACAGCAATTGTAGAAGTAGACTTTCTTATGTTTACACCTGGACGCCCACTTCTCACAGCACAGCAAGTGTCTGCAGCATCTTAGCAATGAAGTAAAACACCGTGTAAAACAGGGTCCCTCCTCGACTCGTGTTGGTCACTGGAGGCTCCCCTGGCAGCTCATTCCTTGTGGGGCGTATTCCCCGACTGAAGACACACAATGGGAAAAACAAAGAAAGAGATCGAAACCCGACAGAAACTGCAAGAGACATGACTCCTGCGGAAGGGAAAACAAGAGAAAGAATGGACCTGGGAGCCAAGTGATTCTTTAGACACAAAACCACCCTGAGGATTATCCTAGTCACAATCGCACTCCTGGGTGTGGAGTGGCTCCATGGCATCCTCATTTCGAACATGGCACCACACTCACACATGCAGTTCATGCATTTCTCACTCCGGGCTGACAACGAATCCACGGCGACATTTCTGCAAACACCAGGCCCTTTTTTGTGCTTTCATCTCCAAGTTAGTGAGTTTACCGTGTGGCTTCTTATTATAAATTGGTTAATCAATACAATTACTTTCTAAAGTAGATGGGCATTATTATACCTCTGTTGGATTCGCTTAAAGTGTTTGTATTGGTTTTGAGTCCTTAAATTTCACTTTTCTGTAGAGGAGCCTTCTGGTTCTTCTTATGTAAACTGCAACAGTAGGGAAAGAAACCATGTTTTGAAGTCTAGACTTGGATTCAATTAGATCTGTGACCTACAGGGTATATGTCATAGGACAACTTCCTCAGTTACTAGGAGCTTCATTTTTCCCATCTAGAAACTACTGATTATGGAGAAGATTCATAAAACTACCTGAGATAAAATGTGCACAGTGCTACAGAATCGAGGATTTGCATAACCACTATCTTCCCAGCGTCCCAGAGAGGTCGAGAATAAGTCAACAATTAAAAAAAGACTTCACTGAGCAGCTGCTATTCAGGTTGATGCCTTTTGCTCATCCCTTCACTTAACCTCTGACTTGGTCACACGGTTGGGAATATGAAGATGAGTAATCTGAGCAGCAGCACACCGTTCGGTGGAAGATTCAGACGCTGCCGTGCCTTGGGGATGGTGTAAATGTGAAGGAATCACATGGAACCAACCTTGCTCAGTCCACTAGGAAGCCACAGAAGCTTACTGGTGAAAGAAGACGATGAAAGGTATCTTACAGGCAGGAAGGTGGGGGGATGGCATTCTGGGAAGGGCCCTTTGAGTGGCCAAGACCATGAATGTGTAAGAAGGTGAGAAGAAAAGATGCTGAGGGAGAAGAATGAGGACTCAAGATGGAAAAGGCAGTCTCTTGAACCTTGTGGAATGATCTCAGTGATAAAGTACTCTTTCCTCTGAGGCAGGCCGTGTCCACAGGCTTCCCCCATCCTGTGATGTCACTGGTATCTGCCACTAAGGGCTTGGACCCACAGAGGAGAAGGGTGCTAACAAATCTCAGTGGTCAGGTCTGAGCAGCAGGAAAGGTGATTACAGTGTTAGCTACTTGGGAGAAGCTGGTTTGGAACAATGATGATGGTTTGGGACGCATTAAATTTGAAGTAACTATGAGCTATGCGGAGAAATGTGCGCGTGGAGGCCAAGAGAAAAAAAAAGTGCTGTGCCACTACTGTGGGAATTCACAGATTAATCATCCCAGCAGTGGACTGCAATTGGTGCTTGAATACCTACTCTGTATCGGGCATTGCACTGTTGGGACCCAACATCTGCATCAAGAAGGTGTGCAAAAAACTCAGCCTTATAGTTCTCCCTGGACCACCTGGGAGAGCCTGCCAGCACTTCCTGGACTGCCTTCTAGAGCAGCGGTCACCAACTGGTTGTCCACAGACCACTGGTGGTCCATGAGGTCCGAAAGGTTGGCGACCACTGCTCTAGAGAACCTAGAGGACACGCCTACAGTCCACGCTGTGGGTAGCGAGGAGGTAAGTCTGTCTACACCATAGCTTCCAAACTGAAGCCGATGATGACAGCTACTCTGCTCAGAGAATTCTACCTTAACCTTATCCCTGCACTCAGGGTCATGACCAAGATGAACTGGGACAGAGACAGGGAGGGGGCTGATCCACGACCACTCTCAGCTGTCAGGGTCCCATTGAACCTTACGCTGACCTAGGTCTGTTCCCATGCTTCTGAAACACAACCTCTTTTTTCATGCCTTTTGCAGGAGCCTCCTATTAGCAATAAAGGCCATTTTCAAATAAAATCTCATGATGAAACACGTACACACAACAGAAGCAGTTTGAGCCAGAGTGGGGGGTGCCATGGAGTCCACCCTACTGTCTCCCCCCAGTCTGACAGTCTGTCCTCAGGACCTCAGGCTTAATTGGGTACCATTTCAAAAATGATGCTTTTCTCATGCTGCTCCCAGGATAACAGGCTGAATAATTTGTCACAGGCCCCTAAGAGATACCTTGCTTCAAACTGCTGTTTAAGTCAAAACCACCAGTTTCCTCTCAATGAATTGGAAGGTAATGCAGTTTTAATTTTAAGTCCAATTATACCTTGAGAGATGAATGGTCCAAGGTGAATCCTTGCTTAGGGCCAAACGGGAGTGATAAATCATTCACTTACATGATCAGATTGCTCCCACGCTCCTCTGGGGTTCCAAGAAAACAGAAGAGAATAGTGAAAACCAGCCTCTTTGGTGAAAAATAAAATGAAAGAGAAGGTCAAGGTAGACCCTGCCTGAATCAATCAGGACATTGAGGCTACGCTGTGATTAAATAAAATCTCAGTGGCTTATCACAACAAAAGCCTTGCTCTTACTCATATTTCATGTCAACCCAGCTCATGGAGGGATCCAGCTACTCAAGCATCCACTGCCAAAGATTCCAATCTGATGTACACCACAGGGTCGCCGCCGCAGAGGGAAGGCCAGGTGGTGGACGCGGTATATTTCATTTATAATTCATAGGTCATCACCATCACATGGCCAAGGTGAACTTTCAGAGACAGGGAAACAACGTTATGCCACGTGCCTAGAAGGAGAACTGGAATAGATAGGTCAAGATCACTAATGGCTCATGACATTAAGTTAAGAATGAGGCGGAGAGCAGAAGTAACATATATTAACTGCCCACTGTGCACCACATTTTGAGAAGATACTTCGGGATTTCAAACTCTAAACAACGTTGTTAGGTAGGTATGCTTTCCCATTTCACGTTTGCTATGACCCAGAGGAGTCCAAGGCTTTTCCTAAGACCAGACACCGGGGAATGGAATCAGGATGCTCACTCAGAAATACCTCCAGAGCCCCCATCCTTCTCATTAGGCAGCGCTGCACACTGCCCTCCCAGGGCGAGGGCTGCACTTTGTCCATCCCAAAGGCTCTATGATCACTCCAGAAGAGACAGCCCAGGCAGGAAAGAGCACAGAGGTGGGGGGATGGTGAGGAAGGGGAAGTAAGCTCAAGGTGACCTGAAGAGATAGACCCATTCCCATGGAAATGGCGCCCTGGAAATCCAAGTGGCTGTGAAGTGTGAATAACTATTGTCTTGAAGGGCTTTACCACAGACAGATGTGCTCCTGCTCCCCAGACAGTGACTACGACAGAACAGGATGTTTAGGGAAGGGTGGAGAACAGAACTCCCAGAGACCCGCCCAGTGAAGGGGGACATAGCTCCTTAACTTTCAATGACTCTCCCAGCTCTACCCACAGGGCCAGCTCTTCCCTCTGATGGTTCAGCACATGCTGTTAGTGACTTGTGACAGGACAGTGTTTAGACACCAACAAATTACTTTGATTGTCAGGATGGATACATTTGGTGGAAATCACACAGGCCGATATGTGATTTCACCCACATGGCCCTTCCATCCCCAAAGAAGGAAAATGCATCGTTATATTTTGAACTTAAAAGCTTTGAGAGTTTTTCTCGTTTGCCTTCCCTATGGCTTTCTGTGTAACATGCATATTCTGAACTTATGTATTTATGTCAAATTCTTTGCTTAGATTCATTCTTCATTGGAATGAGTGCAAAGTGCAAAAACCGTGTCTGTGTTGTCCGCCTTTACATCCCACACCTGCACCCCACTGGCACGTCAGGGAGGCTCAGCTGTGTTGTCGACTGGAAGACTGGCTCAATGAATGAATGAATGAATGAATGAGTGAGTGAGTGAGTGAATGAGCATAGGACAATGGCAGGTCTGGGAGAAACAGTCTAGCATCTATTCAATTTGTAAAACTTTGAAGCCTAGCAGCCCACAGTCCACCAGCAAAACCCTTTGAGTCCCAGGGAGTGAAGGCCAGGGCCGTCCTCCAACCTCAGCCCAGGAATCCACAGAGGTGTCTCCCTGCAGCCACCACATTCGACTCCCTCGCTCCCAAGGACAGCAATCTGCCCCCCCCCCCGCCTTGACATCCCCTCTCAGGTGAGCTGGCTCCCTTCCCTGAGGGGTGTGGGCTGAATAACCACACGGGCGCCCGGGACAGACGGCAGGATGGCGAGGGTGTTAACTCGGAGGGTGGGTCATTGCCACCTAAATCACTGAGGTTCTGTGGTGAGAGAACTGCCAATAGCCTTTCTACTTCTTCCTCTGGGTCCTGGTTCACTTCTTTCTCTGTATCCTGGGGGATCTGGGAGCCCAGGACTCCGGCGCCTCCTCAAGGGACACCCTATTCCTATCCCATTCCCAGCAGCCTCCTCACGGGACACCCACTTCCTACCCATTCCCAGCAGCCTCCTCACGGGACACCCACTTCCTACCCATTCCCAGCAGCCTCCTCACGGGACACCCACTTCCTACCTATCCCCAGCAGCCGAGAGAACCGCGTCCGCACTGGAGCCTGATGGACGTGGGGTCTGATTGAAGTGGTGATGGAGGAACAGGCAGGGATTTCACAATCTGATGGAGAGCTGAGGAAATTCAATAACTGTGGGTCCATGGAGACAAGTTTCCTGTGTGCGGATGTCTTCATAAGCCCCTCTGAGGAGATCATGTTATCCAGGTGAGCTTAATAAAAAAGGATCTTCCTTTTCATTCCTGCCAACCTGGCCCTTTCACAAAAGCTCCCCCGAGAGGGGAATTCGGGCTTCGGGGGACGGTTCTTCCTTAGTTATCTCGTTTCCCTTTTCAACTTTCTAATCTTGCCCCCCGCTCCCCCGCCGCCTTTCAGTTTTTGTTGCATTTTTGCCAGAGGAAAGACTTTTGCTAGAAAGGATTTTACTAGAAAGAGTAAGTTAACCGGAATTGCTGACAAATAAAAGCATGGCACTGGCATGCCTAAGAGTCACCTGAAGCGAAGGCACCGCATCCTAATGAAGCTGGGGTCCCCGGGGAGGCGAGAGGAGGCGGGAGAGAAAAAGGCTGCCTGTTATAAGCAGCAATTACCCTGGACAACGCCTTCCCGTGCGGGCCTCGGGCCTGGGAAACCTGGTTTGAAATCCTGACTCAGCTTCTTACCATCTCTGTGGTCCCTACCGAGTTGCTCACCTTTGAGTCTAAACTGCATCCTGTGGGAAGGTGAGATCATTTTTCTCCCCAGGATGGGAGGAGGAATAAATTATAGGGTTACACACACCACTGTTCTCAGAGCCTGCGTGCAATAGTTCCATGCAAGTTCAGAAAGCTCAGGCCCCTCCCTGTCTTCAGAGCCAGAAAGGATGCTCTAGCAGTGGTTCTCAACCTCCCTAATGCCGCGGCCCTTTAATACAGTTCCTCATGTTGTGGTGACCCCAACCATAAAATTATTTTCGTTGCTACCTCATAACTGTAATTTTGCTACTGTTGTGAATCGTAATGTAAATATCTGATAGGCAGGATGTATTTTCAGGGGTCGCGACCCACAGGTTGAGAACCGCTGTGAGTCTAAGGAAATGAGAGGGAGCCGCTGAGGGGGAGAGCAGAGAGAGGCAGAGCTCAGCCTGCAGGCTCTAGCTGGGGAGCGGCTGGCGTGGATGCCCTTGACCACCTGGGGACCCTGGATACTGAGCAGAGTTTGCAGGAAGGTGCTGGCCACGGTGCAGCCAGGTTTCTCAGCACCCCTCCCTGTTGCATTCCTGCTCGCCGGAGTGTCGGCTCTACCTGGTGCATCTTCCTCATCCTCACGGCCAGTCCTGACTGGGGCGCAGGGGCACATGCCCCTGTGTGGAAGCAGTGCCGGCTGCCATGGGGGGGGGGCACACCTCAGTGCCAGTCCGTGAGCCCCTTCCGCGGTGCCTTCTTTTTCTCAGTGACCGTCTCCTTGTCCTCCAGGCTGTGACTGAGTTTTCTCTCTTTACTTCACTCCTGAGTTAATTCACTGCCTTTTGAACCAGTGTATTATCCCACAACGAATTCACTCACCAGCAGCATCTCATGTCGAAGAAAAACGGCACTGCACAAAGTGACAGACAAGCACACTGTCTGCAAGACCCCTGCCCCAGGAGAGACCGCACTCACCTCCGCTGGGGAAAGGGCAGGAGGTTCTGAGGTGCCCATGTGAGCTGCTGGGAAGTATGGGGGGCGCTGGGGAGCAGGGCCCGGGTCACCAGGTGGCCGTGTTTGCCCAGGCCCTGCAGTCCGGCTCTGGTGCTCCCACAGGGACCTGAGACAGGACAGCGGTCTCCCTCATGGTCACGTCTCAGAGGGATGGTCTTCTGTCACCTGCAGAAGATCTCTCGGAGTGGCCTGTGGAGTCCAGTCCACAGCCCCGGCCCCTCCCAACTGGGACCCAGCACAGGGTCTGGACTTCTGCTTGAACGGAACTGGAAGTGCTGATATCCGTGGTGAAACCTAATGGCTATAATGAGCTCCTTCCCTTAGTGGAATGTCACCGCTCTTCAGGACGTGCTGTTTGTCACCCTCTCTGTTCAATCAGAAGCCCCCTCATTCCCACTGGCACCCCCGCGGCCCCCTCAATGGACACTGATTCCACATGCAGTGTCGTCCTCAGCTCAAACCCCCAGCAGCAACGAACGTGCTAATAATTAAACAAAAAGGATGTGTGTGCAAATACTTAGCAGAGACCCATTTCTAAAATACCACGACTCCCTGACCATGAGGTGCAGGGGGAGGGCGCGCCCAGCAGACCCCCGGGTTTCCCTTCGGAGACCCGAAGAGCGTCCACGTCCAGCAGCCTATCAAGAGTTAAGGAGCACAGAGAGGAAAACGAGTTTTAGATGGAGAACTTACAGCTTCAGGTTTCAACAAGACGAATTTGAATGCTCACATAGTACCATTTTTTCTCCCTGCCAGACAAATATTTCTCATTATCTCCCACTTTATAAACTAACTAGAGCTGGTAAAATTAAAATAAGGTCGTACTCCTTCCCCTATGAATTGATATCCCCCCCACATTGATGTTCTTGTTTGTTGTTGTTTTTTTAAAATATATTTTTATTGATTTCAGAAAGGAAAGGAGAGGGAGAGAGAGAAAGAAACATCAATGATGAGAGAGAATCATTGATTGGCTGCCTCCTGCACGCCCCACACTGGGGATGGAGCCTATAACCCAGGCCTGTGCCCTGACCGGGAATCAAACCCTGACCTCCTGGTTCATAGGTCGACACTCAACCACTGAGCCACGCCGGCTGGGCCCCACATTGCTGTTCTTAATGACATGACAGCAGCCCACTTCCTCTCCTCTAATTGTTCCCCAGGGACATCGCCTGCTTCCACACCAAGCCTACGTTTCTGAAGACGGGGTCCTCATCTCCCATCCCCCATGGAAGTTTGCACAGTGATCAGTGAAGAAGACGCCGTGTCCTGTGACTGCTGTAGGAACTTAGATTCCTGCAAAGGCATTCATTTCCCTGTAACAGTTTCCAGTCCCTCGCCAATGAATCGGAAGAGGCTTCGTTTTCCTTTGTGAAGTTTTCATTTAACATTGTACATTCCACTCCTGATGCTTCTGATTATCCAGTTAATACATTACTCAGACTCCCTCTCATACTAGTCAAAGTCACTGGAGGTTTTTCTTTATTTTATTACCAATTAGCACCTGTATCGGCTGGAAAAATTTTATTGTTTAGTTTTATCCAATAATGTTGCTCATTAGCCACTTTCAAAGAAAAGCTGCTTAGGACAAGATTGAAACTCTTTAGTAAATTGGTTTTTAATTTGTTTTTTCAGCAAATACATAAGTCAAACACTTAGGGCTGCAGTAATAAGGCCTGGTGTCTTCCCTTAATGAAATTCTAATTAAGAGGCAGTCAAGTTTTCACTATAGTTTATTAATCTGCCCACCTTTCTATCAGGTTAAGAATGAACGCATTTAAATTTACCTGGTGCCTAACCTGGGGAAGGGGTGAGGTGTAGGCCTACTGCGTGGCCTACTCATTGGCAGCTGGGAATACCGAGTCCCACCCATGGTGGACGGTCCTTGGTTTCCAGTACTCCAGGCTCCCATGGTCCTGGCTTTGTGCCATGTGACCCTGCAGTTCCTCTTACCAGAGGTCACTCACTGATTCCGGGGTGGCAGACGGTTTTGGTCACAAGATTCACGACTGGGCCTGAGGGAGCACCTGGCGCTTCCGCTCACGTCTCCTGCCCTCAGTGGCCCTGAGAACACTGCCTCGGGCAGCTCTGGGCCAGAGGGATGTGGAGTGGCCCTGGGCTGAGTCTGAAGTCGGGCACCCAGCCAACCACCAAATACAAGGTCAAGAATAACTTCTGTTTTATGCCACCGAGTTTGGTCCACTGTATTATAGAACACTGATACCCCACCTGCCTCTAGGGTTCATGAGGGAGTGATGGACTCGAGAAATGGTAGCAAGATGCGAATCGCAGAATTGCTATAAGAGGAGTATATACCTTTTTTTTTTTTAACTAAGTGCAAAAAAACAAAAACAAAAACACCACTTTTTGTAAAGGTCCTGGCACACTGGTGGCCACATTCCAATGACACTTAACAATGGCTTGTGTCAAGTAACAGAAAGTAACTCTGCTGACTGAAGTAGGAAAGCAAGCTGGGAGAAGGTTCCTGGTGGCTGGCAGGACCATAGAAGGCTGAAGCCAGGCTGCTCCGGAAGTGGGAGCAGCATTTGGCATCAAGGACAGCTGAGGAGGGCACCCCCTGAATGCTATCCCGGAAGCTGGCAGAGACGCCATCGCCACTGCTTCTCTAAAGCACGGCCGCTCCTGACCCGCTGCCAGCACCCCACCCCCCCGCCTCCTGCCCATGGCTGCGTGGAGCTTGAACTGCCCGTCCTGTGCCAGCTGCTCAGGAGGAAGTACGTCCTGAGCGTGAGGCATCCGAGAGCCCAGCCCAGACCTCGTGGCCACGCCCTTACTGCCCACCTCTGTGTTTCTGCTCCTGTTTGCAGTAAACACTCGATGCTAGATCACAGTCAGCACTGAGTATTTACTGAACTACACTGAATGGCAGGGATGGAAACGGACACTTCTCATGTACTTATTTATTTAGTTCGTTAGTTTTAACAGAAATGTCAATTTACCACAAAGGTGCTTTAGGTTTAGCCATATGGTATCGCTGACATTGTCAATAACAGACTACTTTGACCTACGCTGGCAATTGTGTATGGTTTGACTATATATTTAATATTCAGAGCGCCGGTCACCCTGAGAAGCTAACCTGGGAGCTTTGTCTCAATTACAAGAAACCCTGTCAGGAGGTATCTGCTTAGTGTGCTCTCTGGCTGCGGCAGTGGGGTTCAGCCTAAGTCCACTGCTAGGTTTGCAGAAATGGGGCCATTTTCCTTTAATTAAGATGGAGATTGGAGGTCTTAGAGACTCTCTAGCAATTTTCTGCTCCATGTGCAGTGTGTGCAACTCTGATATTTCTGTTCTCTGAGTTCATCGATATTTTAATAGGTTAGGTCATCGATATTCTCTGAGCAACAGTCAGGGAGGGGTGTGCACGTGGAGCTGGGTGTGGGGAGCTGGTGGTGTTACCACCACACCCCCTGGTCCATTTAAGCCCCCGGCCCTTTGAAACGGGTGTCAGATGAGACCACAGGACCAGAGGCGTCAGGCCGCTCGGGATCAAACAGCCGGCCAACGGCAGGGCCAGAGTGGGCTGCTCCGTGAGCCCCACAGTGTCTCAGCCGCTGTGCTAGGCGGGGAGGGAGGCCCCGGCGGAGACCACAGCCCCGGCTCACACGGCACCTGGCCTCTCCTGGCGGGGGCTCTGGTGTGCCCTCGCGTAGGGACCCTTCTGAGCAAGTGCCCACGCGCTGAGTAGTTGGGAAAGAGTCGGTGGCACCATCAGCACATCAGCAGGTAGTGGATCTATTGCCCTCTCAGTGGAAGCAGCAGCAGAGTTTACCAAACACGAGGCAAGCCCAGCCACATCTGCTTCCTGGATCTGCAAGCTGACCAGCCTGGACCTCACTCCAGGTCCTGCTGCCCACCCTGCCTGGGTCACCTCGGTTTCTGCTGTTACCCCCACCACACCTGCTTGGCTTGCTGCGTACACCTTGTGGCCAGTATGAATTACAAAGTGCAAAGCCAGGGGTGGGGTGGAGTGGGGGGCATTATTGGTTATGTCTCTCTGAAGAACCCTGACCAATAGAGTATATGTCTATATCTATGTAGGGATCGATCTATCTATCTATCATCTATCTATCTATCTATCTATCATCTATCTATCTATATCTATCTTTATATATCCATATCTCTCTGTCTCTACCTATACCTAACATTATATACCTACTAGAGGCCCAATGCACAAAATTCGTGCAAGGGGCTCGGCCCTACAGCCCCAGCAGCCTCAGCCGGAGCTCACAGCCCCGGCTTCGTATAGAAGGTCATCCAGAGGACGCTTGTTCTGCTGTTCAGTCTGATTAGCATATTAGCTCTTTATTATATAGGATATGTACTTATAGGCAGATCTCTATGTAAATAGATAAATGGGTAAATATATCTATATCAATATACTTATATCTTTGACTGTCTCTATTTTTGTATCTTTATCCCTCTCTATATCCACATCCATTTCTGTCTCCCTTTAGGGAAAAATGCATTTAGCAATTAATATCTCTTTTTTCATAATAAACTCATTCAATAAAAAGAGCATATTGTATGCTATGTTTTGAAATATTTCCATCATGGTGTTATTTTGTTGCCCCCCAAAATAACAATTGTCAGCTGTAAAAAAGTTCCTATCTTCACACTTTAACCTATTAAAACACACATTCCATAAAAATTAATTTGTTTGTCTTAAAAGTATTCTGTGTCCTTCAATCTCCCCTCTGGAATCTCTCCTGAGCATTTTAGGTTCTTTTTGTGACCACATAAACACCCCATGCAGCCCTGCCTCTCCCCCAGGATTCTCTTTTGCCCAGTTACCCATCATGCCTCCCTAATTTATGCTCCTACACCAAGAAGTCCTTTGTGACCTGCTACCTCCGTTGGCTATGCTCTGTCACACTCAAAATGATCTTCTTATCTGACTTATTCTTAGATTCAACTTAGGAATACACCGGCACCTTTTCCCCACTGGTGGACCTCTGCTGCGTCCACAGGAGGAACGGGGCTCCTCCTCTGAGCCCACCGAGCACTAGATTTGTGTTGAAAAGTGAAATTAATTCCAAATGTGTGCCCATGCTTCTCCCTGCCAGTTTCACACGCAATGTCCTTAAAGACAGGGACCTTCTATTTTTCATATTTCAAAAGTCTCCTGGGAGAGGGCTTTATAGAAGGTTGATTCTGGGCCCAGATGATAAATGATTGAGAAATCACATTCTCTAGTTCTAACGTCTACCCCATGCCCCTCAGAAGCTCCTGCGTGTTCACACGGTGTTCCTAGAGCGACCTTCAGCTCCCTTCCGTGTTTCCTCGTGGCCCATAGGTGCGGCCCACGTATTTTCCCCGTGTCCACCAGATCCACCCTCCCTGTGGCATGGCTTCCCCTCCACTGGCCTCCAGCTGCAGCTCTGAGGGTACCTTCTAGTACAGCAGGCGTCCCCGACAGCCCAGAGCCATGGGCAGGAGGAACACGGGGCGTGTTCTTAACACGGATGACTAACCTCTGGCCTGAGATTTCTCTCACTGGGAGTTACAGAGGCTTCCAGACACCCACCTACCTCTCAGGCCCTTTAAGCCTAACATCGACCTTCAGACACTGTTCAGCTAACCAAATCCGCAGTAATTCCTCTGCCAGGCCCACATAATGAGATGTGTGTGTGCTCCGCGCTGTTTCCGGTAAGCGGGGCAGCAATGTAAAGAGCCTGCACATTAGCCCGTTTTGACTGAACAGCCGGTATCTGTTCTGTGGCAAGGTTATTACAACCGTCCCAGTATCACAGCAATCCCATCAGCCAGGCCTCTGCTCCCACGCTGCCACTTGACAGTCTGCATGTGTCTGTGCCGTTAACGTCATGTTAGAGAGGATGACGCGGTCTGTCCTCGTGCAAAACTAATGGTTTTGAATCGGCCTGGCTCTCTCAAGGAGGGTAGGAGGCAGGACTAGGAGGGGCTGCGTTTCTGGATCCGGCAGGGAAAAGGGCTGTGTCATAAATGGCTGCCTTTCTCTGGGTCTCCCTGTCCCCATTAAAAAAAAAAAGTCCTCATTTAGCTCAGCCATTCTCCAGCTACCAAGGGCTCTCAAGCAACAGGTTCCGTTGGCCTTTTGCTCTTGCACATGCTGAGTGGAGCTCACTGTATTTGCTCCTGCTGGAACTGTGGGGAAACGTCCGTGTGACTCCTCTCGGAAATTCTAGAACCCTCAGTAAAGCAGTCAGGTAAGCCTTGGGCGGGGAAGTTCAGTTGATAGCATGAATGTGGGCTTTGGTGGCGTCAGGAACACAGGCACAGCGATGCCTTCTGTGGAAGGAGGAGGCAGCTGTTCCATTGGCTTCCAATGCCCAGGCTCTGTGGACGGACTTGGGTCGAAGCTCCTCTCCGCCACCTACTCATGAGGCAAGTCTTCTATGGCAGTGCCTCCCCTCCCTGCGCTTCAGCTTTAATGGCCCCTCAGGGTAACACGCAGCGCCTGCTGCAGAGGACGCGGGGTGAGTCGGTGGGACTGAAATAATACATGATGTCATGGCCAACGTGCTGAGTTCAGGGAAGAACAAATAACCAACATTAACTAGTTCTCATCATTTTAAACATTTCTATTTGGTACTTCACATATATTTATGCATCCAGTGCTTTTTAGTGCTCACTGAGTTAGTAAAAGTTCAGGTTCTGAACTAATCCATAGATTCTACTCCTGAGAAGCGTGTTTCTGGTGAGAGAAGCAGCACATGGGAAGCAGGTGGCGTTGGTACTTAGTGATGAATGGTGATACAGACACACTGGAGACACTGCTAGAGAGAAGACTAAGGACTTGGTGGCACATCCACCTGTGAAGGCAAACTCTGGCCACACTCAAAGGCCAGCATACCGAGTTTCCTGGCTCTGCCGGCAGTAAGAAATCATCCTCGTCTCATTTGTAAAAATGAGTTTTGGTTTCTATTATATTGTTTAAGTGTTAATTATGCTCTCTTTTCATAAATATTTATTTAACACCCACAAAATAACAAGCATTGTGTTAGGTCTATAATATTCACAATCACGTACAGGAAGCAAGCTGCTGTGTGGTGCAGCAGACGCAGCGTGAGGAAGGAAGGAAGGGACTGGAGACAGACTGTGATAAGACCACGAAGGAACCCAGAGGAGGCTGCGATGCGCCTATGCGGGCAGCGAGGTGCAGTGCCGAGTAGGGCGCTCAGGACGCTTCTATTGGGCCGTTCAGTTTAAGCTCAGCTCTGGACAAGAAGCAGATGCAGGAGCATCTAGAAGGTAGGACTGGGGGTGACTGGGGGCCTGTGTGGGAGGTTCATCGGTGCTGTGACGTGCGTGCCAGGTTCCTGAGGCTCACCTTCCACTTCCGTAGCTTCCTGAACATGAGTCCTGGGGCATCTCATCTCTCAGAACGTGTGTGTGCACCTGCGCAATGGAGCTGCGACTGCTGACTCACAGGCTTGCTGAGCATGAATTATAAATATGTCTTAGTTCAAAGGCTGTGCCTGAGTCCGGCCAGGCTTCTAGATCAAAATCATATCAAGACGGGGTGGCTAAAACAATACAAACTTACTTCTCACAGTTCTGGACGCTACAGAGTCCAAGATCCAAGTGCGGGCCAGCTCAGTTTCTGGTGGAGCCCACTTCCTCTTTGCAGATGGATGCCTTCCTGCTATTTCCTCACACGGCAGAGAGAGCTCTAGTCTCTTCATCTTCTTACAAGGGCTCTAATACCATCCTGGGGTCCCCAACCCCATGACTTCACCTAAAACTCATTACCTTCTAAAGGCCCCACCTCCATTGGTGGTGGTGGGGGGGTAGAGTTTCAAAATGTAAATTTGGGGGACACAAATATTCAGTCCACAGCAACCCCACACTGATGCGTTCTCATGGTAAATATTCTCTCACATCAGTCCTCTGTCAGAAACCTGTAATGCTTACCCATTCTCCTCAGAGTAAAGGTCAATCTTCAACAAGCCCCGTAGTGCCCCCCATCTGGCCACAGGGGCTTCCTGGTGGATTCCTGGACACTCTAGGCCTATGCCCTTGGCCTTCCTCGACCAGAACCACTCTTCCTAGCTCTGATTGCCTAAATTCCTTCTCGGTCCGTCACCTTCAAGACTTTGCTCAAGTCCCACCTCTCAGTTAGACTCACGTGACCTCCCTGATGTTTCTTACCCTGAGCCACATAATTGATCCAATGTGGTAGATAATCCACACATCAATCATGCTCACTGATCATGGATCGTCCACCTCTGCTAGAACTTGTGTCCTAAAAGAAAAGGATCCGCGTCTATCCGGCTCATAGATTTATCCTGAGACTGAGAAGAGCGCCTGGCATGAGAGGTGTCAGGATTCATTTACCGACGAGATGAACAAATGAGGGAAGGTTGTCCTTCAAGTTGCTGTTGCTGACTCTCAGTCAGGCAATGTCTGAAGGATACTAATGAGAACAAATGTATAACCTACGGCCTGGACAGATATTCCAAGTAAGTAATTAATATTATTTGGGCAAATATGGATTTTCTCTCAGTTCCCTTTTCTTGATGCCCTTCACCCACAGCAACTACCTATTTAAATCCCAAATATAAACTATATATATAAAAACAACCAATTTTATTTAAAATACGAACCTGGGCTATGGGCAGATGAAGTGTAGTTGTCGGATTAGAGAAATCATGAAGGAGGTAAGTATTGTAGGAAAGACCCCTTTAGGCCTGACTGACTGGCAGGTGACTTATGGTTGGAGACAGAGCTTTAACTCTGGTTGGAGACAGAGCTTTAACTCTGGTGATTTTCCAATATGCAGAGAGCTTCTGTGCAGAAAGGGGAGGAGAGTTGAACAAGGAGGTCTTTCTACAACTGGAGCACGTAAGGACAGAACCCAGCTCCAGGGAGGGAGGAACCCGCTGTGGGAGATGAATCTTCCATGTGCTGGTCCCACTGCCATCCAATATAAATCAAAGGAACCGGCCTTGTTAGGAGTGGAAAGAAATGCATGGAAGGAAGTGCCTCCAGGATATAAGACGGGGACAGAGACGGAGCAGGGGTCTTCTAGAGAAAGGGACTGGCTTCAAATACTAATCAAATTATACTGCACGTATAAACAAGGACATATGATTTCATCTCTCTGAGCCTCAGTTTACCCATCTATGCAAAAATATATTTCAGATCGTGCTGTGGGGCTTAACTGACATAGCATGTGTAGTGAGCATATGTGACAACAAATGTTAGGATTTGTTTTCCTTCTTTATCAGCAAAATGACAAAACTGAACAATTTTTCTTCTTTTGACAAGTATTTACACACCACACTATGCTTTATAAAACCTGCTCATTTCCATTATTTCATAAAACACTCATAATTCATGAGAAAGCTACTCTTGCCCCCATTTTCCAGACCATGACATTGAGGTACAGAGAGGCATGGAGATTTCTGTAGTTATCGACCTGCAGCTAACACTGGGAAAACGAGCTTTACAAGCCTTTACACTATATCGTATCTCCACTAATAGAGATTATTTTCTGAAAATGAATATTTCACTGAGGAAACAACCAGATTCCCAAGGATTCACCATTTAAAGAGTTCACACTGATGGGTAAAAGGAACATGAGGATTTGTATAAGTGGATATAACCCCCTAAATATTCAAATTCCTGTTTCAAAGAGAACTGACATCTAAGACATAGTAAAGAAAAACTAATTCCCATCCATTGTTCCCAGTCATGGCCATTGGCATTTTAAAGATAAAAGTCCAAGAAATCTCACAGTTGGCCTTTTATACACCCACAGCATTACTGATGGAGACATGGCTTAGTCGTGTTTCAGACCCCACACGCTGAAAGAGGGTGAACTCTGCTGCCATAATGCCTGGCTTCAGTCCCATCCAGTTCTGTGGCTGTGTGACTTTGAGAAGGCAGTCAACCTCTCTGAGTCATACTTTCTTCACTCATAAAAATGACACTATGTGCTGTGGGAATTAAATGTGGAAATTACATAGATATTCCTTAGTATGGTGCCTGGATATAATAAACACTCAATACAAATTGGATATTATTTGCAAGAAAAATACCAGTAAAATGTATGATTTATAAATCAGCACTTAGAATTTTTCTCATAGTAAATAACAATTACCAAAAACAAATAAACAAAATAATATCAACAACAACCCCTCCCCCCCACCACCACCACTACCACCCAGGAATAAAAGAAACAAAACCCTCTAAAGTTAGATTGATCACACAAGCACTGATCATTTAAGGTAAGGCCAAGAGCTGTCTTTCTCCTACAATTGATATGGAAAAACTTTCAAGGGAAAATGGAATTTTCAGTGATAGGATTAAAATAGGAAACCTGATAAACTAAACTGAATTGAATTGAATGAGATGCATTTTTCCAAGCCAGAATCTTCCATTGCTAATTAGTTCACTTTTGCATTGAATGTATCCAGGAACTTGGATTGAGAAAACATTCTGTGATCTTTTTAAGGTTCAAAGCTTGACTTTTCCAACATAAAATTAATTTTTGCATGATGGGATATGAGGAAGGTATAGTAAACACAAAGGTTTTGGAAAGCAACTTGGCAAAACTAATGTTATCCAATAAAATTAATTTCTCAGAAAATTATTTACAATAGTAAATAAATGAAATTCTGCATAGCAATCTTAGGAAATATATTTTGTTAGCTTACCTCTATATTTTACCAAATTCAAAACAGACCTACAAATTCAAAAGTTGTAATAGGATACTCTGGAGATATTAAAATTAAATGTGGAAAGTTTTTTTAATGGCATTGTAAAATGTTTTAATACTAATAATAAAATAACAAAACAGATTACTACATGAATTACATAAAATCTCAACTATATAAAACTATTCATAGGAAAAAGCTATGGCAGTAGTTTCTTCAGAGAATTGATTGTGGATAATATGTTATATATTATTATTATTTTATGTTATTTCCCTTGATTTCATTTCAACTTCTTCAAGGAGAGCATATGCCATTTACCATCAGAAAATAAAAAACTGTTTTAAAATAAGTCATCTCTAGAGGATGGAAAGAGGACATACATTCCCTCCCGCGCCCCCCCCTCCCCCTCCCAGTTAAAGGTAACCTCAATCTCTCAGGTTTAGTGCTTTGTAATCTGACTTTACCAACTTCAAACCATCGTCACTGAAGTTGTAATTCTTAGTTCCACCAGAGCAGCAAAATCTCTGTCCCTGTCTGACTTCTACATGGAAAGAAAAACAAGCTGTTCACATCTGTCTTACCTTTTAATAATTGTATTTTAAATTACAGCTATTTGTCAAAAGCTCTTAAACTTGTAGCTGTGGATCTATGGGTTCCATGACCTCTCTCCTCTGGAAAGGGCTGATGTAATTAGAAACATTCCATTATCAATCATTCACGTAATGGTCGGTCTCTCTCTCTCTCATCAATTATTCTATTTTAGACAAAAGATCAGACCAACTCTACCTCCTCTCAGCTCTATGCTGTCATTTTCACTAATAGAATTTTAAATTTTCCTTAGAAGGAAGTTTCCTGGGGAGACTTCTTTGCCACTGCCAATTAAGGGTAATTTTTATACTCTCCCCGGAATTAGGAATGGATTGTAACAAATGTGGTTAAAGGTAGCCCATTTAGAACAAAGTGACTTTTCCGACATTTTTTCTTTTTAATTGAATTTATTGGGGTTACAAGAGCTAGTAAAATGATATAGATTCCAGGTGAGCAATTCTATAATGCATCATTTGTATACTGTATTGTGTGTTCACCATCTCAAGTCTCCTTCCATCACCATTTATCCTCCCTTCACCCTATCTCGCCCACACCCCTTTCCCTCTGGTAATCACCACGCTGTTGTCTGTGTCTATGAGTTTTTGTTATTGTTTTTGTTTTGCTTAATCCCTTCACCTTTTAACCCAGCCCAGCGACCCCCTCCCCCTCTGACACTGTCAGGAGTCTGCAGTTGATCTTCATTCCTCATGAATGAAGGACTAATAAATACATTGCTAAGTGTCACTTACAAGTTGAACCCGCCCTTACCCTAGTAGGGCCTTCGGAGTGAAATGGACAGATTAGCAAGAGAGGACGACTGTTTCTATGTATTTCTGTTTTTCTTCTGGCTGTTCCTCACCTCTCCCCTCTGGCCTCCTTGCCTGGCCTCAGAGCAGTGCTTGTCCCCGGTATCAGCATGGGAGCCAATCTCCGCCCTGCTTTCTACCTGACAATTCACAAGTGTAGTTCCTCCCGCTCTCCCCTCCCTCTGACCCATGGACAAATCTTATTTCACCTTCTTAGGTGGCATCTGGCTACATGTGTGACTTTCTCCTATTCTCTAAGAATATTTGTGGTCCAGAAAAACGTCTTATTTTTCTACCAGTAGGTGATAAAAATTTATCTTATAATAGTTATAAGATCCATGGAAGCTTAGTTACCCTATTTGTTTTAAGTCAAATGCCATCTGAGCCCCTACCGACCATGGCAGTGGGTAACTCAATCTGTTAGTGCTGAGGGCTGCCTGTCTCTGTGAGAACCAAGGCTACACTGCCAAGATAGGAAGGGGGATGGTTCCAGTCACTGGAGGCCCATCCAGGTCTCAGCGCTTCCCTCCACAGAGCACTGCTCTTCCCTCCTCAGCTCTCACAGTGCCTGCTCAGGGGCCTCAGCAAACTCTCTCAGAGGCCTCAGGACTCTGTGTCAAGCTTCTGCTGATATCAGGGAGCCGTCCTGGAAATGGGGGGCAGCTCCTACCCTTGAACCTGCCATTCCCTTCCCTTATCTCCCCTCCCTTCCTAGGACAGGCCCCTCAGGAGCTGCTCTCCTCCCCATGGGGTGAGCTGTCACCTCCCCAGTCCACGTCCACCCTGATTAGGTGGTGTGATCTGGCCCGGGAACATGTAGTTTCAGCCTTGAAACAGGAAAGTTTAAGAACCCACTGGCTGACAACTTTTTCCCAGAGACAATCTTGTATCGAACTTTCACACCGGAACTGGGTAAAACCACCTGCACTCGCCAGAGGACGCTGAGCCAGAGAGTGACTGGACAAATACCATGGGAGTCTTGGCTGGAAATTGTGACAGGACTCGAGTCTCATTTCTCCCAGCCTTCCTCCACTGCACAGGCTGGCCAATGAGCCTCCTTTGCACGGCAACGGTGATAACGCACAGGTCCTTCTTGTCCCCGTGTCAGTCCCTATAGCCACTGCTCATGCAATATTATGGGGCCATTTAATGCCCATGGCCCAGATGTACTGAGCCTGAATCTCAATACCGACTCCAGGCTGTCTGCTGTGTGGCTAGATCAGTTTCAGCTTGAAATGATTACATTATAGTAGACGGACATTTATGAAAATATACTTGGTATCATTAGAAAGACGGGTATGTATTTATGCTAGGGGACTTGGTTCTTTTGTCTAGATAAGCCTAAACAGGATTTTATTTACATGTTTCTAAAGGACGGTAGGTTAATGTAAGACCTTCATGGAAATAATTCTCTTATGTTTACTGAGTAGTGGCCATGTGTTAACAATTTTCCTGCATTCAATGCTCAGAACAACCATATGATACAGAGACAATGATGATTGACTCAGTATAAATAAGGACATTTAGGATCACAGAGGCAAGGAACGTGGCTTAGTCTCAAAGACAGGAGACGGAGGAACAGAGATCTGAACCCTGGCACCCAGCCCTAAAGGTTGCTAAGCTCTATGGATCCGCTGTTGTAAGAACGTGATGTGCCGCACACTATGCTGCATCGTCACCCAGCCTCCTCCGCTGCCCACACCCTACTAGCGCTGTACTTCCTTCCTGCCTGGAGTGATGGCTGGAGCAGAGGAGGGAAACACGGTGTGGAGCCTGAGGACTGGGAAGGGAGCACCTGGGGTGCCCTGGGCCTCAAGCTTGGGTGAGTCTCCCTCGGCTTCAGCGTGAATGTCCATTTCTCCAGGAGCCTGGCAGTTGGGATTAATGGTAACGCCCGTTGCCATTTGGGGACATTTCTCCTTTTCTCTGGCTATTTTAGTTGGCAAGGCTACTGCGAAGGCCTTGAGACAGCTGCTGTACTATTATGGATTGGACTTGAGTGCCACACACATGGTGTGAAGATGAGAGTGATCTGGAGGTTAGTAATTAAACATTTTCTAAGTGCCTCTATATACACAAACGTTAACATGGAAAAGGAAGGTAAACATAAATATAGAATTAACATAACACAGGGCCCTTCTTTGGGAAATTAGAATGTCATTTGAAAAATGAAATAACTGTATGTGAAATGATGTGGCCTGGTCTCGACGGGGACACATTTTGCATGTTTTTTAAAACCTGTGCTAATTTTCAGATCAAGTGGAATACTATGTATAAATTGTAAGGCTCAAAGAACTCCCTAACATATCTTGAATCAATGATCAACGACCTAACTGAGTTTTTCTGGGCTCTGCCCAAGACCTACCGAGTAAAAAATGCCTGGGTCTTCTGCTTCCGCGAAGATGGGCACATGCACTTTCCCTGTTCCTCCCACGGAGGCCAACGGAAACCCCTGCGCATTACACATGAAACACACGGGAGACAAAATCAGCGCTCTCCCCACCAAGGACCGCAGGAGTCTCATCTCCTGGCAGCATCAGGCCTCCTAGTAAGTGTGTGATTTCAACCTGAAGTCAATGCTGGGACAGATGCATCTCCTCAGGTACCGTTATCCTGGGACTTTAGGTCCACGTTTACACCCCCACAGGGAGCGCATCCAGGTCAGAACACACCTTTCAAGGAACAGAAATGCAGAGTTGAAGTGATGTGGGTGTTACGTGGATCACTGTATCACTACGGAAGCCATTTCACTACCACAGCTCTTCGCTATGGGATGATGAAGCTAAATACCAGACAGTATCATTGAACCCAGAACTCATAGGATATGCAAAAATTTTCAGGCCCTTTTAGTGGATCCATTTGCATTTTTGAAATAAGTTGTTCAGAGAGGGGTTAGTTAATAGCTAAGGAAGCTATTAAATCTTTATGTCTCAGGAAAGAAAATTTTTTAATCTTCAAAATAAGAATGAGATGGCTAGGAGTGCTGCTCCTACAATACCCTTGTCACCAGAGGTTACAGAGTCACACACCAAGGTTAACTTGGCTTCAGTGAAACGGGACCACATGGGCTATTAACCTGCCTTCCACACAGGAAACTTACTGTCGAGTCCAAGTGCCTCATACACAGATTTCCCTGACAGGCTAACAGGAAAGGGAAGCCATGGTTAATTATACCACTGTGACAGCGACAATGGGAATATGTAACCCCGACATACAAGCACACTTTTATTACTGTTGGGTACCACTCTAGGCACTAAGGTGGGCGGAGTCTGGGAACAGGGAATACTCATTGGAAAACACCTTGAAGCGGTACATGAATTAAAACACAGTGAATTTACTAGCACATTCCTGGCCTGGCAAGGGGACCTGCTGCTGATCTCTCTGGAGGAGGGTCCCAATCCTCCTGGGCTGGCCAGTGACCCACTCAGTGAGAGCTCCTTCTGGGTCAAGGGTTTAATGCAAGCGACCAGCACAGTCCTTTCCTTTATCCCTTCACAGTAAGAAGTGGGTAGTAAGAATATTACTCTGAAAAGAGAGTACTCACACTTCACCTAAGCAAAACAGTAGGGACAGGGAGGAAGAAAAAGGACAATCTCAGTCAAGTATGTGGCACCTACGCTGTCTACCGAGCAAACCCAGAGACCTCTCCTGGCTGCTAGAGAAGGGGGGGCGCGCGTAGGGAACCCGATGGCTCACAGGTGGCCATGCACACCTCCTATGCGGGCAGTGCCAGTGCACACCTGCGGTCCCACCGTGATCGTCAGTATCTCTTTCCTTTGAAAAACTATTTTTTTCCCAAATATTTTATTGATTTTTTATAGAGAAGAAGGGAGAGGGATAGAGAGTTAGAAACATCGATGAGAGAGATCTATCAGCTGCCTCCTGCACGCCCCCCACTGGGGATGTGCCCACAACCAAGGTACATGCCCTTGACCGGAATCGAACCTGGGACCCTTCAGCCCGCAGGCAGATGCTCTATCCACTGAGCCAAACCGGTTCGGTAGTATCTCTTTCCTTTGGATGGTGCTATGCACTGAATGTGTCTTTGTCTCCCCCCAGATTTCCATGACACAATCTGAACACCTCCAAGTAACGGATGCGGAGGTGGCCTTTGGGAGGCAGAGTGGAACCTCATGAACGGGATTAGTGCTTTTACAAGAGGCGGCAGGTGAGAACTCCCGCCCTGTCTCTGTTCTCTGCCAGGAAAGAACACAATGAAAAGACGGCCATCTGCAAACCAGGAAGTAGACCCGCACCCAAACCTGACCTTGCTGGCCCTGCGACTCCCAACTTCCAGCCCCCAGAACTGAGAGAAATAAACGTCTATTGTTGATACCCATCTGCACCCCCAGTTTATGATATTTTTACAGCAGCCCAAGCTCGCAGATCCCTGAAGCCGTATTACCAGTAAAACTTAGCAGAGTTGTTTCCTTCTCTCTTCAGAGGAAGCATAAGGGCCATGTCAGTGGCCATCTCCAACTCTTCCCTGGCTTCCCCAAATATCCCTGCTTTTCCGACATAGAACACCGTAGTGCAGTGATGGTGAACCTTTTGAGCTCGGCGTGTCAGCATTTTGAAAAACCCTAACTTAACTCTGCTGCCGTGTCACATATAGAAATTTTTTGATATTTGCAACCATAGTAAAACAAAGACTTATATTTTTGATATTTATTTTATATATTTAAATGCCATTTAACAAAGAAAAATCAACCAAAAAAATGAATTCGCGTGTCACCTCTGACACGTGTGTCATAGGTTCGCCATCACTGCCGTAGTGTTTACTGAGTTTAATAAAGACGTTCAGAGTCTACCTGGCAGAGCGCCTCGGAGCCAGGGGCTGTGTTCCAGTCCCTCCCACTTGTTACTGTGCTTGTCTGAGTTGAAAATCAATCCATGGTTGTTCAGTGGACGGATTTTGCTCTTCACTCATCTGAGGGCACAATTAAGTCTCCGGAAATAAACGACTATGCTCAGGGAAGTCATTTGATCAGGGACTAACTGTGCTTCTCTGGATCAGAACATTCGCAGGCAGAAGTAACAAGTTCCCTTTCAGGAAGGGACAGAGTCTGCCGGCGAAATCCGAACCCGGCTTTTTATCACTTCACACACACAGAGGAGGTTTGCCTTTTAATGATTTATTAACGCAGTCGCATCTGACGGTTTGAGGATTTTAATTCTGCCTGATCTGCATGCAGCTTTGACACTGTTGACTGGAACCTCCTCCTGGATCGCTTCGAGTGCCCTGTCAGCTCAGCTGAGCTGAAGGTGAGTGGGTTTCACTCCCGTTTGCTCCACAGCGATCTCCTTTCCCAATGAGAGGCTCCTTTCCTTCTCCTGGGCTGGCATTCGGGAGGCCGGCTCAGGGCACCTCCACCCAGGCTCCCGGGCCAGGCCACACCCTCTAACAGGAGGAAGTGGGTGCAGGGGAGAGAGCAGTCTTGGAGCTCAGGCTGTGGCTCGAGTTCTGGCTCCAGGTGACAAGTCACTTCACCTCTCAGCGCCTTGGGTGGCCATCTCTAAGTGGAGACGATTACGCCACCTCGCTCCGTGTTTGTGCAGATCCCAAGACTACCTAGTGCACCAGATTAGACCTTCCTGGAGGCCACCGTTCTGGAATGACATGAGTAATGGCCCTTGGGAAAAGTGCCATCTACTGACTCAACATCACTACAGTATTGCCCTCAGAGCCAGGAGAGGAATTAAAATTAGATCTTGACTTTGGAATCTTGACCATTTTTATTCTTTTTATTTTATTCTAGCAATATTTAAAAAAATTGTATTCAAATATGTCTGCATCATAGATGAGGTTATACATTCCTATGAGAGCAGAGATTTCTCAACTTTTTGGCTTTGGATTTCCTTACAACTTAGGACCCATATAATTATGATGCAGACTAGGATAGTTTAGTGAAGAAAAGGGGGTGATATTGATAATTGCTCCAGGATGGTAAGTCAAAAACCAGCATTGGCTTAATCAAATTGATATGGTTACCCTACATATAAACTCTTGCACAAACATTGACACAGGAAACAGTTAATCAATTACTAATAAACTAAAAATTACAGATCAATGTCTCACAGAGCAAAAGTAGCATTTCCAAATTCAGACTTGTGTACACCGATCTCTTTCTAACCTGGTATTTGTTGTGTACACAGCTTGCAGAGGGAGTCTATCTCTGAAAATAGATCAGTGCAACTCAGGCTCAACTTGCTCCCCCTTAAAGCCACATCCTCGGAGCTGCCGAGTTTGTCTCTAAATACTCTTCCTCTGCGCCCTGGCCCTCTTCCTCACCGATGTAGCCTCAGCCCTTTTCCAATTATGAATACCATGAAAGCTTTCAGAGTGCTACTTTTACTTCTCTTACTGCTCATCCAGAAAAAGCACTATTCTTATTTAATTATAATGAGTTAATTAGAATAATTTAATTTAGGTAATTAATTCAAATATGATCATTTGACTCCCATATTTTAAAAACCCCTGGTATTCCCCTGACTTAATTATAAAACTCAATCCCAGGACCATTCCAACTGCCAACCTGACCTCAATATGGAGTGCGGTCCCCACGGTCCGGCTCCCACTCCCTGTGACCGTGGCAGCTCATCCTAACACCTTACACTGCCCTGAATAGTGGTTTTTTAAAACCATTACAGCCCTAACCGGTTTGGCTCAGTGGATAGAGTGTTGGCCTGCGGATTCTAGGGTCCCAGGTTCGATTCCGGTCAAGGGCATGTACCTTGGTTGCGGGCACATACCCAGTAGGGAGTGTGCAGGAAGCAGCTGATCGATGTTTCTCTCTCATCAATGTTTCTAACTCTCTATCCTTCTCCCTTCCTCTCTGTAAAAAATCAATAAAATATATTAAAAAAATAAAACCATTACAATCTCTTCTCTCTTCCTGGAATCGCCTTCTTATCTCCTTTTCTTAAATTCCTCCTTTTTATTCCGACTGCCACTCAACTGCGTGTCTACTCTGTGAGAACAGTCTGCCCCCCTTAGGGAGAATGGGGAACCACTTCCTGAGATTCCCGAGCATTTTTTCCACGTCTCTGTAAGATCAGGTGACTGCCTCACGTGCCTGTATCTGCCCTGGAGCGTGAGCTGTGTGGACAAGGCCCCTGGTGGATTGGCCTGTGTCTCTGGCTGTTTGGCGGTGAGTGTCTGTGTATGGAGAAAAGGAGGTCAGAGAAATGCAGCAAGAGACAGGACAGCTCTTGGTTCCTGTGCATCTTTTCAAAGCTCTGACACTCAGAACTGTTGCTATGGCTGCTGACGAACAATGGTAGTGTTCTGATATTTTATGAGCAATAGTATCACTGACAGTGACATGCAGAGTTCACTTGCTGAACACTGACTGGGGTCCAAGCACGAAGCTGGTACGTGTTTATATTTGTGGAGCACCTGCTGAGTGCCTATCACTCTTATAGGTGAGGCCAAGATAGTGACAACTATAATCACACCACTTATGGAGAATTTCTATGTGCTGGTATTGTTCTAAATGCCGCCCTTTCTAATGAATTGATTTTTAGGTTAAACAACTTGCCCAGAGCCGCACAACTATTAGGAGGTGAACCCAGGCATCAGTGCGAGGAGTCTGGCCCCAAGGCCTGTGTTTTTTTTTTTTTTAAATATATTTTATTGATTTTTTACAGAGAGGAAGGGAGAGAGATACAGAGTCAGAAACATCGATGAGAGAGAAACATCGATCAGCCGCCTCCTGCACATCTCCTACTGGGGATGTGCCTGCAACCCAGGTACATGCCCTTGACTGGAATCGAACCTGGGACCCTTCAGTCTGCAGGCCGACGCTCTATCCACTGAGCCAAACCGGTTTCGGCGGGGCCTGTGTTTTTAACGCCGCTCTTTTCCTGAAGCGGCTCAAAGCTCCTTTTCACATGAAGCTGACGTGCACATGAGGAAAAAGAAATAGATGGTATAAATAAATAAGTGATAGGCAAATAAATAAGGCAGGCATTACAGAAAATTTAATAATTCAGAGAGAGAAGTTCTTTGCAGAGACTAACAGGGGTGATAAATCAGCGAGTGACGGGCAGTGAAGGCTGGGCATGGAGGCTGTGGTGGAGGTGAGGCCACACATCCCTGGGTCAGGTTCCCGCTGGAGGAAGCAGCAGGCCCCATGCCGCTGAGGCTTGCGTGAATATGACAGGTCCAGGATGGGAAAGAAGCCTGCGTGTCTCAAACACAAGGAGAAGGTGGGGAGTCTCAGAAACAAGGCTGGAGGCGAGGCGAGGCGAGAGGAAGGAGCCCGGTCCTGGTGAGAGGTTTGTACTCCCAGTGCAGTGGAAAGACAGTAGATGGTCTAAGCAGGAGTCACCTGGTTAACATCTATAAAGAGTTCCGGCCAGAGAGACCAGTCAGGACTACCTTGAGAAGTCTAGCATGACAACGATGGTTTGAACTGGGCTGTAAGAGTACACATGACCACACCAGAGACCAGTCAGGACCACTTTGCAGGCCTAGCATGACAACGATGGTGGTCTGACCCAGGGCTGTAACAGTACACGTGGCAACAACACATGGGTGGTGCTCAGAGCGCCACAGGCAGCTTATGAGCCAGCATGATGCTGCCCCTGCAGCTCTGAGGAACCGGGGCTCAGAATGACTTAGTCTTTTAAGAAAAATTCCCCAATATCTGTTACAGGAGCTGAGTGGGGATTTGAACCCAGCTCATCTGTCTGGTCCCAAAGCCAAGAATCTCCCAGAGGTTCAGAGGCTGCTATGGCCAATGATAATATTGACCATGGAAAAGGGAGGGGGGTTCTAAGCAGTGAGCAGAGAGGGTAGAAAATTGAGACAGAGCTCGGGAAATCCCTGATGAAGAAAGCAGTGTGTAAGGTGGTGACTGGCGGTGGGCTGGGATATAAAGATGGCGATGTGCCCAGTGCTGTGGTACCTCCTGGGCCTGGACTCACTGGGAACTGGAAAGACCTCAGCAATGACAGACTCAGAGCAAACCGTTACCTGACAAGCACATGACAGGTCATAGCGAACCATGACCTAAGCACATGGAGGCCCAGACAGCAGGCCTCACAGGAGCTAGAAAGCAGGGGGTCTTAAAGCAGAATCTCATGGATGATAGCCAAGGATAACAACGGCGTTGAGATGATTTTTAGGACACAGCATAACGGCTGCATGGTCATCAGGGACTCAGTGTGGAAGTCCAGGTCTGAAATCACCAACCCAATGTCCAGTTGACACTGGACAAGGTCTAGTAGATAGGTGGTCAGTATTCAGTCTTGGGAGTTCTATAAGCTGAACATATTTTTCTCTCCTTGAGCCTGACTTTGCTTATCGTACAATGAGGTTGATGAAATACATGATGGCTAATTTCCCTTTAAATCAGTAATTCCTTTATATAACAAAGGCAAAACATCAGTGATTTAGAACCCAATGATTTTATGAGTATGGTGTGATTTAACTCAATGAATGCACAAGTTAACTATATGAATAACTATAATTAGTCACATAAAGCACGTCTTCAGGTAAAATATTTAATCTCCCATTTCAGTGATCCAAATCTACCTCCTCCTATATTTCACCATGGTAGCATCATCCATCTAGTTGTCCAATTCCAAGCCTTGCCAAATACCACCACAAATGACTAATGTTCAAACCACATCAAGCCTATTTCCTTAAGGCGCCGAGTCCTCTATGGAGAGAGATCATTTCTCACCTGAGTTACTATCACATCCTCTCCATCTGGTCTCTGCCTCTGTGCCTGGATTTCCCCACTTCTTTCTCTGTATATTTGTCAAACTAATAATTTCAAACAAATACCCAATACCATCTCTTCTGTGTTGGAAATCCTTCAGTGAGTTATAGCTTCCTGGAGGAAAATTCCAACACCCTATCTTAGTGTGAGAAGCCCTTCAGAATGTGTATGATTTGTTCTGAATTACAGCAGGTAACAGCTTCCACCATTCTCCACTTCATATGCATCGTTCTAACTGGAAGAAGTGACTCTAAATTCCTGGAAAATACCATCTCCATATGTCTGTCTCCCAAATTATTATTCCTTAAAATCGGCTTTCTTTTCCTCCCTTACCTTTCCATGACCAGCCCTGATATTCCTATTCATGTATCAAGATTCTTCTTTGTTCTTTGTAAAACGTCCCTTCCTCAACCACCCACTCCCAGATCTCTGGACCCCTCTCATGTGTTGATGACATTTCCCTGTTCTTACGTAATACTTCTACAACAGAAACACCGTATTTGATTATCATTATCAACTAAATGGTAGCCCCAGCAACTGCATGACTGTTAAGAAAATGACTTACTCATCTCTGGCAATCCTCAGTCACTACACCTGTGTTGGGGACACAGCAGGTACATAGAAATGTTTTGAATAAATGAGTTACTGAATTCATGTTCTTCTCATCAGTAAAGAAGGCCCATGAAATGAATTTAAGTAATAGTAGTCTGTTAGTTCAGGTTGTAATATGAACACAAAAACTATGGTGACAAATAATGGATTATCTATTTTTGCATTCAAAATTTCTACAATTCTAACCAAAGTTCTCTCCAGTTACATCTTAATAAACAAGAAAATTCTGTGCTGTACATAGCTGCCTTAAAGAAAGGTGCTGTTCCAGTAATATGACAACATTGCCTACAGAAACAAATAATTTAGGTTTCAGTTAGTTGTAACATTTATGACAACCAAATAATTTAATAAATATAATACAAGTCCTCCAACTATAATTACCACTCCCTTTTATACTTCTATTGCGTTCAAAAACCCTTATCTAAACACCTGCAGTGTGAAAATGCCACTCCTGGCTGTGAAAATCACTGCCTAGAATTCATCTCAGTTCTCTCCTATTTCTATTTATCCTTTGAATTATTTCAAGTCATCAAGCCAATCAATGTCAACAGATTGATAAGGATGTCATTTAATTTCATGAGCAAGCTCAACAGTTTTATCTACGCAAAGTAAGATAATAAGGATAACTGGGTCTATGCCTGAAGGCTCTGAGCAATTCTCTGTTTTCTGCCAGTATTTTTTTCATCAAATCCTCCCTAGAAAGTCTCTTCAGGAGATAGTACTACCTCACTCTACAGATCAGGAAATGAGGCTTGAAAAGCTTAGGGCAGCGGTTCTCAACCTGTGGGTCGCGACGCCTTTGGCGGTCGAACGACCCTTTCACAGGGGTCGCCTAAGACCATCCTGCATATCAGATATTACATGACGATTCATAACAGTAGCAACATTACAGTTATGAAGTAGCAACGAAAATAATTTTATGGTTGGGTCACAACATGAGGAACTGTATTTAAAGGGCTAGAAGGTTGAGAACCACTGGCTTAGGGGATTTGTCTAAAGTCATAAGGGTAGTAGGTGGAAGAACCAGTCTTAAAGTATTTGCATAATAATAACTTATTCATGCTTGTGTGTGGAACCAACTGAGCTTTACAAACACATTCTCCTTTAATCCTCCCAAGAAAGCTCTGAGAAGGAACACACTGTCTCATAGATAAAGAAGTTCAGGCTAAGAACGATCAGACTGTCTGAAATTATAAAGGTAGTAAGAATCAACATTCAATCCAAATTAATTTAAAGAACATTTGCTGAATAATCACACATACCAGGCACTGTTAGTGTCTGAGTCAAGAATGTTGAATAGAATAGACTTGGTGTTTGTTCTGTTGGATCCAATGACGAGTCTGTGGAGAGAAATAGTGAAAGGACCAAGATGGTCTGAGAGAGGCAGGCCAGTTCATAAAGAACCTTTAGGATTTTGGATTCTATCCTTAAGGACAATGTAGAGACAATGCCTTGTTTTAAGCTGAGGAGTAACATGGGATGATGTATCTTTTCAGAAGACCAAACTGGCTACAGAAGGAGTGCAGGCTACAAAAGACCACAGAGATGGTTTGGATGGGAATCAGACAAGGGGTAGGAATGGGTAGGACCTGGAGGGTGATGGTGAAGATGGGAGGGAGTGGGCCAGTACAGGGAAAAGAAACGCCAGGCCTTATTGGCTTTAGATGTATAGGATAAAGGGAAGTGAGGGTTCCGTGGAGCTCTAAGTCTTCCATTGCTGTAATCTAAATAGTACCCAAGTCACCTGGCTGATGTGGCTCAGTGACTGAGCATCGACCTATGAACCAGGTGGTCATGGTTCCATTCCCAGACAGGACACAGGCCCAGGTTGCGGGCTTGATCCCCAGTAGGGGGTGTGCAGGAGGCAACTGATCAGTGATTCTCTCTCATCATTGATATTTCTCTCTCTCTCCCCCCTCCCTTTCTCTCTGAAATCAATAAAAATATATTCTTAAAAAATAAACAAATAGTACCCAAGTCAAGTAGGCCAAGTAATCCTGTCCTGCTGAGACTGACTCTAAGTGGATCAATACCATCTGGGGACCCAATAGCCTGGGTTCAGTTAGGTGCGACAGGGAAGAGTGTTTCCCACGGCCATAGCCAAAATGGTGCCATGATCCCAGGAAAAAGAACACGTTGAAAATTCAGTCACTTAGGAACTCCATAGTCCAATAGAAGAGTGCTGATCTGATTTTCTGAGATGTCAACATGTTTCATTAACTATGAAAACGCAGTAGAGTTTTAAAGACATCTTCATTAAGGTAAGTCAAGGTGCCAATGCGCCATAATGCAGATGGCAAAGGTTTCTCACAAGTCCCTTGGAGACAGACAGTGTTTGGATGCGGCAGGAATTTGGCAGGAAGTCCAGCCACACTACTGCTAGAGTTCTATTAGCATTTCTCCTTGAAACCATATTTCCTGCATTGACTAGCTGGCAGATTTGGATTGCCTCGGGCTGATCGCTGGCAACTGAACCGTTAGACCAGATGGCATTTATTTATTTATTTTATAAAGGAAAGGGGGGGGCATGATGCAAATTGGAAAGTCCATTTTTAGTTCTAGACCAGAAAAATAAAGGAGAAAAGAAATTGATTTTAAGCAGCTCCAGATGTTACGATTTTTTTTACAAAGTAACATCTAAAAGGAGAGTGCCATTATGAACAGAAAAAAAGGAAAGAAAAAAATAAAAAATCTACAGAATAATGTCCCCTTGGATTTATTTGTAAGAATTTGTATTTACAGTGAATAAGGCCATTTTTGAGGATGGAGAAAAGTTAGCCCATTTCCATATGAATAATTGCTCTCATCTATGTCTATGAGAGGACCAGGAGAGCTGCAGCTGCTGAAGGTCCTGGTGTTGTGTCTCAATCACCGCGCCGGCCCAGCCCACCTTGACTGTCCCAGGAGCCATCTGCCAGGTGCTACTGTGTTTTCCCTTCTTCAGTTGTCTCCTTTTGTCCAAAGCAAGACTGTCATTAGCGTCCATCCACAGAGTGCTCAGAGCATCTTCCACGAGTCTTTTATCTCACGTTGGATGGAAGAGAAATGAAGGGAAATTATAATTCCTGTGGTACGTTGCCCTGTCCTGGAATCATGTGCAAAGCTTTTCCACGCCTTAAATTCTAATGTGTTGAGTCTCTTCACTGGGTCTCTGAAGTTTGGATTAATAAAGGTCTAAGGAATCCGTATAACAGACTGCAGTACACAGGTTTCGGGCAGGTGTCTTGGGATTCTTTCATTTATGACCTGGGTTCCATGTCAGCTTCCATTAGAAACACACCATTCAGGTACCTCATTTGGTTCTTGAGAGATAAATTACGAGGAAAATTCCCACTTTTCCAAGAGTGGGGCTCAGACATAGTATTTCCGATAAGCCACGAGGTGACGTGATGCTAACAGCCTGCCCCTGAGGACAGGGCTCCCGCCTGTCACGGAAGGTCTTTGTTAAGAACCAGTGTTCACACACATCCCAGCCACGTGGCCTGCAGAGGTTACTCTTGCCCTCCTGCTCTCAGCGTCTTTGACAGCAAACTGATAGACGGTGTTGTAGGGATATTATGTTGATCACATTAGAAATTCAGTACAGCAAACCTTTACAAATCAGGAAAAATGATTGTGTATTCTGACCCTACTCTGCCATTTATAATCTGTGAGACTTTGGAGTACCCACCTAACATAGCTAAGCTAATGCTTTCCTATTTCTCAATGTGATTACTCCATTGGGCAGTTATGAGAATTAAATTACACACTGTAGATAAATATGTGTAACACAGTGCCTGGGATTTAAGGGGCACAAAATAAATAACAGGTCCTCCTGCCCTCTTGATTTCCTTCTCTGGACAAATATATTTCCTACGCACTCATGGTTAGGAGACAACATAAATGTAATTGCTTCATACAAATAGAGTTGAAAATACTCATTATTAAATGCTTTCTATATGCTGGGCACCCTCTAGGCACAGGGAACAGAAAAAATGAACGACACAGTTGGGTGTCTGCACTCACAGGAGGAAAAAAGACAAAATACACGAATGTACAAATAACGTAATTAACACAAGATATCTGGTCTTGCCCTTGTGTCCCCAAACCAAAGTTCTGTATCACAAACTCTAGAAATCAGGGTAGCACAGAAAAGACTCCTTAGATAAGAAAACTCATACAGTGAAGGAGAACAGGCTGGTGAGCACGTTTCCTGGGAAGTGCTAGAGTCCACAGATGCTGCCACGAGCTGCCTTAGGGTAGGGGAAAGAATGGCTGTCTGCTCTATAGATGCCAGCGTGGTGGGAGGGCTCCCGTACTTTCCTCTCTGCTGCCTTCCTTCTGCGGAGGAGCCAGCCCTCCCCACTCAACTCACCTGGACCCTGCAATTGCTGATAAGAATGAGGTGGAGCAGCAGAGAGAAGACAGCCCCAGGGAACTGTCCGGAGGAGGAGCCTGCAGCTCTGACTCAGCTTACATTTCTGTTAGGACATCAAGCCTCACACAAGTGTGGGATGGAGATTCAACTGACCTGACCTGGAGCGTAGATGACAGGAAACTCAGATGACATATGGGCTGGGCAGAATCATCTTATCATAACTGTTCATGACGGCGACCTGAGATAGCTACAGGGCTACAGGGATGCACAGTTTATTTCATTAAGAATACTCAAAACTGCTTCATATGCTTCTGGGATACTTATGTCACAAATATTAAAAATGAGAAAAAAATCTGTCTTATCAAGCAATTGGCTTTCAGTAGATAGACAGTATCCAGTAAGAAAGGATGTGTTCTCTGTTGATTCATAATCATCACCACAGTCCTCTGGGAAGACCTGAGACAGACATGACCACCAGTCCATACAGAAGCTCGGGGTATTGAGGACGCAGGAACGAGGAGGGTGTCTCTAGTACTGCCCCTCAGTGCTGGTGCCTGAACTTCCTGGTCATGCTAATGATGTTTATTCTATTAGGTTATTGCAAGATGGAACATGAGAACGTTCTATAAAGATGCCTCCTAAATTTCCAAAAAAAGTTTAGAAAAATATTAGCTTTATAGTAATTAAATATTTCACTGGCAAACAGCTTATCTACATGGAAAAAAAAACTGATGCAGAAGTTAAACACAAGAACTCTGTATACTACTATGTAAATTATTTGCTATTTCTTACTTTTTTTATTACCTAAAATTATCTGTAGGTTACAGAAGGTCACACTAAGAATAAAAGAGTGGGAGTGTAAATGAAGCAAAATACAGACCCATGAAGACGCACAGTGCATTGTCAAATGAAATCAAGTTTTTAAGCTCTTCACTTGAGAAAAGAGAAAATGGAGCGATCATAGTAACCAGGAAGAGGACAAACGTACTTAATGGGGACACACACCACGCTGCATACAGAATGCTTTTTGAAGTCAGGCTGTAAGAAAAATGAAAATAAAGCAATCTGGCTAATTAGAGAACACTAAAGATGCACAAAAATAGCCAAATCCAAAATTGCCTTGAGGTCATGTGGTCCTTGAAAGATAAAACGACATCCAGATGATCACAAACACAGGAAAATAAAGCGCTGTGGGGAGTAATTAAGGAAAACAGTCAATCTCATTTCCAGTTACTTTTAAAGGATCACAGCATAGCCCCGATGTAGAAAGATACAAGAACAGGAAGTTAGGTCTTCACCCAAATCCGATGGAATAACTCTCCATCCTGGACATCTGTATTTTACTTGTTTTAAATTGAGGTCCTCGTACTAACATGCTGTGTGATATTGCAAAAACCACCCAACCTTCCTGGACCAGTTTAAGTTTCCTTTAGGGATTTTAATAGTGTATGATTCCACAGAAAACCTCTGATTGTTTGGAATCTTCAGAAAACAGTTTTCCAAATGGTTGAAAATGTACTCATTTTAGGGTTAAAACTCTTCATTCACCATTTTTACTAGATTTATTCTTAGTTGAACCTGTTTCAGTCTTAAGTGACTCAGACTAAATGCCAGTTCACCCTTCACGAAATTACGTTTTCCTAAGGAATTCGTGCCGCCCGATCGTGGTCCTAGAGGCAATCTTGTGCTGCAGTGTTTCTCTGTCCGCCTGCGCGCAGAGTTCACCTCCAGATCCAGCAGCCGTTCATGTGGGAGTCACTCCTGTCCGTCACCCAGCGCTGGAAGCTTGTGCAGAGGCCCCTGAGGAGGCTGGGAAGGCGGTGGGCAGTGACACAGGCTTCGCAGGCAGGTTGGCATAGCACTACTGGGAGCTCTTCTCCCTCTGGGGAGTGTGGATCCCCTGGGGGGGGGATGCTTAACTGGGAAAATTAGCTCCAACGGAGAATGCATGCTCCTATTGCGATACATGTACAGCCTGGAAAAGTGTGTTCTTTCTAATATGCCCAACAGCCCCACAATTAAGGAGGCAAAGTTAGTCTTTGAACACTCTGCTTATTCATATGGAAAACTGTTGCTAACATTTTGAAAAGCCAAAGCATTTTCTCTCCTCCTTAGCTCTTTCAGGCAAAAAAAAAACACCCTGAAGTGTGATTGATCTTCATGTAGGTCCCTTCCCTCAATGTTTGCATCTTTAAACAGAAGCCTAGAGAGGGCAAAACTTATACAAAACAAAAAACAAAGAAAGGAAAATCAATGGAGATGATTTTTGCAGGAATGTTTTTACGAGACCTTAACCCCCAAAGATCCATGGGTGCAGGCGCCTCCACGTGTCTCCCGGCTTTGCCCTTGCACTCCCCACCCCACAGCCAGAGTCTCATCTCGGCATGGAAGCCAGAGTCATCTTGCTCAAGGTTACATGACATCACCTCACAACAAGACAAGACACTCCCACTCCCAGAGCACTCCGCTCCAGTTTCCTTCGCATTCAGGATGAGTAACCCAGAGGCCCACGCAGCCTGGACCCTGTCCCCACTCTGACCCAGGGGCCTAGCTCTCTTCTCTGGCCTCCCCTGCAGCTGTCTCCCTGGCCTTGGCTGTCCCTCTAGCATCCGGGCACTTCGCTCTTCAGGGCTTTTGCAGTGGCCTTCCCTGTGCCCCTGCTCCAGGTTCCAAAAGGAAAACTTCCTTTTCTCCTCCAGGTGTTTTCTGGCTGCTACCTGCTCCAGGGGTCTTTCTTGATGACGCTGTTTTAAGTGTTACCCTGGTAACACTCCCTGTCCAATGCCCTTTCTCCATGGTAATCTCCGGAAATAGCACAAGGCTTAATGATCTGTTAATTCTCTCTCTCCTACATTTGCATGTCATGAGATTAGGGAGATACATCTTCTTTTCTCACTGTCTTGGAACCAGCAACTTCAATGGTGCCTGGCACATGGTAGGCACTGAAGTTGTATGCATGAGTGAGCAGTTCAACCACGGAAAAGATCAACTTAATTCTGAACATGATGAAGGGAATTATAATTCATGGTGTTAATATTTTCATGTTAAGTTTGGAAATAATCTGGGCTCATTTGACATTTGAATCACTTATAACTTAGGAAAATTTGGCATATTAAAGTATAATTTGAAATCACAGCATATCTAACAGATTCCAATTTAAAATGTGGAACTGAAAATTTGATTTTGCTTGACATTCTAAGTTGAATAGTCTAAGAAAATTTTACATCTGTGAAAAGTATTAGAATATCTTATAATTTGATTTATTAGATTTATGGAAGTTGCTTAAGTGCTTGAGAAGATTAGCTTATTAGAGCATTGAAGTACTTAGATTACATTTATAAATAAAGTTTAAAACATGTAATGGACTTTAATTAATTAAGTTGTAAAGGTCAACCCAAAAGTTTTGTGTTTCCTGGATTTATAAATAGAAAATAATATAATCTGTAAATTAAATTCAAAAGCACAAGAACAGGATTTTGATTTTGCAATATTAATGCATTAAGTATTAATTTTTAAAGCCAAATTAACCTTTCAATTTCCTTTTGTGCATAAAATGTACTTTCAAATACATAAAAAACACATACTGATGGTAAAAATTCAGACACCGGTAGGATGATATTGCTGTAAGAGAAACATGATTTTGTTCTTATGTCAAAACCCAACTGTGCAAGAATACTAATGATTATGATGGCTATACAGACATATATATCTACTACCTAGTGCCCCCATCATTCTCATTTACTTTTCACTCTCAATTTAAGAACCCAATTTGCTCAAAGACACTGAGAAATATTGAGACTCCATAGAATCCACTTCCTTGAAGATCACATCCTTCATTAGACATCTATAATTATAAAAGCATAATATGCTAATTAGAGTGGACAGCCAAACGACCTTCCGGACGTTATTCTGGATGTCCTTCTGGATGAAGCCACAGCGGCGGGGCCGAGGCAGAGGCAGTTAAGGGCAATCAGGCAGGCAGGCAGAGTGGTTAGGGGCAATCAGGCAGGCAGGCAGAGGGGTTAGGGGCGATCAGGCAGGCAGGCAAGCGGTTAGGGACAATCAGGCAGGCAGGCAAGTGGTTAGGGGTGATCAGGCAGGCAGGCAGAGGGGTTAGGGGCAATGAGGCAGGCAGGCTGAGTGGGAGTGGTTAGGGGCAATGAGGCAAGCAGGCAGAGTGGTTAGGGGCGATTAGGCAGGCAGGCAGGCGAGCGGTTAGGAGCCAGCAGTCCCAGATTGTGAGAGGGATACCTGACTGCCGTTTTAGGCCTGATCCCACAGGGATCCCAGATTGTGAGAGGGTGCAGGCCGGGCTGAGGGACACCTTCCCTGTGCACGAATTTCGTGCACCGGGCCTCTAGTATAATTATAATGGATTTGAGAGTCTTTTTCCTTTCTGATTGTCACATATCACCAAGCAGAAAAAGTACAAAGACATTTAGCCCAGTCTCCACTCATCTCTTTAGGGACAGATAGCCAAAGCAAGGGTCTTGCAAATTTCATTCATTCTTATTTTGATCAGCTCACAAGGTGAATGGGAAAATAGTAACAGTGGCTAATATTAATGTTCTTGGTACTCTTCTAAAAGCTGTGTCTGTTCTCTCACTTAAGAATTAAGGACAGATGTTTGGGTTAATGCAGAGAATATTCATGACTCTTACAGTGCACCTGAAAGACCTTAAGTGATGGTAGCAGGGGAGCAGATGGTGGATTGTTCATCATCAAGAATGGGACTGGATCCAGGAAGCATGTTCAGTTGACTGCTTACCCTTTAAAGGATTTCTTAGGTTTTTAAGATGCATTGTGCTTCCACATACAGTACTTCATGCTATGCTGACCAAACCCGTCCTCTAGGAATAACACACAAGATCCAGCAGAAGTGTGTTTAAAATGTATAGTAACCTACCCAAGGCCGATGGACTTGAAACCCACTGCTCTCACTTTTTTACTTCCTGGCAGGACCCCTCACACATTCTGCTCCACCCCCCAGCTTCCTGTTCTTCCTAAACATGGCATTCTTCCTGTCTGGGCTTCTGCAAGGCCTTTCCTTTCTTAGGACGCTTTGCTCAGATCCAGCGAGGTTCCTTCCCGCCCATCGTTTTCGCATTCTCCGTCACTGCTTATCTGGCTTCCTTCTTAGTACTCATTACATCTGATTGTAGAGAACATCAGATGCATTTCTCTCATTCTGTCTGCTCTTCATGAGGACAAGAACATTGTCATTTGTATGTTGTATCCTCAGCGCCAAAAAGAATTCCTGACACTTGTTAAGTGAAGCAGATGAGGGAGGCAGCAGCAGTGGAAAACCCTGCCTTGGGTGTGGGTGCACTGACCTCGGCTTCTGAGCTCCCCCAGGGCACGGGCTGCTCTCCTCGTCCTGCAGTGGAACGCCGTTTCTGGGCCTCGCCAAGAAATAAATGAATTGTTATGGCTTTGGAGGAATTTTCTTTTCTTTCTTTCTTTCTTTTTTTTACATCAGGCTTGTAAGATAAGAGCGCCGATGAAAACAGTTTAGCAGCTTAACAGTTTAGCAGCTTTTCCCACCCAAGTTCAGAGAGGCTAAGTGATGTGACCAAGGTCACACAGGGTTATCAGTCAGGTGTGCTGACAGCCTCCGCTGATGAATGGCCCGTGTGGAATCTCTGCTGTGTGTCCACTGCCCATGGGACTAATTCAGCTTCAACAACAAGGCTTTTCGAGAACACTTCCCAGTGGTGCTGCGGCAGCTCTTTAATCCATGGCGTGATCAGTGATCGTGCCACCTTAATGGCACTAGCACTCCCTCATAAGCAGAGACAGAGACTGAGCAGATAGCCAAGCATGAGAACACGGAAATTCCACAGCAGAACAAGAGACACTGACACTACTGACAATCAGTCCGGAAGGAAGCAGGGGTGACAATTACGGATGATCTTTATTTTTAATTTGCTCCATCAACTGGTCATCGGGTTTTTATCACTGTGTCTGTTGGAATAGGATTCAGAGGCAACTTGTTAGATAGACTGGTAACTCCTAAAACTAGGCTTTCATGAACTTTTGACCAGAATCCAGTCTCTCCTGTTCATACATGGGTTTGGAAATACATTCCAGTAATGCTCACCTGGCTACTATTCAAGAGGAGAAAAATTTAATTGACACAAGAAACAAGTGAGGATGCGACATAGTTTGTTTATCACTATGGAATAATAATTACATCTTCCTATTAGAACTGCTCTATCACTCTACGGTGAATAAAATTCCACATTTCTAGAGCTGTGCTGTCCAATCTGGTAGACCATATGGCCACGGAGCATCTGAAACGTGGCCAGTCTGGATGGAAATGTGTTGTAAGTGTAAATCATACACTGGATGTCAAAGACTTACTATGATGAAATATTTAAATATTTGAAATATTTACTTTCTATGGCAACCTGAAGCTGGCTGGAGATAGATATTGTCACTGTCCCTGAGCTCCCATGGCAACCTGAAATCACACTTGTTTCTTTTCTTTCTCTTTCTTCTCCTCATTATAACTCTGACCAATGTAGACCTACGCCTCCTGAAAGACAGTGTTAATGTCTTTTATCATCATATCCCCAACCACTGGCAGAGAGTCTGGAACATATTTACTGATTAATAAAGTTTTTAAAATATATCCTGGGGACAAAAACCCACCAGGATTCCTATAGATCTACAAGGTGCACAAAATAATGTCCAGGTTTTTCCCTACATAATTTCTAGCCACATACCACAAAATTCTAGTGTTCAAAGCCTTTCATTTTGCAAATCAGGACATGAAATCTCATAGAAGTAGTAGGAGAAATGGAATCTTTATATATATTCCTAATGTTAGTCTGATTAGTCATGTGTTTTTACTGCTGAAAAAAATGTTCATATTAAAGCAAGGGCCCATTAAATTTTGTTAAAAGCAGGCTGATAGGGAAGATTCAAAGTGGCATATCTGATTTCAGATTTTGACTATCACTGTTACTGTATGAAATGATGGTCATACATCTCTGAAATCGTTTTACTCATCTGTGGAATGGGAATGATGATGCTCACATCATGAGTCCATTGTTGACTTATGCTGCACATAAAAAAGATACAAGGTTGAGGACAGCTGGCTGGAATCCTGTTTTCACATATAATGGATCCTGCTCCTCTCCCATCCTTTGCTCTCATTCACTTGCTCCTGTCTCTCTCATGCCCTTCCTTTCTCCTTCTTGTCAGCCTTTCCCACACTAACACAAAGTAATCATACATGATGGATTGAGATTACAAAAGGGAAGAAAAAAACTTGAATAATCATGTCACATTCTAGTAAGTGACTTATTAAACAGAGGCTCAGAAAAATGTTTCACTGCATAAATGCAAAGAAAGGAAATTCAATACTGAGGTCAATTAACTTGAAAAGACGAAGAAAAGATGAAGAACAATTTTAATTTAATCTCAAGAAAAATTGTTTTTAAGAGATTCAAATTCATCCACACAATACTTGGAGATATTTTGATAAGAGCAAACGTGTATAATAAAGAAACACTAACTTACCACTTAAGGGCATCCCCTACCTTGTGAAGAACTGAAGAAGATGTGTGTGTGTGATGCAGGCACGCACACACGCACGCTCTTTAGTCTCCTTTCTATTTGGCAGAGTCTAGCTATACTACACCCTTTCCAAGTCCTTTTAAATGAATCTGTAATTTCATTTTCCCATTTTCTTAATTATTCTGCTGAGGGCTTGTCATCTAGCTATTTTCATCTGCACATGTTTTCATTTTTTCAAGGACGTGTTGCTTAATCCAATTTTCTTCTTTTTTTTAATAGGGAAGATCATTTACTTTGGTTAACTGTCATATATTTAAGCAAATTAACCAAAATCTTATATCAAAATATTTCTAGACAAAATCATGTGGAGAAAAATGCTAAATATTTAAGCAAATTAGACATTCTATTAACAATCCACAGACTTTCTTCTCCCCATGACCTTTAGCCACTCAACGATGGAAATAATGGAAGGAGACAATACACCAGGGTGATGGGACAATGGACACTGCACATCCTGTGTGGTTGCAGGGGAGGACGGGACTGGACCTGGCTCACAGAGGCTACTTTTGCGAGGCAAGGCTCTCCCCACTCCTTACTGGTTTCAGTTGCACCAACAGCCCTGCAGGCTCCTGGGACTCCGCTCAGCAGGAGTGTTTCTGCTCCAGCAGCAGCGAGCCCCTGGCAGACAGGCCTGAAGCGCGGCTTCATGGTTCCGGCAGTAAATAGTCCATGCCGGGACTGCGGGCTTGGTTGTTTGGCCAGATGGGGATTGTGCAGTTATTTTGAAATGAAGGAAGCAACAGGGAGTGAGTGAAAGATGATGCCTGCTGTCAACAAAAATGCACAGGAAAAAGTCGAAAATGCTGCTGGCGATGATCTCTGATTGCTGGACTCATGGGGTATTGATTGTTTTCTTTGTTTATACTTTAAAAATATTTTCTGAGCTTCTGTAATAAGAATGCAGTATGATAAAACTTGCTTGTATTAAAATAAAATAAAAATAATCCTTAAAATAATTAGCAGGAAGTGAATCATGAGAAAAGCTCCATGACAGAAAATATGTATATACAAGACACCCTGTCACAGATGCCTTATGGGAAGGTACCAGAAAATAGCCAACTGTAGCACCAGTATTGCTTCTGTCATCCCCAGGCCCAGGGCAGGTCTGTTTTCCCAGGTCTGAGTGGTGCCCTAGAACTTGTACCATTTCTCACACTCTGTTGGTCCATGAAGAGAGAGATCTACTCCAGTATCACCACTCCTGAACTGCACAGGTCTCCATGGCGGTAAACTCAGTCCATCTCTGCACCTCTCCATAGGGGTACTGCTTGAATGTGTCCACTCAACTATCTGGGTGCCAACTCTACTCTCGCATGTGGGCATTCGTTAAATTCTCTCTGATCCTTTCTGTGCTCTGGAGTTGAGAATTCTCAGATGAGAAATGGTGGCTCCACACAATCCCAAGAGAAGAACTCTGAGTTTGCAAATCTGGACTATGCTAGGCTACCACTGAGTGATATGAGTAAACTACTATGAGAATCTTGACATTCTCATAGAAAAATAAAAAACATAACCTAACTCCACTAGTTCTCCATGAGTATTGAGTGAAAAGAGTAAGTGAAAATGTGGAGCTTGGCTTTTGGAGCGTAACAGTCTCAATATATATTTTTGAATAATTTTAATAATTAGTCCAATCTTAGATGACCTGATTTATTATCTCTCAATGATAACATTAACAGTCTCACCAGTGTGTATGAAAGTTTAATGACATAATAAATATGAAATTCTCTGTAAGTTATTACATAATAAGGAATATTAGGGTTTATTATTGATTAGTTCACATGACTACTTCTTAGATGATTTTGCTGGTTTTGCCACTTCCTATTGAAGGGACATTGACACACATCCACTCAATTGCTTTTAATCACATAATTTTCCCAGTCCATTTGTCAACCAAGAAAAAGGAAGAGAGAACCTTGGGAAAGGGAGGAAAAGTAAAGACACAAATGTCTAGACAGTATGAGCTCAATTTGAGTGAGAGAAAGCCGCCCAGTGGTTCATGAGGACGAAGGTGTGATAACAATGGAGCATGAGTCAACCTCTGGGAGTGATGCGGTCTGTTCGTTATGCTGATTGTCCTAATGCCTCCAGGATATACACAATCTTATCAAAATGTATGCCTTATACATGTGCGGCACATCGTACATAAACTATACCACAATACACCTGTTAATAATGTGCTTATGGAAATAAACCCTGGATCCAGAGTTAGGTAATTCAAATCTTCACATAATAGATTTCTTAAATGGATCCCTTATTCTCTAGAAGACGTAGGCCTTTGGAAGGAGTTTCAGTAGGGAAGGGACATAGTCCCGGCATTACCTTGCTAGTAAGACCGCCAGACAGTCCTGTGGAGACAGAGCTGGGGAAGGTTGGATCCAGGACCCACACATGGGTCCAGTCCCACTTGTACTGCTTGAATCTTTGGCCCTTGTTACCATGACTTCCCAGGAAGAAAAACGTAAAATGTCCAGCAGACGTGAGTTATGAATGAGTTTGTGCTTCACAGGCCAGCTCTGTGTTGCATGTCTAATGAGCTGATCGAGGCTCCTGCAGGGGCGGGAAGGGCGCAGGTGCAGGTGGAGAGCTGGCGTGGCCAGAGGCGGCTCTGCTCCAGCTGCTGGCCCAGGGAAATGCTGTCTCCCCCTGAATCTGGGCCTGGACGTACTGCACCATCTCGTTTCATAAAACTATTGATCGACATAAGACTATGTCACTTCCCTGCTGCATCCTAATGGGGAAATACATGACACATTCCACTTTAGAGGAACAGTCTCAGGAAATGGGTTAGTTTCAGATCTATTAGAGTCATTTATGAAAGTCAATTTTTTGAAAGTTCAAATTTGAAAACTCCTATCTTGTTCACTAAACTTGGAAACTATTTTTCATCCATGTAAAAATCCATGCATGAGATTACTTTTTTGTATCTGCTCTAGTCTTTGCCAGAAATGCCTTTTTGCTCCTTAACCTACGTTTCTTCATAAAATTCAACCTTGATTACCCTAAGCAAAAGAGGAACTTGTCTTTATTTTCTACCATTAATAAATTGTACATCTGTCTCTTGCTAAATTAACAAATATGCATTAGGCATCAACTACTTGCTTAACACTTTTCCAGACACTAATGGTAACACAATAAAAAAAAAAAGAGAGAGAGAGAGAGAAAGATGTCTGCCCTCTTAGGGCTTCCTGTTCTTTTTTGGAGAGAGAGGAAGTGAGAACAATCATAACCAGCCTATAGGGTGTCAGGTGATGAAAACATGAAACAAGGAAGGAAGCGGACTGCCGAAATCAAGAGCACGTGGAAGACAAGATTAGACGACAGAAGTAGCCACGATGGGAAAGGCATTGAGGCCACATGCGGAGCTCACGAATCATGAAAGCCCTACCTTTTTCTAGCTTTGTAAATTCAAGCAACTCATCCCCCTTCTCTTTATTCTATTGCCCTCAGCAATAAAATGTAAATATGTAAATTTTTTGATAAATAGTGAAAACATAATATTACTGAGCTCTAATTTTGTACATTGGGCATATACAGGGTGGGGTAAAAGTAGGTTTATAGTTATTCATATGGGAAATAATACAATAATTAACAATATAAAAATAAACTATTCTGTGTACTCACAACGGCTAACATACATTTGCCCCACCCTGTATAATTCTCAAAACAACATATGCCTGTCATTTTACTTCCCTCTTTCTTGGATAAGAAAACTGTGGCGCCAACAGGGTAAGTGCCTCTCCTTAGGGCATGTAGCAGCAAGTGGCAGAGCTGAAATTATGTCCGCACCACACAGCACCGCATGGTGAGAGGGGCTGCCTCTACAGCACTGCATGTGGCCGGGATCCCTCTCCCACCTCCTTGCCAATGGGTATGTCCCTGCCTCTGACCAGCTTCCCAGGGCGCACCTGTTGCCTTCTGGCTACACTCGAGGCCCACTCCTCTGTCCCCGAGGCCCAATCCTGCACTAATGTGATCCTGTTATGCAGATGCGAATTCAGGGGAACACAGGGTGAAAGTTCAGTCCAGGTGGGCCCCTCCCATACTGGTGACTCCATCATACGTCCTTTACAGAATGCAGCTACACTGACATATTCTCACCTGCTCGCGGCAGGAATGCAGGCAGCATTCTTAGACCAAATGTGGCATGGAACCCAGTGAGCAAAACTAACAAAACAGCTAAGATTATTTCTATGGCAGTGACTGACACAGTCAGAGATGATAAGAAGATAAAAATAAGCACTGTCACGTATTTACATGTGACAATGAGCATACCATATTCTATGTTTTTGTACGTGTGCATGTTGGTTTGAGAAGTAAAGATACTCTTGATTAATATCAACCCCATCTCCTAACTATCTGCCTTGGGAAACTCACCCGTATTTGTCACATTAGATTCAGCGATGCCTGTTTTCCAGGCTGGGATAGTTTTATGACAGCACTTATGTGGAAACGACTGTACTGCTCGCTCTCAGTAGGTGCTGCATATGTGTACTTTCATTTTTTACTAGAGGCTCAGTGCACAGATTCATGCTGGTGGGGTCCCTCAGCCTGGCCTGCCCCTCTCACAGTCCGGGATCCCTCGGGGGATGTCCGATTGCCAGTTTCAGCCTGATCCCCGCAGGCCAGGCCGAGGGACCCCACCGATGCACGAATCCATGCAACGGGCCTCTAGTATGCATATAAGATCTTTGGTTAATCTCTTCCTGTCCTCCCCTCTTTCCTCAGATTCATCTGTCTGTTCCATGTTTCCATGCCTATGCATTGAGCGTCTGCCCCCTGGTAGTCAGTGCGTGTCACAGCTACCGGTCAAACAGTCAAACAGTTGGATGGTCACTTAAGCTTTAATATATATAGATGCCAAATTAGGACCTGGTGTATAATACTTGATTTTAATTTAAATGAGGTAGTTTACAGATTATGGACTACATATCCCACAGTGAGTTAATAAATCAAAATTCTTCTCTTTATTTCCACCTTTCACAATCATAATTAATCATGTTCTGAACCAGGCAAACTGCCATGGTCTGGTTAAGCAGTAAGTCCTGAAAGCAGGTAGAACAGGGAGAAGATAAAGGCTGCGGTCATTAATGGGCTGCTTCTCTGTGGCCGGCACTTTCTGATAGTTTTATATTAAACTCCATAAAGTCTCAGGCCCAGCAACTGATCTGCTGAAGGTCGTGAAACCGGTAAGTGGCAGAGTCAGCAACACCAGCGGCTACTGGACACGCAGAACTGTCACGCACAGGCCTGGCACCTCGGTGTGCCTCCCGCACGCTGGCACTGGCTAATTCACGCATGCATTGCCCAGGGGGTTCCTATACGGTAGAACCTCGGTTCTCTACCTCAATTCATGCCAGCAGGCTGTTCAAAAATGGAATCTTTTTTTATTCATTAGGAATAATGTAAATTGAATTAATCCATTCCAGACCCCAAATGATTCAGTTTTAACCAAAAGCAAACACAGCACGCAAATATTCACAGCACAATTTCCTGAGATGTTAACGCAGCCATGGGCAAACTACGGCCCGCGGGCCGGATCCGGCCCGTTTGAAATGAATAAAACTAAAAAAAAAAAAAAAAAAAAAGACCGTACCCTTTTATGTAATGATGTTTACTTTGAATTTATATTAGTTCACACAAACACTCCATTCATGCTTTTGTTCCGGCCCTCCGGTCCAGTTTAAGAACCCACTGTGGCCCTCGAGTCAAAAAGTTTGCCTACCCCTGTGTTAATGCATGAGGCTTAGCAGTAAACTGACTCATACTCATGCATTCTCTCCTTTGTGGCTCATGAGGGATCATCCAGGTATCAGCAGGAAAGGGTTGTGAAGTGACTTGTTAGAGATGGGAGAGGTTCGAGAACCAAGGTTTGTCTGTCTTTGAGAATTCATCATGAACAGGATATGTGCTCCTCTCTCAAGGAGGTCACCGTCCACTTGGAACAAATACACTTTCCTCATCTGTGAAATGGGGAAACACACCCTGTCAATCTTCTGAGGCTGTCGGGGGGTTGGATTTATAAATCGGAATGCCTTCCTGGGTTGCAAATTATTCAATGAGCAGGAAGCATCACAGCTATGGCTGAAATTCCCAGGCCAGACACTGAGGTGTGTGCATCTGCCAGGGGAAAACCAACACTGCCCTGCCCAAGCCCAGAGGGGCTCAGTGCTTGCAAAACAAAAGCAGGGGGGAGGCCATCCATCTGCCCTCCTCTCCACGGGAAGACGCCCTTCGCAATGCCAGCCCCGCGCAGATCTGCGAACCTGGCCTGCGCAGTTTAAAATTCCTGTGCTAATTAGCAGGCAAACGAAAATGAGGCAGCTTCATTTTTTGCCTTTTTTATGTTTTCCACTTTTCCTTCTTGCATTTTAATGGCACCCTGCTGCTGCCAACCATGCCCAACATGGAAGCAAAGGGGCCCGGACTCTGGGACCTGGGCGAGGTCTGAGGACCCTGCAGGCTGGAGGGGAGAGAAGTTGAGTCAGAGGCTGAGGGATGATTCACACAGCTGAGCAGGTAAAGACACGGGAAGTCCAGGAAATGAGAATTATTTGAATGTACACCCCTCCTTATTAGGTGACATTTATCGAGCACTTAGGATGTAGCATACCACTAGCACTGCCACGAATTCCTTGAATTCTCACAGCAGCCCTACGAGCAAGTGTTGAATGTAATACCCAGTTTTCTGATGAAGAAACAAATGAGAAAAGTAGTTTAGAAACTGAATTTAACCACATGAGAAGCTTCCATGCCGTCTGTAGAGGATTCGTGGCCTCCCTGCCACACTGAAGGACCTTCTTTCCCACCAGTGATGACCCTGATCATGGCATGTCGCTCCTGTCCCCGGGCACCTGGTGTTAATGGGGCTGTGTCCAAACAGTTTGCTTCTGAGGCCCACACGGCCGATCAGCCCCTGAGAACCAGAGGGACAGTTTCAGCCCGTCCTGCGACATCCGCATAGTTCAAGGAGGCAGCGTTCATTAAACATTTGCTACGTGCCACACGCTTGCTGTCAGGCGGATAAGGCACTTGGATCCACACCTCCACTGCTCAGAGGGGGGGACATGCTGCCTGGGTTTTGTAGAAGAAACGCTGCTCTGGAGGCTCTGAGGAGGAAGTGGAGGGTGCATCTAAAGAGGGTCACCCAGAGGTTCACGGCTGAGAGGAGGAGCCGAACCTCAAAGGCTAAGCAGTCATTTTCCAGGTGGGAAAGGAAGTCAGGGAGTCAGTCAGTAGAGCAAACCCAAGGAAGATGACCATGGAGACGTAGCAGGCTAAAGCACAGACAGTGATGGGAACCTTTTGAGCTCGGCGTGTCAGCATTTTGAAAAACCCTAACTTAACTCTGGTGCCGTGTCACACATAGAAATTTTTTAATATTTGCAACCATAGTAAAACAAAGACTTATATTTTTGATACTTATTTTATATATTTAAATGCCATTTAACAAAGAAAAACCAACCAAAAAATGAGTTCGCGTGTCACCTCTGACACGCGTGTCATAGGTTTGCCATCACTGGCACAGAGGTATGTCCCAGGAGTGCTGGAGGCGGGGAGAGATGGGGATGCACAATTAGGCCAGGGCCAGACACGAGGATTTCCCAGCTCGTGTACTAGAGTCCAGGCCTTGTTATTCTGTCACGCTGGGGAGCAGCCTGGTTAGATTTGCTATCATTCATTCACGAGGTACAGGATGAAGGGGAGGCAGAGAAGCCACAGGGGAGAGTCTCATGATTGCTCAGGCCGGAAACGGAAGTGACTCACTTGGGAGATGGTGACCACAATGACAGGGGTTTTGGAAGCAAATTATATCATTTGGGCTCCAATGACTGCTCCCCTCCTGCAAAAGGCTGCCCTGAATGAGTTTCATTCCGCCTTCAGCCTCGTCTGTAAAGTGTGTATAAAGCATTAGTCACCTAAGAAAAATTTTTGAGACCCAAATGATATAATTCATCACAGCATCTGGTTCCAAGAAAATGTTCAATAAATTTATCATTATTATCAGTATTATAGGTATTGATTGAGCTATTTGCATTGATAATGGTAAACAAGAGAGTTTTGAGATATACTCAAGATACTGAAGTGGGAAGGAGAGTGAGAGAGCGAGCGATGGGTTTGCCAAAGGTCAAGAAAAATAAGAAGAGAAATTTGCTATTTATTGAAGCTCTAGTGTACATCCAGTATTAGAGCAGTAGTTACCAAAGAGGAAAGAAGGGTTTTAAGAAATGTTGAGGGGACTATGGATTCCCTTCTTAGAGTTTGAGAAACATATATATGGAAAAGGGAGGTAAGGACTCGCGTTATTTAGAATTTACCTTTATTTCCACGGATTATGTGGGGAAAATCTCATGGTGACAGCTAGGTATTCCCCCTCCATCGCCTGTACTGCACACCAATGCATGGAAGGCAGGCATTTGTGCCACATTTTATGTCTGAGAACATGAAGGTGGAGAGACCTCAAGTGTTCCCCTGAGGCCATGTTGCTGACCACTCACAGGCCCGGAAGAACCCAGGTCTCCTGAGCACAGGTTCTTCCCAATGGCCAGCCTCTGTCTGCTCAGGACTCTCTCTGCTCTGACCCTCTCACGACCTGAGGCAGCCCATGTTCACAGCCACAGGTGCCTCAAACAAGCCAGCAGCAGCTTGAGCCCCTATAAGCAAACTAGAGGCCTGATGCATGAAATTCGTGCAAAAGTAGGCCTTCCTTCCCCCGGCTGCCGGCACCAGCTTCCCTCTGGCACCCGGGACCCGGGCTTCCCTCGCAGCCCCGGCTGGCTTCGTCCAGAAGGATGTCCAGTCTAAATTAGCATATAATGCTTTTATTATTATAGAAGACTCCCACTTCTTCTATGCATTTTGAACTTGCTCACAAACAGTCTTCATTTGGTCCCCAGAATATTCAGATTTATGACTCGGCAAGGTCTCATGTGGTTACTGTTCAGACTTAGTAATCAGCCTTCAGACAGGCACTGATGGAACAGGAACCTTCCCCCAGGGAGGGGTGCGGGGAGGAAGCCCAACTCTTAGATGTTCACTTCATGTATCAAACACTTCTGTGTTGTGCCGGGCACGCTAATTTAGCACTGCGAGTCCCCTGTCGTCCCCACTTCACCGAAATAATCGCTATCATCAGTCCTGATTTGGGTGTGACACTGTTCATTTTGTAAACTGCTTCCCCATGCATTCGTTATTCTAAGAGTCACAAGCGCCCCTGTGATGTATGATGCCACTGGGAATTTGGAAAATAGGTGTAAAAACAGCTACCCAAATACAACAGTGGTGATAATGAGGAATTCCTAATTTTTTTAATCCATGTACATTTATTCTATTGATTTATTTTTATTTAACATTATATAATGGAATTCCTTTTTGGTACTACATAAACTTAATTTTAATTATGATTCTAGTTATAACAAAAGCTACAATTTCTCAACCAACTATATTCACCGCACGTGGTGTTTTATACATATTATCAATTCGTGCTTACTTAACAAATACTATTACACAGGTAACATTTTTCTTGTTTTGCAAATCAGAAAATAAGGTTTCAGAGATTGAATAGCTTGCTCAAGATAACTTGATAATTTTGTACTATAAAATAAACCAATCCTTCCCGATGCTAAATTTCATATGCTCCTCATTTTTCACTACTGTATGTAACACTGAAATAATCTTCACATATTGGGTTATTTTTTTCTTCTTTCACATTTCCTTAGGTTAGCTTGCAAAAATCAATACTACTAAATCAATATATGTACATATATATAAATGTACTTTTTGAAATCTATTGAGATAGGTTTAAGAGTAAAACGCTCCAAAGTAACTGGTGATAATTTACACTTACGCCAGCTATTCATTTCACAGAACAATTGCTAGATTCGGCTAGAACATGGTACCTCATTATTGTTCTAATTTTCATTCCTTTGAGCACATTTTTTTCCATATGCAGCTAAGCATTTGTATTTTTCTTCTCTGCACTAATCCTTTACCACTTGTCTATTCGAGTCCTATTTTTTTTCTTGCGCATATGTAGAGACTTTGCAATTATATTTATACTCAGAGTTGTGCTCACACATGCACGTGTTGCACATGGGTGCATGTGGGTGCGTGTGTGTGTGTGTGCACGCGCGCATACATAACAGAAGGTTTAATGATCTCCTTCACAGTCTGTAACTCATGGTGCCATTTTTTTCCTGAGGAAAGTAAAATAAAAACTGGGAGAGAGACAGCCCTGGCGTTTCTTGATTCCGAGACAGGAACACATCCTGGACATGACCTTTCAGTTATGGGGCATCTCATTTAAGTTGGCTGCGTGAACTGTAACTTGCCATCAAACACTGTCTGGTACCCTGGAGTCTACCTGCTGGCTCTCTCTCCACAGGCCTCGCTGGTTCGGATGGAACCACTTTTCTGCACCGGGTGTCTCACCAGGTCCCATCTGCCTCCTGTCACTCTTTCCATTCCCTTTGTCAAGGTCTATCCAGTGGTTGTAAGTCCATCCTGAGTGTCCCAGGTGACCACGACCCTGACCCCTGCTGATTCTTTGCTTTTCGGTTCCTACTTCACCTTCTTTGATCTGAGTTGTCCGACTCTACTTAGAAGTTCTCACCAATGGTGCCTGAATGTCAACATTCCACGTTCTTTAGATCCACTCACTGTGTACTACTGGCCGATCTCCCCTGAGCCACGCCTACTCACCAGGGCAGTCATGTGCCATGAGTGGAGACCCCTGTCAAGGGCCAGGACGGGAGATCAGTGTCACTCTTGGCTTTATCAAGCATGCAGAAGGTACCCGGAATGTCTTATTCACTGAATGACAGCATGCATTAATTTTACCCTTATTGTGGCATATTTCAATCACCCCGAAGAGGAAAACATCTATTTTTACTTACATTTGACATATTCATATGATAATACACCAAGAACACCAGGTGTCTTTGGTGCTAAACTTTACGGATGTGAATTTTATTAAAATGAATTATCCACTGCCTGTATTCATGACTTCGACAGATGAAGCTATTGCTGACATTTAAGCTTCCTAATCATCAGGGCTCATATTATATGGTCACAAGCGACCGCGACAACCAGAAAATTGCAAACAAATAAACAATTCCATCCAGTTATGGCCACAAGCAAATGAAAGGCAAACCACTAAGAAGCGGAAGGGACTATATCCTCCCTTAGAATCATCCTTCGGATTGAACAGATGTTGGTTTTGGAATAGAAATGTCTTTCCGACCAGATCCTACTGGGAATGACACACAGCCTAGAATTCACCTAATGCTCCCTCAGCCTGAGCCGCTGTCCTCCTTTGATGCCATTCTCTGGCTCTTCCAGGGAAGCGAGCTGTGCTCAGGCACATGAATTCCCACAGAACCCTTTTGATCTGTTGCCTTTCATGTCTGTTTTTGTTCACTGACAGCAGGAGGATTTTTCTTAATAAAATGGGGAAAACTGTTTTTTCCTATATTTCCTTCATTAATGTTTCTGGTAAGCACCTTAAAATGCAGACAGCTTGGTATTCACCTCACTGTCCCTTCTCTCCTTTCTCTTGCTAAGCTGCAAGCTCCTTCCTCGTCTTGTATACTTGACTCCGGACATCGAAGGTGAATTTCTTGGTTGCATGGGGAAGTATTCACTAATCATTTCTTTCCCAAGTATTTTGATTCATATTTTTAAATGGTGTTATTTTAAGAATATACGTTTTTAATCTGGAAATTTTGAATTGAAATTCAAGCTCAGCTTTTATGACTTTTGATTAATTTACTTACTAGCCGCCAAATCTCTATCTAGGAGAGATTTTACCACAATACTTAAATTAAATAATGCTCTCATTTCTATCCTCCGAACAGATTATGAATGTTATTCACTCAGAGGCCATATCTTGTTTGCATATCTGGTGTTATGATATGCTTGTTCACTTGTGACAAGTAATACATATATTTGTTACATATATTTGTTATTGTCATTTTGTAAATACAGCTATTGCTGTGTAGAATATATGGATATAGGAAGTCAATGAACAGGTTTGATCTAATTTCACTTATTCTCTAATAGCACTGAAAATAGTTTACAAATTAAATCTACATAATCCCCTTCATTTTCTTTACTAAAAACACTGTGTTTTTTTCAGACCGCCTCAGCTTACTCATATCTACACTCTCACATATATACACCTGGCCTGTAAGTGTATTATAATTGTAGGTTATAGTCTAATTAGAGTGTTATTTATGCCTGGAGATTACATACTAATTATATGTGAAATTATTTTGGGAAACCTGGCAAAGCTATGTGCGAAACTGCTATAAAATTGTAAGTGGATGCTGTTTAATTTGATGATTATTTGTACCATATGAAATAGCAAGTTGCCAAAAATCAAACCAGCAGGGTACTGTGAATCAGGTATCCATGTCCTTTTCATAATGCTGAACCCTAGTAACGCCAAGAACACAGCTTGCGCTGGTCTCAGGGACATCAGCCTTGCGGGTGGAGCCATGTGCAGAACTCATGCTGATGACGCAGGAAGTACAACGGTAGTGAGACAAGTCACAGATGCCTCGTTTGGAGTTTAGAGTAAATGGTGAGCATGGAGGTAAGGGAGAATCATGAGTTACTCAATACAATGCTTAGCATTATAATAACTATGTACATATAAACAAATACATCAACACTAGATAATAAAATAGTAGTAGAAGAAATGTGCTTGCTATGTTACTACACACGACACCTCACAGCCTCACATCAGCTCTGCTAGGTCATCCAATGAAGCACAGTATTTTCGTTTCAGAGACGAGGAACCACGAGGCAGAGATCCTTCTCCCTTCCTCTCTGTGAAAAATCAATAAAATATATTTAAAAAAACAAAAAAATAACACAAAAAAGCATTATAATAACTTTGTACATATAAACAAATACATCAACACTAGATAATAAAATAGTAGTAGAAGAAATGTGCTTGCTATGTTACTACACACGACACCTCACAGCCTCACATCAGCTCTGCTAGGTCATCCAATGAAGCACAGTATTTTCGTTTCAGAGACGAGGAACCATGAGACAGAGATGGAACCCTTGTCCCACAAACAATCCGGTGACAGAGAGGGTATTCCCACCTGAGAAGTCTGCCTCTAGGACGCAGGCTCTTCACTCTCCAGTCATTTTCAGAGACAAAGGAGATGCCACCTGCTTATTCTCCCTCAATCTCTTCCCTTGGCCCTGAACGCAGCCACAACGCACATCTCTATTTCCTTCTGTCCGGCCGCTAGGAGAGGAACCACTCCCCCTGCTGAGACTTTGAACACGTTCATCTTCTGCTCCTCAGAGACCTCGTTTCCTTTTTCTTCCCTTTTTATTCCACTGCCCCCCTTCCTGTGGTCACGTTTCCTGGCTTACAAATGTAAGATTTTACTCAGATTGCAAAACGCCTTTCGTATTGCCTCTTCACGGATCTACTAACCTACCTTATTTCTAGTCCAGGTTTTTTAATAAAACCTTGTGTGGCAACAGGCATTTGACTGCTCACAGCCCTCCTGCACAGATCTTCCTTCCAGGCTGTCCCAGGGTGAGAACTTGAGTGGACACACAGCTTAGGAGCCATCACCTTGAGCTCGAGCATGAGTTCCTGGATTCCAATGCGGACTCTCCACTCCCTGGCTGTGTGAGTGACACATGGCCCAGGTTCTCCCGAGCTGACTCTCTGGGGATAAAAAGCCTTTGCATCTCCCAGGACTGTAGCAAGGATATGCCAACACTATGCTTTGGGGGAAATAGATGAGATAACACACTGCTTCGCACACAATAAGATACTTAATATTAACTTATTTCTAAAAACGATTAATGCAGTTAATTGTTCACATCCTTTAGTTTGATTCTTATAATTTAGAGAGTATAATGTGTTTTCATTTTCTGCTTAAGAAAACTGTGGTTCAGGGTACTAAATCGATCCCCAATAGTAATACAGGGTCTATATACTCTCTGTCTTTAAACCAGGGATAGGGAACGTCTGGCCCTGCCAAGGCGTTAGGGGTGAGTTAATGGAATGTTTGATCAAATACAGCAGGCTAATTTTTAAGCTGATAATTCTTGTATGGCCCGAGAATGTTTTATAAATACATACTCAAGTGGCCCTGGGCAGTGAAAGGTTCCCCGGCCCTGGCTGAAACAATTGGGAGAAGCCTGAACGACAGCCCAGTGCCCAAGATCCATACAAGCCCCGTCTTCCCACATTCCCCTTCTCACGCGGGCATCTCGGGGGGCTCCCTGCCTCTATTTGGATGCCACCCTTTGTGACGCTCATGCCGGGTTAGACCTCCCTACACTGGCTCCTCGCAGTGGACACTGTGGGCAGCTTCTGCCATCACATGCCCAGCTGTCCTCAGGGTGGGACCTTCCATTTCCGTCTGCCCTGTGCCCTTCCAGTCCCCTCCAGCGTCTCCAGTGCTCCTGGCTGAGTCCTCCCGCCAGGACACGCACAGCCTAGCCTGGCGCTCAGGTCGCCGTGGTGAGAAAACGGAGGCTCCAAGTGGGACCAGACTCTTCACACCCCACTTTGATTGATCACGGTCTACATCTCCAGCTATTTCCTTGCCCTCTACTGCCCATGTGTCCGCAGACACCCCAACCCATGAGTTAATACCCAGTCTTCTAGGCAACACCTGCACCTCAGACACAAACTTCATTTTGTCTCTTCTCCCACCAACATGCCTCCAAGTGCCCTGGGTTCCACCTGTGTCAGTCACAGGGAAGAACCCTCGCCTACCTAGGGCACAGCCACCGATTAGAGATTTGCCACCTCACGATTAGGAAATGACGCGGAAGACTTGACCGCTGCTGTTTTCCACTCCATCCTTTGGCAGCTTATTCTCGACTTTCCAAGACACACTGTGGGACATGCAGACCCGAAAGAAAAGCTGGTGGCTCACAGGCAGCATATGGACACCATGCAAACAATGTCAGCACATGATCAGCTATTAAGTTACATGATGTCACGTGGGACATAAAACTGAAAACAGCAAAGGAACAAACAAAAACTCGTAGACCCAGACAACTGTGTGGTGGCTAAACAGAGGGGAAGGGGGTGAGAGACAGGAAAGGGTAAAGGGGGTCACATACATGGTGACAAAGGAACGTTTGACTCTGGGTGATGAAAACAATGCAATATGCAGACGACGTATACAGACTTGTACACCTGAACCTATGTAATTTTATTAACCAACTAGAGGCCCAGTGCACGACATTGTGCACTGGGTCCCTCAGCCCAGCCTGCACCCTCTCACAGTCCAGGACCCCTCGGGAGACCCACAAGCTCCCGCCACTGCCACTGCACTCACCAGCCATGAGCCCGGCTTCTGGCTGAGCAGAGCTCACCCTGTGGGAGCACACTGACCACCGGGGACAGCTCCTACGTTGAGCGTCTGCCCCCGATGGTCAGTGCGTGTCATAATGACCAGTCTTTCTGCCGTTCGGTAGATTTGCATATTAGCCTTTTATTATATAGGATATTATATAGGATGTCATACCAATATGTTTAATTAAAAGTAAAAGATATCTAAAACAAGGGGGAAAAGTCTGAAAATTTAAAAATAAAATATAAACATGCAAATGTTCACTCTGCCTTTTATTTTAGTGTCAACAGGAATGTCTAAATTATATTTGGTACTTCATATCATGATGGGAGCATTTTAGCTCACATAACTGATCTTTCTCAAACCTACGTATTACACTATACATTTTTTTTTTGCAAAGTCAACATAAATGTTGCAACAAACGTAATCTTAACATTTATCCCTGAAAAAGAAAAAAAAACACCCAAGGATACTTTCAAAGATGTGCGTAGGCACCCAAAATGGAGACGTTTATATCCTCTCTGTCACCTGGATCTGTGCTGAGCTAAGGCTCTGATCTGGCTTTTGTTCTGTTTTGTTCGGTCTGACCTTCTCACTTGGGAGGAGTGTGGCCAGATGGTGTCAGATGAGGATGTCACAGGTTACACGAATGGCGCCCTCTAGGGGCTCTGCACCCTGAGTGCCACCACACTTCCTTCAACGGGTCCACATCCGCATCGCAGTGAGACAGCTGGAAGGGGTCAGGGACGGTCAGAGGAGAGGGATCTGGGGCGGTGAGGATGTGTGCACATCGCACACTCCTCTTTCCTCTCTCCTAGGTCCATCTAAGGGTCACTCCTCCGCAGAGCCTGCTATCACTTTGCCCTGCCACGGAGGGACTTTCAATGCAGGAGCCGACTCGGATGAAGGGTTCTGGAATGGCCCTGGAGTTGGCTGGCTTTCCATCCTCTCCTGCCTCATTACCATTGTGTGGAATGGATCTCTGGTTTCCTTTTTCTTCCTCATCAGCCTCTTGGATCAATCCAGCTAGACCAGTGGTCAGCAAACTCATTAGTCAACAGAGCCAAATATCAATAGTACAACGATTGAAATTTCTTTTGAGAGCCAAATTTTTTAAACTTAAACTATCTAGGTAGGTACATTGTTATTAACTTAATTAGGGTACTCCTAAGGCTTAGGAAGAGCCACACTCAAGGGGCCAAAGAGCCGCATGTGGCTCGCGAGCCGCAGTTTGCCGACTACGGAGCTAGACAACCCTGGAGCGTGGGCATGAGTCACTGTGAGGAGCCTCTGAGAAGCTCCCTCCTCCTGTTGCTCACACCTCAGCCATGGCCCTTAGGCCAACTCACTCAGAACAGAAAGGAGGCAATGGGGCGTCGCTCACATACATTTAGAATGTGTCTGTTTCTTGGTAAGGATGGGAAAGAAGAACAGGTTTCAAAGGACCACAGTTCCATTAGCTCCCAAGCACGTCCCTCTTAATCCCAGGAGCGGCGCTGGGAGAACCCTGCTCCTCCCACCTCCTCCCAGAATCTCCAAGAAAGTGCCCAGCAAAGCAGGAAGGAGAGAGAGGTTTCCATGGTCTTAGGTGCCCGTTTCAACATGTGAGAGCATATGCTATTCACGGGGAAAGCATGTGCAAAGGCAGCCCTCCTCCTGGCCTGCACACTGAAATGCAAGCCTACAAGAAGCTGTAATGGGCAATACTTGTGTTCTCTGTCCCCAGATGTGTGGTTTGAGGTCCAAAGCAGTTACAGGATTTGCCTAAAGACACACAGAGAATTAGCACAAAAAACCAGGGTGACATCATAAAAGAGGAGGAGGGCTTTGATGTGAGCCCAACGGTGTTCGATCCTGGCGTCTGCCTTGCTGTGCAAGTGATCAGAGCAAGTTTTGTAACCTTTATAAGCTTCAACTCATTCTATTCTCAAAATGGAGATGCAAATATCTACCTCACTGTAATCTTGGTAATTTAAAACAGGAGAGGGAATTAAATGCATAAAATAGAGTTACTGTAGCAATGCCTGGCGCGTGGTGGCTTTACAGTAATGCCACCTGCCCCTTTTCCATCCTTACAATGAACAGTCGATGATAATTGCAGCACATGCGCCGTGGATCCTGTAATCCAGCTGCACTGTCCCAGCTCTGGGGGCTCATGCATGCCCACGTCAATGCCACGGAGAGTGAAAGAACCATTCCCTCCCTCTTAGAGGGGTGCGGGGCCTCCTTTCATTCGAGCAAGTATCTTTAACATTGGGCGGGGCCAAGATGCCGGAAGCATTCTCGGAAAGTGCCCGGAGGGATCTATGGGAGGCTTCATTCAGACCCCCTCCCCCTCCTGAAGGGGCTGGGCTGTGGTTGCACTATCAGTGGGATCAGTTTCTCTACCATCTGAAAAGCTACCAAAGGCCTGGGCTCAGGTGAATGTGAAGCTCTGGTCCCAGCCCCTTAATGACTAATCCATCACCCCTGAGGGAGGCTCTGCCCCAGGCCCTTTTGCCAGCCCACCACAAAGCACTGCGCTGGCATTCGCCCCCTGGCACAAATCCAGCTCTGCCTTCTGGCCTCCACCTGTCTCTATGTTCCCTCCTCCCCCAGATCCCAAACTTTAGAACCAAAATTCTCCTTTAAAAATCCCTATTTTCTTCCAGAATAGTCCTGAATATCTGTCAGGACAATTTTTAATTACATTCAAAAGCTGGGCTGCAAGTCATTTCCACCAGCCAAGCTGGGTTCTTTCCCTCTTTTTCAAGGTCAGAGAGGATTGTTCTTCAGAAATACCATGGCCAGGTCTCCACTCCCAGAAGGGAAAGCGGTTTTGTCTGGTCCAGAAAAGATTCAACCGTCTCTCAGAAAAGACAAAGAAAAAGTGGAGTTTTTATTGTAAAAGAACTTTGAAAATCTGCTTGCCCTGGGAAGGCCAGATTGGATGCAAAAACAAAGGGAAGTGATAAACATTTGTAGAAGGACGCTGACGTGAGACAAAACGAACAGGAACACTAGAGTGATTCCGCATGTACTTCTGAGCATTGCAGAGGCCCAGCACTGACTTCTCAGCCAGGCTACACACACCCCTGTCTATGTGAAACCAACAGATCAATCAATTCGAAACAAACAAAAATATTCAAATCCAGCATTTCCTCGCCAAAGCACAGCCTGTGGAGGCGCCTTCCTGCTCAGCCTCACTTCTGAGCTCCCCTGTGGACACCCCTTTCACAGAGTCTCACAACGAACTCTTCAGCATTTCAACCCCTTGACGAAGCTCCAGACAGGCAGGTGCAGAGAGAAAAATCACTGAAACGCACACCAAGTGGGCCTGGTTTCAAATTCTGGCTTCACCACATGCTGACTTTATAACCTGCAGGCGTTAACTTAGTTTCTTTCTGCCTCAGTTTACGCAGATGTAAATTGGGGAATAGGGTTACTAACTTGCTGGTTTTGCTGTAAAGACCAAATCTAAAACGACTCGTAAAATGCTATTGTCCACACAAACTACTTCAGTGATCATTTGCCTTAATTTTAAGTTGGTCTGTGACCAGTTCAACTTATTGAATGTATGTATCCCATTTTTCATTTGTTGAAACCGGCTTATTAACATTTGTTCTGACTTCGCTGTTATTTTTGGAATTCATTAGCAATGTGTTTTCTAAGCATCAAATCGACCTCCATTTTCTGAATTTCTTTAACAGGCTACATTTCTGTTCTTAGTCCACTAAGTCCTAAGTTCTAGGGCCCCAGCATAGGGTGAGAGCACGGACTTTAGATCAATGTGGGTTTAAGCCCATTTCCACCATTTTTCAGTTGTGTAAATTCAAGCATGATTAACTTCTCAAAACCTCAGTTCCTACATATTTAACATTGGGCTAATGATATCTACCATCTGCTCATTGGAGAGTAAACAAATTAACACATATAGTCACGTGTGTGTGCATGTTTGATATATAAAAGTAGAGCACTTTAAATGTAAAGCATCCTATTACAGACAGATATTTAAAAGACATGTCACTGAATTTAACTTACTCCTTTTAATATACGGACTCTAAATATGTTTTGTTTTCTCAGCAGACCCCAACCCCAGCACAGCATGGTGTCAGGCTACATGAAGCGAGAACATGGTGTGTCCGTCCATCCCTCCAAGCATCCTAAGCTGCCCTGTTTATTCTCCCGTGAAGCAGTTCACCATATGCACACTCGTGCCTGGGAGACTGGCGAAGGGAAATCTGGCTGTGCTTTCAGAGCCAGCCAATTCCCCACCTGATCCAGGAGCACAAGTGAGGACAGTGACAAATCTCCGAGATGATAGCAGCAGGCGGGTCGTGGAGGTGAAGGATCTGTTATCTGATGTAAACTGCTCATCCATGTGAGGTGAATGAACTCGTTAAGGGTGCCATTTAGTTCAGCGGCAAAGATAATTTACTGAACACTACCCAGTGCCCGAGGCTGCAGATCCGTTCCATTTGGCTAAGCAGACTGCTGCTCTCAAGTACTTGTTTATTCCTCCCGGTTCAGCCCAGGCCAGGTCTCACTCATTAATAAGAAATGACAAAGATTTAATTCATACTCTACATATTGTTCCACTCTAAGAATGACCGCTCCATATTTCCAGTGCATACATTTTGGGTTGGTGGATTTTTTTTTGGGGGGGGGAGGGGGCCTATATTTTTAGATGGGACCAGCATCTTGCTGGCAGTGAAAGGTTAGTCTTCGGAACTCCTCAAACTCAGATGTGCCTGTGGCTTAGCCACTGTCTCTCAGTGCAACCTCAAGGCAATGTCTTTATGACGTCAAGAAAGGAGGACATGTCACAACAGGCAACATGTGCTATCAAGCCAGAAAGGAAAAGACTGATAAGCCTGCCTTCACCCAACTAAGAGCTTATGCCCATCAAAAGGTACCCTTAAGAGTAACATCTCTTATTCAGATCCTATAATTGAATTTACAAACCAATCACAAAACAGACAACCTATCAGAAAAAGGGGCACTTCACAAAATGGAAAATGCAAATATTAAGTAAACCTGTGAGAAAAGTGGTCATCCCATTAGCAACCATAGAAATACAACTAGATAACACCACACTCTCAACCAACTCTAAAAGTAATGACTGCGGAGTAAACCTGTCAATGCCAGGAGTTGCCAAGCTGCGGAGTAATGACCCACTGCTCAGGGACCGCTGATAAAAGGACAATTTCATGTAATGTTTCAGAAAAATGTGGCACCACCTCATACACCTGCTGATATCATAGCCGGTGGCTCTGACATTCCAATACTTCCGTATAACCAACAGGAAAGATGGACATGTTCCCAGAGCACGCTCTGTAAGTGCTCATGGCAACATTACCCGCATGAGGTCAAAAGCAGAAACAGCTCAGATGGCCATTAATGGTAAAAGTGTTATATCCACATAAGTAGGATTTAGAATAAAACAAATCGCCAATTCACTGTTCCATATAACACATAGCCCATAAAACAACAAAGGAAAGGATGGATACAGGCACACTAAAAGCTATGACCCTAAATATGAAACTGGCATATGGATTAAAACAGATTGTCCATGTATCTAGAACAGGGGTGGGCAAACTTTTTGACTCGAGGGCCACAATGGGTTCTTAAACTGGACCGGAGTGCCGGAACAAAAGCATGGATGGAGTGTTTGTGTGAACTAATATAAATTCAAAGTAAACATCATTACATAAAAGGGTACGGTCTTTTTTTTTTTTTTTTTTTAGTTTTATTCATTTCAAATGGGCCGGATCGGGCCCGCGGGCCGTAGTTTGCCCACGGCTGATTCTAGAAGCTATGTATGTATCTAATCACCTATCATCTGTCCGTTCCTTACCTGTATAATCTCTATATACGTATGTCCTATCTGGTATATAATTGAAGCTCTCAATAAGCGTAGCTATTCTCCGTGTAATCCAGGTGGGAAGTGAGGGAGGTGCAGCAGAGTAACAGCACGGAAAACCAGACTTATGGTCACAGAAGGCCTGGAGTCCCAGCTATGTTAGCAAAGAAACCCTTAAAGCTATTTTTCTGCTGAATTATCCCTTTCTCCTTATATCTCCAGTAAACGCCTAATTACCCATCACATCACAAGACCAAAATAAGCTCCTCTGAGTTTTACCTAACCACCCCATTTGAGGCAGTTGCCCCTTTCATCATATTATGTTGATTTGTGCTTATCTGTTTATTCTTTCTTATGACTCTGAGCCCACATCACACTGTGAATTCACTTCCTTCTATGCTAAGCAATTAACCACCTCAACAGCATCTACCACTCTTGCCGTTCATTTTTCAAAATACGTCATTCAAGTAATTTTTCTTTATAAACATTTGGTTTCAGATCGTTTTCTTAGTGGTGGGAATAGAGAATAAATCAGACAAGGACTCTGCCCTGATGTACTTAGAGTACGTAAGAAATATCCAATCCCATAATCCCACAGTGATATTTGAGTCTTGAAAGAAAAGTGAGTGTTCCCTTATCTGAGAGAAGTGAAATGGTCCTCACAGAAAGAACTGTGGGAGCAAAAGCATCAGGGGGTAAAACATCTGGCCACTCCTTTTTTTGTATCCTTGGAATCATACGCAGTGCCTTTAAAATTGAAAGCAATCAAATCTTCAAATGAGTAAATGGAGGCAAGAATTAAATCTGTAAAAACACGTACAGAGTGGCAAAAATAGTAAGAATTCAATAAATTTGTGTAACTGCTAGGTTCCTGACGATCTCCTTTGGAGAAGCCATTACATAGCGAACAGTGAGGCAGAAAAAAAGCTCCTGTAATGGAAACCTGAGACTTAACCGTGTAATTTATTAGCTAATCTTGAACAAGTCTGAAACCCAATCTTTTCATTTGTAAAATGGGGATGATGATAATTCAATGAAATGAGTGTTGGTGTGGTGATCGGCGAGTGGTTGGTGCTCAGCAACTCACCCACAAATTTGACTCCGGGTGCTTGTAATCATCATCGCAAATTGGCTTCTGCGGGAAGCACACTGTGAGGTGGAGATTAGCATGCGGGAGGTTTATGACGAAGCACAATTGGGTTCAATCCCTATGGAAAGGAAAGGAAGGAATTAGGATAGACAAAGGGAAAACTTCAGCTTGCATTAGGTTCCGTAACAGCACTGGCTAGCTATGAGGAGCTCTAGAATAAAATCACTCAGCAAATGGGTCCCATATGGAGCCCAAAAGGCTGAAAATTTCCATGCAACCACCCCAAGATGCAGGGCAGGGCACCACGGGTAGGGTATGACCACCTCCCTGGGACTCAGACATCCTTTCTCTACTCTCTTCTAGGACAATCAGGTACACAGCACAAACCATTGTTGTACAAATGCTCTAGGAAGTATCCTCTTACGAAGTGTGAACCGCTTCCTAGGGTCTTCGCCGGGGTATGAAAATACCATTTTGGAAGAATGCTCCAAAGTAAAAAGAAAAACCTCTGTTATCCAATATTGCTGTCCCCGGTCCTAAGCACCCTCTGAATCCAGAATCACGCACATGCCTTCCACTGGCTGTCAGTTCATGCTGGTCCCGCGCTGCAGCTCCTGGGGGGTATGTATGGTCCATTTCTTCTTGGAACAGAGCCGGTCCATTCCAGCTGGGTTATTCAGTGACTCGGTATCCTGCAGTGACCGTGGCTCCTGAGCCGAGGGCTGCATCTGGAAACGCCTTAACTTTAAGGAGTGAGGTGCTCCCTCCATAGGGCCTGGCGGGCCACTTCGTGGGGCGGGGGGGGGGGGGGGTCTAGGCTTCTGGGGAGTCCCAGGGTTCCAGACCCAAAGGCCTCACCTCTGCATGTCCCACCTCCAACGTCAGAGTCCCTTTCTCTCTCGCAGGGTCCTGACCTGGCACAGCAGAGAAGCCTGGATCCGCAACCCCCCATTCCTGTCTGCTAATGAAGTCCGCCCTTGTCTTGGGCTTTCCCTCAATGTCCATCGCGGAGGCTAAGAGCCTATTGTCTTCTGTAAGGCGGGCCTGTGGCTTTCACAGGCGGCTGTGACCAGCCTTTTAGCTTTTTCCTGGATTCTCAGCGGACATCCAGCTGTTTCTCGGCTGCTCTTCCTCCCGTGACCCTGCGATGGCGGACGCACGGCGCGGTGAGGGTACCTGCTCGCACAGTGGCGCCCCCGCCCCAGGCCCTGTGGCTGCACCGAGCGCACGCGGCCGCTGCACTGTTAGGGAAGCAGGAGCCGCGGCTCCGAGGATCATGTGACCACGTGCACCGCCGCCCTCAGGTTCCACCTGCAGCGTCCTTCCCAGGGGCAGCAGAGCCCCGCACGGCGCCAGGGGATCCCCTCGGTGGGTCGGGATTCTCCGCGTGGCCTGCAAGTGCCCCTCGCTCGGTGCTGGGCTGCTCGCTTGCCGGGTGAGGCGGGAGCTCGAGGCCGGAAGCCTGAGGCTGAAGCATGAGGCCTGGACTTCTGGTGGGGCGGGTGCACCTGCGATCTGCTCCAGCTGATCGCGTTCCCAGCGTCCTCTACATTCCGTCTTCCTGCGTTCCCCAAGTTCCCAGCACCCCCTGCGTTTCCAGCGTCCCCCACATTCCATCATCCCACGCCCCCCCCTGAGGCTGCGGCGCAGGAGCCAGGCCCGAGGGCGGCACCGCCTGGGCTCTCAGGTGAGTCTGGTGCCGGCGCTGCGGGCGCGCTCCCTCCAGCCCGTGGGTGGAAGGTTGGGGCCTGCAGTGTGTGAGGCTGGGGCGCCGCCTGGTTCTCCCCAGGCGGTGGAAGCCCGGCCTCACCTGCAGTCCTTGGCGGGGCGGCAGGCCAGAGGAGTCCGGTCCCAGCTTGCGGTGCAGCCCACCCAGCTGCCCCTTGGCCATGTCTGCCCCCTCTGCTGACTCAGGGCACCGCGGGTTCCCGGACCTGGAGGGTCCCTGGGCCGCAGGCAGGTCCACGGGGGCGCCGCCCTGCAGTAGGGACCCCGTGGGCTGTGCACCTCCCTCCCGCCCTGGACGCCATCCTGGGAGCGTCTTGCAGGATTTCAGAACCGGAGCGCACGCCTTGCTCCAGGGTCTGCTCAGGGCGCCGGGCCTGGGTCCCATAGGTGCCACTCGGCTTATCAGAGCCCTCGAGGTCCGGGGTGAGCTTGCGGGGTCCAAACGGCCGGCAGAGCCGAAGTGGGCCACCACGAATCTGTCTATAGCGGCTGGTCTCATGTCCCCTGGAGGGCGGTTGGCATGAGCCACTGCGCATTTCTAGATAGTTCTGTCGGCTGTTTTGGGGTCCCCCTGTAGAAGGACGCCACGGTTATTAACGATCTCCACCCACTGGGCAGGCCAAGCCCATGGGCTGCCCCACAGCCTGGTTATCAGAGTAACTGCCTCCCTATGGGGCTGTGGCTGACTGCGCTCACCTGACCGCTGTAGCTCCAGGCCTCATCGTTCTTACCGCTGTGAGGGAACCCACCCTGTGACTGCCTGCCCCTCAGCTCTGCCTGCAGAGGTGGTCACCCCGCCATTCTCAGCGACTCAGGGCTTCTCACCAGCGATGCTGGGTCAGTCCCCTGGGCTTCCTCCTGGAGGGGAGGCGGGCGATGTGTCACTGTTACCGCACCACGGCCACCAGAGAACGCCCAGTTCTCTCTCTCAGCCATGTAATCTCTTCCTGAACCGTCTGCTTTGGAATTCGGGGATTTCAAGTGCACTCGCCACGGGCCCTGGAGTTCTTGCCCATGGGTCAAGGGAGGTAGCCCGAGGGTGTGTCCCCAAGCCCAAGAGCCCTCCCTTCTCCGTTCTCATAGTCTGGCCTCAGCTCAAGTGTTGTAGGGTGACCCACAGATCTTTGCGGCTGGAGGCTATCAGCTACGTGCACCCCCGCTGTTGAAGGACTTGTTCGCTCTGGAAGGGCTGACCAAGCTGCATACCTTTGTGACTGACCCATTTCCCCGGGTTCTGAAGTGAGCAGCTAGTGCTGGTCTTTAGGCAGTTTGGCAGGAAAAAAAACACAATACTGAAGTATAGAAAGATAGACGGTGTATAATCACAGCAAGTAACTGGGATGGGATGAGGACTGAGAAATTGATAGCCACGGTGCCCCGTGGTGGCCACATGCAGCTGAGGGCGGCGGAAGTTGAAGGCTGGTGTTCCCTGAGGGGCTGGCAGGATGTGAACACCAGCACCAGGTAACAGGTGTCACCTGCCAGTAGGTAGAAGAGAGAGTCCTGCTTCCCAGGAGGCCTGAGCTCCCAGCAGGACTGCAGCCACAGGGAAAACTCCAGATTCGCACCTGATGTGGGGGCGGGTCAGTACACAGTACAGAGGGGACTGGGGAGAGTGGCTACAGCGTTTGGACAGGTTCAAGCCTGGGACTAATGAGAGGGCATGGTCCTCTCGTGGCAAAGCCACGTGTAGGTCCCAAAGCCCTCCCAGCACAATGATAGCCAAAGTCTGTAGTTGTGAGCTTGACCTTATGCTCGGAACCTGTGTTCCCACGTGGCTGAGTGATATGGGCTGCGGGAGGTGCAGCAAGTAAACAAAGCATGACCAGATGCATGTAATTGGGTAGATCTGAAACCTGCGAGAACATTGTAAACATCTTGACCTCACCCTTGCTTTGCCTCGTGGAATCTGCTATAAAATAAAAACTCGCCTTGCAGGCTGTGGCACTGTCTCTCCATCTGAGAAGCAGCGTCCCACCCAGCCCCAGCTTTCTTCTCTTGTCTGTCTGTTCTGATCCTTCACCCCTCTCAGGTTTACCCATGGCCGTGCCGGCTCGGCGCAGGGGACCCTGTCTCCAGTACTGTGAACTGTCGGTAGTGAAGGAGGAAGATGCACCCATAGAGCTTGCACCATTTTTTTATAACTGCCCATTAAAAGCCCAAAGCAGTTATAAAAAAAGCGTTTCCAACTTTATGGTGAATAGGAGTAGGAGGACCAGTCCTGGAAACTCAATGGTAACGTCTGTGTCAGTGAACTCCGGGAGAGGATCTGCTTTGAGCCAAGGCCACACATGCTGCTCCATTCCACAAAGGAGAGCGTTACCCTCACAGCAACAACTCCGTTCTTTCCTCCTCTCTGTCTCTCTTCTTCCCTTTTTATTTCCATAGGTTCCTAATGCACTGGTTTCTGGTGCTATTAAAAAAGCTTCATTAAAAATAAATCCATTTCAGAAAGATAAAAAATCCAATTTTTATATAAAATAGAAGGGAAAGAAAAGATGCAGCGGGGAGGAGAGAGAGGCACTAATAAATTGCCCATCTTGTTTGACAGAGAGTTTTTTTTCTGACAGTGGATTGACAAGACTGGTTTTCTCTAGGGTTCAAACGGCACTTTTTCCCCTGCGTCGAAGGTGGTTAGGATTCTGAGTTACAGTCTGAAGGAAGTCAAGTGATTTCCTCGTGCCTGGCAATGTCCACCTCGCTTTTCCTCCTGGAGTTGATTTCACCAGTATTCCCTTTTTGGCTTTTCTTAATGCCCTGGACTCACACAGCCTCTCACGGATGAACAGTGAATCCGTGCCAGCACCGTACGCAAAACCTGGGTTCATGGACTTCCCCCACGTCAACTCTGCTCACGTTTCTCCTTTTCTTTCTCAACCTTGGCTCATGAAGTAGTGTTACCTCAGTCCTCAAGTACTTGGAGCCAATCTGCCACAAGCGGCCCTGGTCCGGGTCCTTGGGACAGGATTTTGCTTTAGTCTATGCGACACTGTTTGCGGGAACTTGGCCTTGCCTATCCAAGTGTTTGAGCCGTTTTCTCCATGCCTGGAATGGGAGATAAGGCGGTGCTGGGGAAGTGCTCCCAATGGGTGACGCCGAAGATAACTTACCCGGAGAGGGTAGGTTTAGGTGCTGAGACACAGTATTAAATCAATCACGGCAAGATCATCATTGTGCATTTCTTTTCCATTCTGGCCACTTCAGGGAGAAAGATTGATCACACATGCTTCTCTGCCACTTGCTAATTATACACTTAACACAGAGAAGTTCTGCACCTCTGGTAGCCACTGTGTCATGCTATCACTTAAAATAATTTATTTTTATAATGATCTTGCATTAATGATGAGTAAAAGGTTTTTTCTTTTTATTTAAGATGGTTAAAGTTCCTTTTTAGTATAGATGTCTATAAATTTGCAAAACAATCAATGACAATAAAAGCAGAATGCAAGTAATCATGTGGGTGATATAGGGATAAGGAAAATACCTTGTAGGTAAAATGGACGTGGCTGAATTTTGGGAAGGACACACCGTGGGCAGTTTTCCATGTCCACGGCGTTGATCTGAATCAAGAGGGCAGGTTAGATTGCCGCTCTTAGTTCAGCGGTTCTCAACCTGTGGGTCGCGACCCCATTGGCGGTCAAACGACCCTTTCACAGGGGTCGCCTAGGACCATCCTGCATATCAGATATTTACATGACGATTCATAACAGTAGCAACATTACAGTGATGAAGTAGCAACGAAAATAATTTTATGGTTGGGTCACAACATGAGGAACTATATTTAAAGGGCCAGAAGGTTGAGAACCACTGTCTTAGTTCTTTAGTCCCTTCTGCCTCGTGACCTCATAATGCCTCCAAGCGGGATAAACGTCCTCTCAATGATTTGGGGCTTTTCCAAGTGACTTGCTTTTGCTGATGGAATATTTACCAACATGGTTTGGCTTGGGCTCCTGGCACATTAGCCTTTCTACCACGAGAAGAACCTGAACCAAGTCGCCAATGTTCCCAAAGTGATGCAGCTCCGTGGTGCTGATGTGACCCTGACTCAAAGCCCAGCCCAACCAAGACCAGCCGAGAGCAGCAGAGCCACTGCCACATGGCTAAGTCTAGGACATTTCCGTGACCAAAAGAGGCCTCAGAGAAAAGAATACGAAACACTAACACAGGAAAAACGTGTTGCTGCTCTTTATGCCTGCCCTTCGCCAGCAGGCTGATGTTGAGTGTCCCTTTCACGGGCTGAAATCCCAGCCAACACATTTGTTTGCTTAATACCACGGCCCGGGGTTTCCCTGTCAAGCATTGATGGAGCTTCAGGGGAAGCCAGTTGGGTGAGATTCATTTCCAGAGGAAGTGATTGGCACCCCGTGGGCCCCCATCCAAGATGGGAAAGTGACACTAGACCCTGGGAACCTGACAACCCTCAAAGCCAACATTTCCCTCCTGGCCTGCCCCTGCCTGCGGGATCTCGTTTCAGGACAGACATTCAAGAAGGCATTCAAGAAGGTTTCAAGAAGACGCCCCTGCATTCCTGCTCTCAGACAGACAGTTTTGTGATCTCGGTGGGATTGTTTAAACATTTTAGGGCTTGGTGTCTTTATTTGGAAAGATAGATAATTCCTGTCAAAGTGTAGTGTTGATTGAACGAGCTGAGCTAATAGTGATAAAACAATTAGCAATATTCATGTCTCATGATCAGCACCCAAAAAATGCTATTCATAACGATGCTTTATTTAAGCTCATCTCCTACAGCCCTGAAAATGCATTCTAAATTCAGGTCACACACTAGGATAGGACATGAGGTTAATATATTTATAATTTAGATTGTTTTTACATGTTTTATTTGGTTTACCAAATTCTCCTTTGATTTAAGTTATTTTCATTAAGGTTTCTGAACTTTCTACAGATACAATCATATCCACTGCAAACAAAGATTATGTTTGTCTCCTCTTTTACATTTTTATATTGCAAACTTTATTTTCTTATCTCATAGTACTAGCAAGACCCTCCCAGACAATGTTGAATTAAGTGGTGATAGTACACATTTTCTTGACATTTCCCCCCCAGTAATCAAAGGCTTTAATATTTTACTACTTAATTCTGTTTTCTGTTACTGTTTGTACATAACTATCACACATAAATACATTTCTTCTTTCTGCTTATATAACTTATAAAGGCTTTTCAACTTAGGGTGCGTATTAATATTTATATGTTTTCCTTTGTTATGGTGAATAATTCTTTTACTCTGCTGCTAGATACGATTTGATAATATCAATTTTTTATATCTAAGATCATAAAATTTATGGGCTCTTTATCATTCAACAAATATTTATTCAATACATATTAAGTGTTAGTTATTTTGCTAAAACTGGAGAACTCAAAGGAAAACATACATTGTCTCTGCTTTTATGGAGCTTACAATTTAACACACAGAATTAAAATTCGACAGAGGCTAAAACTAGTGTACTCTGAGGATATTAGTGATGGGATTAGCTAACCAAGTTTAGGCAATTAATCCAGGGCTCCATAAAACTTTATTGAACCAAATACTCGAAGATTACTTAGGAGAGAATGAGATGAAAGAGGAGCTAAAGTGCTTTCATATTTTCCAGGATCTCACATGTGGTTTAATGGCATATAGAACAGAAGAAGGTTGTGCTAGCTGAGTGCATTCCAGTTGATTTATTTAAGGAAAAACAAGCATCCAGTCAACCATAGTTGGTCACTATGAATGGGGGGCAAGGGGAACAGTGGGGGCAGTAGCGTTGAAAAATGGGCTGGAGGTTTAGGCACAGACATAATGCTACTGAAAAATCTGGCCATGTTGTTGATTTTAACTTGATCCAAAAGTTTAATCTTGACTCCAGTGTAACTTGATTCCAGTATAACTTTGAATAAGAGAGCCGTGTAGGCAGTTGGGTTTAGAACCTGGCTGACAGAGGAGAGGTGTGCTCTGAAGGTACTGATTTGTGACTGAATGGCTCTAGATGATCTCTAACATCGTGGGGGCGATTTTAGGAGACATTGTAGTATTGGTTGCCTTAGCATCTCAATGCCTATATACGCAATCAAGGAGTGTACCAGCTTGCCAGTTGAGTAGCCAGTTAGGCCCCAGAGGCCCCAGCTAGAGTGATCAGCTTTCTGCCCAGGTGTGCCAAAAATTAGGTCCTTGAAGTTAAATGACAAATACCAAAGAGGATTAAAAGCTTGCTAGCCTTTTTGTTAGTTTGTTTGAATGATCCACTGAGATTACTAGCGAAGCAGAGGGCTTAGGGGGCCGGGGAACTCTTTGCCTTACATTGAGAGCAGCAATCATAATGTTATGATCTTATCCCATCAGAGATGTATTGCAGCAAAGTCTCCATGCAGCTGCCATCCAAGATAAAAACAAAATGCCATTTTGTTACTAGAAGGATTCTCTGATAGCGTCAGAAGTAGGTGTGCTTGCGACTGTACCACCCCACACAAAGGTATGGCAACTCTAGAATTACTCCTCTCACCAATTCTTATGGGATTATGTCATCCTTTTATGGCATTTACTAGTAGCGTCAGTTGCCCTTCAGCACTGAAGTGGCCTCACTTCTCCCACGAGGCTGTGGTGTTGGAAGGATGCAGTCAGCCTCATGCAGCCTTTAGAGAAGGAGTCGTGCTCACATGGGTCCTCTACATGGAAAGATGCTGAGAGGGTGGCATATTTTTTAAAATACGTTTTTATTGATTTTAGAGAGAGATGGAGAGAGAGAGAAACATAGATGAGAGAGAAACATCCATAGGCTGCCTTCTGCATGCCCCCTACTGGGGATCATGGCAGATGCTGATAGGTTTTAAAATAAGGGGATGGAGGTCCGGAAGGAGGATTTATAAAGGAACATATTTAAGATCAGCTCCCCCATTCTCCACCACAAGGGGTGCAAGAAATGCAATTTTAATATCTGTCTGGAATGTAAAGAGTTTACATAGTCCTTTGATTTCTTTTTCATGGATATACTAGTATCTTCAGAATGTGAGCTCTCAGTCCTTTCCTTTATCTGTCAGTGATTTAAAAGACAGACAGTGGGCCCTGGCTGGTTGGCTCAGTAGATAGAGCACTGGCCTGCAGACTGAAGGTCCTGGGCACGATTTCGGTCAAGGGCACATGCCTCGGTTGAGGGTTTGATCCCTAGTAGGGGCCGTGCAGGAGGCAGCCGATCAATGATTTTCTCTCATCATTGATGTTTCTATCTCTCTCTCCCTCTCCCTTCCTCTCTGAAATCAATAAAAATATGTTAAAGAAAGACAGTGATAATAACTCAAAACCTTATGTATCATCATTATTATAAAAGTAAGATTGTTATTAATATTTATTGTTAAATAGCTGTTATTCCTACCATCACTATTTTGAAAAGCAGGCCTGTTGTTTTATGTGCCTTAGAGTCTCCAGTGTCTAGCACAGGAACTAGGAAAAGTAGATTTTAAATATAGTTGTTAAAATTTAACTGTATTTGTCTCTTAAGATAAATAGCGGCTAAAATAAACTGTTGATGGTAGCGAACACCTAGTTCTGACTCTTCTGCGGTCATGCATCTCTGAAACCCTCTTCCTTTCTGACGGGAGGACGGCCACTTCCTTCCCACAGCCTCTTTCTGTTGTATCAGAAAATTAATGTCACGAAAGAGAGGAAGTGATTGAGCTCCAATGAATGTCAGGCACACCTGGGAAATGTGAGTTATTGAAGATGGAGTCTGCATTGAATCTTGAAAGCCGGGGACACACTGCTTGTTACTGTAGTTTGTTTTATTGAATGGTGATGATTCAAAGGAGAAGGTTCAATGGGAAGGCTTTTCCATGAGGAAAAAATACACGCGTGCACACATCCACACGAGAACGTGCCACCAGCAGGGTATCTGTCACTTGCACTTATTGAGCTAGAATTGCAGCGGGACCAAAAGTAAGTCTCCGAGGCCAACTGTGTGTCCTCCACGTAGGGCAGCATTGTTCCCCGAATTGGAGTGCTGGGACCGCATCGAGCACACTGTGTGTAAGTTTCATATGCATTTACAGTTGTTTGTGTGGCAGATATTATAATACCAATAACGAATGATACAAGAATAAGCTCTGTTTCGTGTACTCACAACTGCAGACCTACTTTTGCCGTGTGTGTGTGTGTGTGTGTGTGTGTGTGTACGTACACACGCACACACATGAAAGAGGCGTTTGGAGCACCATGTAAGACATAAACTAAAAGGGTAACGGTGCAACCTTGGCCAAGCTTATGAGGCTTTGCTGCCCTACGCCATTCTCAAGAAAGTGCCACCTGCCCAGGGTCATGGAGTCCACGGACCGTACCACCTTCCCACCTTCGTCCTGACTCGAGTTCTCTGCCACAGACTTTGGGCGGCCATCCTGACGGCCCCCTTGCACGCACTCTGAGCTGCGGGCTCCTTTCTCCTGGAAAACAGGACGCCAGGCTGACCTGCGCAGCTTGCCTGCAGCCACCACGCTGAGAGGCAGCTCTCAGTTCACAGCCTCACGTGGGCCCTGAGCGCCACCCTGTGATCCTGCGAGTACCCAGGCTGTGTCCTCCTTACGTCACTCACTTCCCCACTGTGTCCCTTGTTTCCATACCCGCCATGATGACCGTGCTCTATGGGTACTTACTCGTTTTTTTGTGAGAAACTAAAAATAAATAAATCTTCAACAAATGTATGAACGTCTCTGCTCCTTAACTCATATTAACAGGCTGAGGTGTTTCCCACCTTGGACAAAATCAAATAAGCTAGGGGCATTTGAGATCTTGTTCCCTGGCATATGTCGTCAGCTTGGCTCACATAAACTCATTACCCCCGCCCCCCAAAGAGAAAATCTGCTAAATTTTCTTGGTCCCTTGTCAGGCCAATAGAGAGTTTAGATTTCCTAGAATTTTATGTAAGTGGAATCACACGCTATTACTCCTCTTTGTCTGGCTTTATTACTACTGAGCATAGTTATTTCAATATTCATCCATGTTCTATTGTGTATCAATAGTTCATTTATTTTTAAATTAAATCTACTTTAGAAACTATTTTTAGAAATAGCCAGCCATCTCTAGTTGTGAAATACTTTTTAAAAAAACTCAGCGAGATCATTGTGACTTGGAACACATGTGCTGTGGGCTGGACACACACCACATGGATCATGGACATGTAGTGTGTGAACCGTACTTCAGGATTTGTGTGAACCGCACGAGCCTTCATCCGCACGCAGAGCCTCTGGGAATGCTGTTCCCCATCGTTCTGCTTTTAGAAAATAAGATTCCGCACGTTGGCCCGAAGCCCTCCTGTCCTTACTAAAGCCTCTTACGCAGCCCTTCAGGGGCTACAGCGCTGCCGCGGAGCATGTTTGGGTAAATCTGCTGAATCCAAGTTCTGTGCCCGGTGGGCTTGTTCTCTTATCGGGCCAGTGTTTCCTTTAGTTGTGTACCCCTCCACCTGTGGGCAGTGCACTCTGGGGAGGGGCCCTGGCTCTCTACAGGCAGCCCGTGTTTTCTTCAAGGGCGAGATGACTGGCTCAGCAAGGTTCGCATGGGGTCACATAAAGTTACCCAGAAGTCACTGCTGCATGGTCGGAGCTGGGCTCCTTCACAGCCTAAGTGCATGACTGGCCTAGCATTTTCCATAACCTGTGCTTCATTTTTCAAATCTAGGAAATGGGGATGATTATGGACATCTCTACATGTTTATAGAGAAGAATAAATGAAATCTTATAAGTGCTTAGAATGGTGTCTGACATAGTAAGTGCTCATTAAAATGTAAGCATCTTTATTGCTATTAGGGGTTGAGGCATGAGCTGTGTGGTCAGTTAAGACTCTTCAAAAGCACACTCTGCTTTGCTGGCCCCGAACATAGCGCCACTTGCTGTTCGCATCCCATCACAGGAATGGGACCAGCCTCAGGATACAGCTGACCCCACTGGGAAGAAGGGACAGACGAGGTCCTTGATTAAACTCGCCGCGATGCTGAATTAAATGACTGGAAGCCCACACGATCTCTAACCACAGCAGCGTGCCCTCGCAAACCCTCGTGATGGCAGTGACTGGGGCACTTGCATTAGTTAAGTGATGCCGGGAATCAAGCAGCAGCAAATGCGTGGTGCAGGCATTGGTTTTAATCCCGTTTCCTCTCCAGTGCGTTCAGGTATTTCAGTACCGCCTGCCTGGGCCCGTAACCGTGGTTAGAGAGAGCAGAGAAAGGCTCCGCGCGTCATTCAGGCGGCAGGTCCTGAGCGCGTGCCATCACGGTCCCGGAGGGAAGTGGGTTCTCAAGCTGCAGGTGGAAGGCGGAGTTGAGAAGGTGGTGCGTGCTCTAGTCAGCACGGGCCCCACGCTCCCCCCGGAGTGGGCTGTATGCACACATGAACAACACCGCGGGGCACATGCTCCCCCCGGAGTGGGCTGTATGCACACATGCGAATGACACTGCAGGGCACACGCTCCCCCCGGAGTGGGCCGTATGCACACATGCGAATGATACCACGGGGCACATGCTCCCCCCGGAGTGGGCCGTATGCACACATGAACAACACCGCGGGGCACATGCTCCCCCCGGAGTGGGCTGTATGCACACATGAACAACACCGCAGGGCACATGCTCCCCCCAGAGTGGGCCGTATGCACACATGTGAATGGCACTGTGGGGCACACGCTCCCCCCGGAGTGGGCCGTATGCACACATGTGAATGGCACTGTGGGGCACACGCTCCCCCCAAAGTGGGCCGTATGCACACATGAACAACACGGCGGGGCACATGCTCCCCCCGGAGTGGGCCGTATGCACACATGCGAATGGGAAGTGGGTTTCAGCTGCACTGGAGTGGGCCGTATGCACACATGCGACTGACACTGCGGGGCACACGCTCCCCCCGGAGTGGGCCGTATGCACACATGTGAATGGCACTGTGGGTGGCTCCCATGCTGTGATTCTCCGAGCCTGTGCGGGACGTGCATGCGTGTATTTGGCAGATTTCTTGATCTCTTTTGAAATTCATATCGTTTGATGTGCTTCTCTTCTTAGGTTCAGAATATGTAGCACATCTCTATGAACAATGCCTTAATAACCCCAGCTCCGATTTTACAAACCATGTTAAATATTAATGCAAAAGAAAGAGAAAATGAATGCAAATATACACTCACATCCCCAAAGAAATGGAGATGTGTAGCCCAGCCGCTGTTCCGTAGACCTTCGGTCTCTTTGACGTGGATTCTCCTGTCTGCTGGAGACATGTACCAGAAGGCAGCTATGTCTGACTTGTTAGCAGTGCATGCCATGGAGTCGGCTGGTCCTATGATAATACAAGCAAATTGAAATATTCTTCATGCTAATATCATCATAGGTAATATTTATTGATTATTTACTCTGTGCCTTCACAGTAAAGTATGATTATTATCTACTAATGTACTTCACTTACATTTAATAGAAGAGAACAGAGGTTCAGCGAGGTTTCCCTAGCCTGTTTGCTCAGTGATTAGAGTGTCGGCCCGCAGACTGAAGGATCCCGGGTTCGATTCTGGTCAAGGACATGTACCTCGGTTGCAGGTTCCCAGGTCCTGGTCGGGGTGTGTGCAGGAGGCAACCAATCAATGCGTCTCTCTCACATTGATGTTTCTCTTTCTGTCTTTCCCTCTCCCTTCCACTCTCTCTAAAAATCAATGTAAAAAGATCCTTGGCTGAGGATTAACAACAACAAGAAAGACTCAGTGCGGCTAAGTGACTTGTGCTGTCAGAAAGCCCAGAGGAGGTGTGAGAGGTTCCCATGTTTGACTCTTCCTTGTAAGAGCTGGGGTATGTTTTCTTCCCTTTAATCATCGTAACACGCGGAGTTCACTGATGAGCCAGGCACAGGGAGGTGTAATAGTTCCCGTCAAGTAAGTGGAAGAAGTCACTCAATAGTCAAAACCCGAATCCAGACTAAGCCACAGCAGGACGAGCACTCAGCGTAGAAACACGTGGATCTGTCTCGGCGAGAGCAAGGCCGTGCTGTTACTGACTTGCATGGTAGTCGTCTGAGTCCCTGTGGCTCTGCTGTGTGTGATCCCGTCCCCGCCAGGGGTGACGGAGAGCCGAGGCCAGGCGGCACCCTCAGGCCTCGTTATCCTGGATATTCAGTGCGTCTACTTTGGTGGTTGCTCTGGGGTGGACGTTAATGAAAATACAGACCTTGACCTGTGTGCCCACTTTTACACCTCTTTCCCGAGCACGCTTGCCTGGGTCACCCCTTCCTGACTCAGGGAGGCCGTTGACCACGTTGCCACACCAGCTGCCCTGCCTGGGAGTCTGACCTCAAGCCATTCCTGCTTCGCCTTCACAATAAATGAACCTGTTTGCTGCCCAACACAGTGCTCTCCGGGAGGTTCTCCTTCACCCCGGTCTCAGGGTCACCCCAGAGGAAGGCAGGGGCCTGCAGCTGTCTTTCGTTGGCTCCTAACAGGATTTCCAAATGATGAATCAGTGCACAAGGTCCAGATTTTACTCTCTGGTCAGCCCTTAGAAAATTGTCGCAAGACTGTGGAAGTTTGTTCAATTAAAGTTTGAGCCTAACTGGTTTGGCTCGGTGGATAGAGCGTCAGCCTGCGGACTCAAGGGTCCCAGGTTTGATTCCGGTCAAGGGCATGTACGTTGGTTGCGGGCACATCCCCAGTGGGGGATGGGCAGGAGGCAGCTGATCGATGTTTCTCTCTCATCGATGTTTCTAACTCTCTATCCCTCTCCCTTCCTCTCTGTAAAAAAAATCAATAAAATATATTTTTTAAAAATACTTAAAATTTGATTGAGTTCAGCCACTGTGGCTCAGAGTGTTGACCTGTGAACCAGGAGGTCACGGTTTGATTCCAGGTGAGAGCACATGCCCAGGTTGTATGCTTGATCCCCAGTAGGGGGCGTGCAGGAGGCAACTGATCAATGATTCTCATCATTGATGTTTCTGTCTCTGCCCCTCTCCCTTTCTCCACTCAATAAAAATATATTTAATACAACAACACTACTCTTTAAAAAATACTGAATTTATTAAGATAATTCCATAAAAGGTGGAGGCAGAGGGTGATAGTCTTTTTATTTCTGCTTTAGGTTGAAAGATTTTTTACAGACCAAGTATATTTTCATCTTGCAATACAAAAGAATAAGTGTGTTTCAAAGCAAACAGTATAAACAGTACTCAATGGGAATTTTATTATTTTAAAGTGCAGATTATTAACTCATGAGAATAATTAATTTTAAATAGAAATGTTATGCTAGTTTCAAACTTCCTATGAGCAAATTAAAGTAGATCTCTTCATACTTGGTACATGGCAATACTTTATCTTTGAATGAGTTTTGGTTTTGAATAAAATACAAGCAATGCACGCCTCCTATAATTTGCGGTGACTCATGCCTCCAGTAAGCCCATCTGGCCTCTTTTCAGTTTCTTGAATTAGATGAAGTAATGCATGGAAATCGCTCAATGCAGTGTTGAAGCAAGGCTAGGCATTATAATATTATTAGTAGATGCTGGTATTTTTTATGGGACCAGTGTTTAATGGCATATGGCTTCCCTAAGAATAGTAGTGGATTTGAAATAAAATGTAGCCAGAAAATGATATTCTGAGGTATATTGTGAATTAATTCTCTCTGAATATTCTGAACACTTTGACCATTTTAAATGCTTCATACATAAGTGATGTAATAGAGATCAACAATGAAATGTAAGCACTAACATTTAATTCATGCCCACGATTTCAGTTTAATCAAAAAGTCATAATAACTCGCTTGGCCTTATTGCTAATATTATAAGGCTGGGATAAAACTGAGCAATAAATTTCTTAGGAGGAAGCAGTTCTCAGCAAGGCATTAAATTTTGATAAACATATTACAAATTAGAATGTGGCTATATGTTAAATAACCAATGTTACAACCAAAATGAGTTGCTAATGCCTACATTTTTCTTTAAATGAATAGGTAGTCATATCTGTACCTTGATGCTGAAACAATATCGATATCTTCATGTTTAATATGACACTTAATTGTTGTCGCAGGCAGTGGCTAGAAAGAAATGTTAATCATGTAGAAAAACCTGCTGAATGCCAGGTTCCGAGTAAGGCAGGCCTGTTAATACGGACGCCGGTGCAGTGGTTTACCGAGGACCTGCACATGCCTTATGTGAGCGAGCTTCTCAACCACCTGCTCTGCAGAGGAGGGACTTTCCCTAAGGCGAGCCATAGAGCTGTCAGGGGCAAGACCGTGTTTGATGTGAGATTACAGAGTAATAAGAGCACTCTTACGCCACAATGTTTCTCTGGCTTCGTTCACTAATCATCTCCATGGTTAAAAATAAATTCCTGAGTTCTGTTTCTGAATTCGCTTGACTGGCTGTCTTGTCCCTGGTACTCCCATAGCCACCCCCACCACAGCATCACTACTGTATTGGACTGTCTGCCTCCTTGCAGATCTGAAGTGACTGCAGACAAGAACTTGCTCACTCAGCCTTTTCTATCACCTGCCATGTAATCTGTCTTTTTAAAAAAATATGTTTTTATTGATTTAAGAGAGAGGAGGGAGAAAGAAAGAGAGACATAGAAACATTAATGATTAGAATCCTGCACACCCCCTACTAGGGATCGAGCACACAACCTGGGCATGTGCCCTGATGGGGAATCAAACTGTGACCTCCTGGTTCATAGGTCGATGCTCAGCTACTGAGCCATGCTGGTCAGGCAATCCCAAATTTCTTTCAGATGGGGGCATGCCTTATGTATATGCTCAAATGGAGGGATATATTTTTTAATCAGTGGATAGGGTAGGGGGAAAAAATCAAGAGAAGCAAAAGGAGGGAAACACACCCAAAATAGCACCCCTCCACCCCCCGAAAAAATTCTGTGATTTGTTTTAGAAAAGGGTGATGAGCTAGAAACTTCCCCAGAAATAAGAGCAGATGGAAAGCTGTCCATTGACCGCCTCAGCAACTTTCTACACACATTTTGGCTCATCACGGTCAAATGAACCAAAAAGACATGAATCGATGATACTTGAGTCTCAGAAGCAACCACACAAAACTTTTCGGGAAGTTCTTTCTGGCCTGTGCTCATCAAGGGAGATGGGCGAACAGTTCCCGCCCTGCTTGTGAGGAGCAGCACAACAGCATGGCATGGTCCCTGGTTCAGCACCCCCTGCCTTTTCTGAGTGTCACGGCCTCTAACATCACTCATGGGACTTGTGCTCAGGCACACGCATCTCCCTGTGTCCTTGGATGCAGAAACCTCCCACAACAGTTGCTTCCGACACCTTTTCTTTGTGCCGTGCCATCATCAGAAAGTCTGTTGCCTCTGCTCTAGCCGGCTTGGCTCCATGGATAGAGCGTCAGCCTGTGAACCAAAGGGTCTGGGGATTGATTCTGGTCAAGGGCATGTACCTTGGTTGTTATAGGCTCCTCCCTGGCCCAGGCCCTGGTCGGGGCTCCTGCAGGAGGCAACCAATCGATGTGTTTCTCTCACATGGATGTTTCTGTCTTTTCTTCTCTCTTCCACTCTTCCTCAAAATCAATGAAAAGTATCCTTGGGTGAGGATTAACAAAAAGAAAATGAAAAAGAAGTATGTTGCCTCTTGGTCCCTGACCTGACCTCCAAAAGTGAGTTTCATTGATGTGCACCATTGCCCCCCCCCTTTGTTATCCAGATAAAATCTTATAAGAAGCCTTAACATGTAAAATCTGTACAGATTCTTTGTTGAAATGTGGCCTCCATATAACCTGAAATCCACTGTATTCTTTTAGACTCCTGCCCCGGGGTGACGACTCGCTTCCTTCACCCATACCTCGCCACCCACACGCCTTCCTGGAGAGCACCCAGAAATCCAGGAATTGCGCCTTTCTGAGGAACAGAGTCTGAGACCCACCAGCCAGAAGCCAGCGGCAATATGATGTTAATGACTTTGCTGTAGGCTTACTCTGCTTAAGCATTGAGGCAGCGGCAACTCGGGTGACCAGTTCTGGAGCAAAACCCAGTACAGAGTCCAGACCGTCTCCTCCCTGGCCCCTTAGTGAAGGTAACATTGCCGACGGGGTTAAAGGAGGAGAGAGACGTTAGCCAGTGTCTGTCTGTTAGTCTTACCTCCAGTGTGGTCGTTTGTAAAGAACATGAACTATGCAGTCAGACATACCCGGTGACCCTGGGGAGAATCCGTTTCATTCACTCTACAGTCCCCCCGCCCCCCAGGCCTTCACAGCACTATTGTGTGTGTCCATGGGTTATGCATATAAGTTATTTGGTTAATCTCTTACTGCCTCCCTCCCCCTTCCCTCTAGATTCCTCAGTCTGTTCCATGCTTTGGTATCTCTGGATCTATTTTGTTCCTCAGTTTATTCTTTAGATTTCTCATATAAGTGAGATCATGTTAATACTCTGTATTTGCATTTTCCTGCATATATAACTATACCAGAGTGTGGGGTTTTGATTTAGGATGAGCAGAACATAACAGCTCCTCCTGAATGAGTGTCATAAGTAGCTTCATGAATATACGGTCAGGTTGTCACCATTGAAGACATCTGTCTCCTCTCTGGGAATTCCTTCGGCGTTGTTCTGTGAGCCGTAAGAAAAGGAGAGTCTGTTCAAGTTATTCATATCCCAGTTTGACCCCAGGTGATAGACGTGCACGTGATCACCCTGCTGGTATCTAGCTGATTTTTGATGGAGAGAAAAGCATCCTGGTGTGGGCAGCTCCGTACCACATCATGGACAGTGCCCTGGAGGGTCGTCTAATGGAGAGTCTGCCTGTCCTGGTCCGGGTCCCTCCTTGCTGCCTCTATGGGGCAGTGTGTGGTAGAGCAGTGAAGCGTCTGACCATAGGGCCTACCATTATCCTTATGCTTGAAGATCCGTGACTGACAGGTGAAGTTCTGAGGTCAGTGTCATTGGAGATGGAGAAAAGTAGATGTTTAAGTTTTAAAGAGTGGGATCTGTAGGAGATGATAAAGATTATAACTTATATGGCTCTGAGCCAGCCTTACAAAGAATCTAGATGGTGGTAGGCAAAAAAATGGTTGAGGTCAATATTTTACCATATTTCTCATTTTTTATAATTCCCATGTAGGAGCATTTGGGACCCTGGTAGTCCCATCATAACATGCTGCAGCAGATGTGATATGGAGGTCACTTGCTTATACTTTGCTCATGGAAACCAGCATCTTCCAGCTGGAGTCTCTCTCCCTGGGGGCCTCGCAGTGATAACTCCCAGGGTATTTGGTATTGATCTGTTACTAAGCAACTGCCCCATGACAAAGCCAAATCCTCTTGGCTGCCTTCCTCGTCAGGCCTCCTCTGTCATCCCTAAACTTTGGGGTGTTTTCTGCATCTCCATTTCTGATGGGAAAGGAGGACGCTATCCATTTGAGACAGACAGTCCCAGAGGGAGTGCTGTCTTGTTCTGGAAGGTTCCCCTGGTGCGCTGATGACGGGGCGGACAGACACCAGGGGAAGAGAGGCTGCCATCAAAGGCACCAAGTGTAAGTTCAGGGGCAAGTGCCCAGCCAACGTGCTACAGGGACAGTGATCTCGCCCCTTGCATTAGACTCGCCCGACTCCAGTAAAGCCAGAGACTCTAACAAAGTCTTTTCAAACGAGGTCCTCCGATCACTGTGTGCGGCTCACTTTGATGTCGCCCAATCTTGATCTCCCGGCAGAGCAGTGCCCGAGTTCTGTGAGTTCCCAGTTCACTGCCCCACACCCTGCTGGGGAGACCTCTACAGCGGAGTGTCTTTGTGTCAGTACCCAAGGCAGGAGGATCCTCACTATCCTCTCCGATGTGTCTGAGGAGCTGTCGGCTCCACAGTCGCTCTTGGCTTAGCTGCTGGCCGGAGCCTCATGCCTCTGGTAGAGTCTTGTGCTTCTCCATCCATCCCTTCACTTGCAAGGGAGGAAACAGATGCAGTGAGCGAGGCCCTTACTCTCACTCCTACATGACTTCTTAAAGCTTTAAAGCTGACCAGGCTGGTGTGGCTCAGTGGGTTGAGCGTCATCCCATGAACTAAGAGGTCCCAGCTTCGATTCCGGGTCAGGGCACACGCCCAGGTTGCGGGCTTGATCCTCAGTGGGGGGCGTGCAGGAGGCAGCTGGTCATTGTGTCTCTCTCATTGATGTTACCATCTCTCCCTTCCTCTCTATCTAAAAATCAATAAAAACACATTGAAAATTTTAAGAAAGCTTTATAAGTGCCTTACGAGAACAGTTGCTAAGTTGGTCGAGTGGAGAGGTTTAGTAGGTTCAAGAACTCATGTGCCATCTTCGACAAGTCACTCCCTGTAGTTTAACTTCCTAGGCTGTGAAATGCAGGGTGATGCTAACCTATCTCATAGGGTTGTTATGTGACTGAAAGAGTAAACGCATTTCAGGTGTTTAGGACGGTGCCTAGCAAGTAGGAAGCACAAAAAATTTTACTGCTGTTACTACTTCGTTCTCTTTGAAAGAGAAACTGAGTCTCGAGGAGGAGTTGTGAGTAGCGTGAAGTCATAGCCTTAGCAGCAAAAGGTGAGCCGCGGTCCAGGGCTGGATGGAAAAGACTGCTGGCCACTAGGAAATTCAAAAGAAAGGAAACACACAAACCAACAGAAACAAAGCCAGCTGCTCTTCTCCCTAGTAGCTAAGTTGTGGCTTGAAACCATGACAACAGCCAAACACTGAGTTTGTAAGCACACATCCCATTTAAACTTATTAGCACAATTAGTCGTCTATTACTTCAATAGGAAGTGATTATTAAACTCATAATTAATGAGACAGAATGGCCTCTAGTTACAATCTAAAGGCATCTATGGTCCCCACCGTGGAGGGGCATCTGGCTGCCCCGGGGATGAGGGCATCCCCAGACTCATTAAAGACACAGTCTCCATGGACAGCTGCTG